>NC_092372.1:213875554-214193576 GCF_030028105.1 Mobula birostris | reverse complement strand
CAAGTACAACCTGCCACATCTGCAAGAGGCAATGCCTCTCATTACATCACATCAATTTCAAGCTCAAGTTTAATTGTCATTTAACTACACATATGAATACAGCCAAAAGAAATGGTGTTCCAAGGTGCAAAACACTGTCAACAGTCTCACACACAGCACATAGCACATATAGTTACGATAGCAGAAAAGCATACAGTCACAAAAAACTAATATAGCCCATATCCCTGAGTGGCGTGGCTTGTAGATTGATGGTACATGAGATGTTGTCCAGGAGCCATGTTTCTACAAGAACAAGTGTGTAGTAATTCCTCATCATGCACTAGTGCGTCTGCAGATGAACTCAATCCAGTTTGTCTTCTACCGAGCGAACAATGGAGTACAGTGCCGATGGGAGGGGCCAGCCCCCAAGCCAGTGCGAAATCTAGCACGCCCACTGCACCTCTGCTCTCTCCTACACTATCTCCAGCAACCTAGTGTGCAATCCAGCACACCCACTGCACCTCTGTTCTCTCCTACACCATCTCCAACAACTCCTCCCCAGACAGCTGCATGAGGGCCTGCCTGGTCCATGCAATAAGCAAGGCCATACTGTTCCCCCTCCTTTATTCTCGCCAATGAACCAGTGAACTAGACTTGGACCATTCTGCATT
Organism: Mobula birostris; assembly: GCF_030028105.1. Taxonomy (NCBI): domain Eukaryota; kingdom Metazoa; phylum Chordata; class Chondrichthyes; order Myliobatiformes; family Myliobatidae; genus Mobula; species Mobula birostris. The sequence goes on along the minus strand of NC_092372.1, from coordinate 214,192,926 downwards.
ACCCAATGTCCAATAAGGTGTTCGATCACAAGAAAAACAACCAAGACAATCATTTGCACCATTTGTCAGACTGCACCTGTCTCTGTGCAACAACGGCACGCAACAATATAGTACACAACAAGTCCAGTCCCATCGCCTATGACCCTTGCCATCCAAGATGTGCATCCTTTTCATTACTACTATCAGAGTTAGAGGAGCTAGAAGACCCAAACTCCACAATTTAGGGACCTTCTTCCCTTTCACCATCAGATCATAAAACCATAAGAAATGGGAGCAGAGTTAGGCCATTTAGCTCATTGAGTCTGTTGGCTGATCCAATTTTCCTCTCGGCCCCAATCTCCTGCCTTCTCCCCATATCCCTTCATGCCCTGACCTATCAAGAATCTATCAACCTCTGTCTTAAATATACATAAAGACTTTGCCTCCACAGCTGCCTGTGGCACTGAATTTCACATATTCAACATTCTCTGGCTAAAGACTTATAAATGGTTCAAGAACATTACCTCGTTATTCCTTTCTGCTCTATTTGTTCTGCAATTTATACTGATTTTATGTTTTTGCATTTTATTGCTGCCACTAAACAAGAAATTTCACATCTTATAAGACAGTGAAAATAAACCTAATTCTGATACTGATGTACTTGGAAAAACACAGGACAAACAGTACAGACCCTTTGGAATGGAGGCATGTACACTAACTGCCAACTTATTCTACTCCCATCTACTTGTACGTGTTCAATATCCCTCCTTTCTCTGGCTAATGTCTAAATGCATTGCTATTGTATCAGCTTCCTTCAATTCCCCTGGCAGCTCATTCCTTGCACCTACACTCACTGTGTAAACAAACTTGTCTTACCAATTTCTTTTAAACTTTCCTCCTCTCATATTAACCCAAGTGCTCCAGTGTTTGGTATTTCCATCCTGGGAAAAATACTATCTACGTCTCTCATAATTTTGTTTAAGACCATAAGACATAAGAGCAGCATTAGGCCACTTGGCCCATTGAGACTACTCCACCATTTTATCATGGCTGATCCATTTTTCCTCTCAGCCCCAAATCTCCTGCCTTCTCCCTGTATCCCTTCATGCCATGACCAATCAAGAATCTATTATCCTCTGCCTTAAATATATTGAATTGGCTTTATTTCTTACATCCTTCATACACGAGGAATAAAAATCTTTAAGTTATGTCTTCGTCCAAATGTGCAATGTGCAATTTATAGTAATTTATAATGAACAGTATGTACAACAGGACAGTCAATATTACATAGAAATACAATTGTATCAGCATGAATTAATCAGTTTGATGGCCTGGTGGAAGAAGCTGTCCGGGAGCCTGTTGGTCCTGGCTTTTATGCTGCGGTACCTTTTCCCAGATGGTAGCAGCTGGAGCAGTTTGTGGTTGGGATGACTCGTGTCTCCAATTATCCTTCAGGCCTTTTTTTACACACCTGTCTCTGTGAATGTCCTGAATAGCGGGAAGTTCACATCTATAGATGTGCTGGGCTGTCCACACCACTCTCTGCAGAGTCCTGCGACTGAGGGAAGTGTATTTCCCATACCAGGCAGTGATGCAGCCAGTCAGGATGCTCTCAATTGTGCCTCTATAGAAAGATCTTAGGATCTGGGGGTCTACAACCAGCTCCTTTGTTTTTGCGACATTGAGGGAGAGGTTGTTTTCTTGACACCACTGTGTCAAGGTGATGACTTCTTCCCTGTAGGCTGCCTCATTATTATTTGAGATTAGGCCAATCAATGTAGTGTCATCAGCAAATTTAATTAACAGATTTTATATAAAGACTTGGCCTCCACAGCTGCATGTGACAACAAGTTCCACAGATTCACCACTCTCTGGCTAAAGAAATGCCATCTCATCTCTGTTCTAAAAAGATGTCCCTCTATTTTGAGGCTGTGTCCTCTGGTCTTAGACATTTCCATCATAGGAAACATCCTTTCCACATTCACCCTATTAAGGTCTTTCACCATTTAACAAGTTTCAATTAGGTCAACCCTCATTCTTCTGAATTCCTGGTGAACCTCTTCTCTACCCTCTCCGCATCCTTGTAATACAGCAACCAGAACTGCATACAATGCCCCAAATGAGGTCTAACTTAAAGTTTTATGCAGTTGCAATATGACAAGCTTACTTTTAAACTCAATGCCCTGACTGCTGAAGTGTACACTTTTTTGAAAAGACCACCCATCAACTTTTTGGTCATTTTCAGCAATCGACAGGTTTGCATCCCAAGATCCCTCTGTGCATCAATATTCATAAGCATCCATTTACCTCCCAAAGTGCAATACCTGATTCCAGTCTAAATCTTGCTGTATCCTTTGACTATCCTCCCCACAATTTTTGTGTTGTTTGCAAACTTACCCATCTACAATTTTTCCAAGTCATTTATAAATATAAAAACAGAGGTCCCATCACTGATTCCTGTGGAACACCATTATCATAGACCTCCAGTCAGAATAGCATTCCTTTACCACTGCTCTCCATCTTCTGGCTGAGCTGATTTTGAATCCAATCTGCCAATTTGCCAAGGGTCTCATGCACCTTACTCTTCTGGATCACCTTGAGGTACCATATTGAATGCTTTACTTCAATACATGTATACAACATTCACTGACTTACCCTCATTAATCACTTACACCACAGCCTCGGAAATCTCAATCAAGGTTGTAAGATGTGAATGCCCACTGCATCAAATTATGCTGACTATCCCACATAAGTCCACACTTTACAGGATGTGAGTATCCTCAAGAATTATCTCCAATAATTTCCCTTCTGTTACCATACTTAAGATCAGATTAGCTTTACTTTGAGGTACATATGATAAATAAAGCTAATCTTTAATTTGTCATGTATACATTGCAATATATACAGTTTCCATCCAGGGGGTCAGTGTGGACATGGTGGAGGATTACAAATACCTGGGGATACAAATTGACAATAAACTGGACTGGTCTAAAAACACTGAGGCTGTCTACAAGAAGGGTCAGAGCCGTCTCTATTTCTTGAGGAGACTGAGGTCCTTTAACATCTGCGACGATGCTGAGGATGTTCTACGAGTCTGTGGTGGCCAGTGCTATCATGTTTGCTGTTGTGTGCTGGGGCAGCAGGCTGAGGGTAGCAGACACCAACAGAATCAACAAACTCATTCGTAAGGCCAATGATGTTGTGGGGATGGAACTGGACTCTCTCACGGTGGTGTCCGAAAAGAGGATGCTGTCCAAGTTGCATGCCATCTTGGTCAATGTCTCCCATCCACTACATAATGTACTGGGTGGGCACAGGAGCACATTCAGCTAGAGACTCATTCCTCTGAGATGCAGCACAGAGTGTCATAGGAAGTCATTACTGCCTGTGGCCATCAAACTTTACAACTCCTCCATTGGAGGGTCAGACACCCTGAGCCAATAGGCTGGTCCTGGACTTATTTCATAATTTACTGGCATAACTTACATACTACTATTTAACTATTTATTACTATTCTATTACTATTTATTATTTCTATGACTATTACTATTTACTAATAGCAGTATTACTATTACTATTTATTATTTATGGTGCAACTGTAACAAAAACCAATTTCCCCCGGGATCAATAAAGAATGACTATGACTATGAAATCCGTCACTTGCGTCAACTCATTGAGGACCGTGCAGGCAGCCTGCTGCCACACTTCTGGTGCCAACATAGCAAGCCCATGGCCAATTAACCCTTAATGTACGTCTTTGGTATGTGGGAGGAAACCAGAGCACTGAGAGGAAACCTATGTGGTCACAGGGAGAACATACAAACTCCCTGCAGACAGTGGCAGGAATTGAAACCTAATCTTACAGCTGGGCTGGGACTGTAAAGCGTAAAACATTCCGCGATGCTACCTTACTGTCCTCCCTCCACACTCACCCACCAATATCACTTGCCAATGTTAACAGGCAAAGACTCTGGAATGTACTAACAATGGGCTCATTTTATCTATGCTGACCAATTGTGATATAGTCCACCTTCTGGAAATGTTTGGTCTAATTTTCTACTTTCTAAAAGTGAATGGTGAAAATAGTTTTATATTGGTATTGACCAGCTATACTCTGCATTCAAACAGTCATTGCAATTATAGATGCCTACTTGTACCAGATTTATGTCTTAACGTGGGCACGTGGTCAAGTGGTTAAGGCATTGGACTAGCGACCTGAAGGTCGTGAGTTCGAGCACTAGCCCAGGTAACATGTTGTGTCCTTGAGCAAGGCACTTAATCACACATTGCTCTGCGATGACACTGGTGCCAAGCTGCATGGGTCCTAATGCCCTTCCCTTGGACAACATTGGTGTCATGGAGAGGGGAGACTTGCAGCATGGGCAACTGCTGGTCTTCCATACAACCTTGCCCAGGCCTGCGCCCTGGAGAGTGAAGACTTTCCAGGCACAGATCCATGGTCTCACAAGACTAACGGATGCCTTAACAATGTCTTAACGACAATGAGATCAACAAAGCAGACAGAAAGAGAAGTTAGAAGCAGAGTGCATTATCTCCAGATTGTCCATATGGGAATCAAAATTCTTGACAAAGGAAAGAAAATTTGCATTGTGGTTTTCATAGACACAGCAAACTGGGTAAGGGGAATCAGATTTTCCTCATCATGAAGGGTAACAGGTTTAGGGAACCTTGTTTTCAAGAGATATTGAGGTCCTGGTTGGGAAAAAAAGAGGTGCATAGCAGGTATAGGTAGGAATGAGCAAATGAGGTACTTGAGGAGTATAAGAAATGCAAGAGAACATTTATGAAGGAAATCAGGAGGGATAAAAGACATGAGGTTGCTCTAGCAAACAAGTTGAAGGAGAATTCCAAGGGTTTCTATAGATGTATATTAGGAGCAAAACTGGTTCTCTGGAAGATTAGAGTGGTCATCTATGCACAAAGCCAAAAGAAGTGGGAGAGAACTTAAATGGATTTCTTTACATCTAATTTACTTGTGAACTGGACACAGAGTCTACAGAAGTGGGGCAAAACAACAGGCAGGTCATGGGCCATATACTGAGGAGGAGATGTTTGCTGTCTTGAGGTAAATTAGCGTGGATAGATCCCCAGGGCCTGACAAGGTGCTCCCTCAAACCCTGTGGGAGGTTAGTGTAGAAATTGCAGGGGCCTTAGCAGAGATATTTAAAACATCCTTACCTGTGGGTGAGGTACCGGAGGATCAGAGGATACTTAACGTTGTTCTGTTCTTTAAGAAAGGGTCTAAAAATAAGCCAGGAAATTATAGGCTGCTGAGCCTAACATCGATATTGGGAAAGTTACTGGAACATATTCTAAGGGACCGGATATATAACATCGATATTGGGAAAGTTACTGGAACATATTTGAAGGGACCGGATATATAACATTGATATTGAGAAAGTTACTGGAACATATTCAAAGGGACCAGATATATAAGAATTTGGATAGACAGGGATTAGAACTAGTCAACACAGCTTTGTGTATGATAGGTCGTATCTAACCAATCTTTTAGTTTTTCGAAAAAGTTACCAGGAAAGTTGATGAAGCCGAGGCAGTGGATGTTGTCTACATGGACTTTAGTCAGGCCTTATACAAGGTCCCGCATGGGAGGTTGCTCAAGAGGTTCAGTTGCTTGCATTCAAGGCGAGGATTAGACATTGGATCCGCGAGCGAAGCCAGACAGTGGTACTAGATGGTTACCTCTCTGACTGGACACCTGTGCCACAGGGATCGGAGCTAGATCTGTTATTTGTCATTTATAGCAACGATCTGGATAATGTGACAAACTTGATCAGGAAATTTGCCGGAAGATACCAAATTGAAAGTGTAGTGGATATCAAGGAAGGCTATCAAAGTTTGTAGCAAGATCTGGACCAGCTGGAAAAATGGGCTAAAAATGGCTGATAGAATTTAATGCAGATATGTGTGAGGTGTTGCCCTTTGGGAGGACAGACCAGGGTAGGACTTATGGAGTGAGTGGTAGAGCACTGAGGAGTGTAGCAGAACAAAGCGATCTGGGAATACAGATCCATAATTCCTTGAAAATGGCATCACATATAGGTGGGGTCATAAAGAAAGCTTTTGGCATATTGGTCTTCATAAATCAAAGCACTGAGTACAGGAATTGGGATATTGATGAGGCCGAATTTGAAGTATTGTGTGGAGTTCTGATCATCTCTCTCTAAGAAAGGTGTCAACAAGGTTGAAAGAGTGCAGGGACAATTTACAAAGCTGTTGCTAGGACTTGAGGACCTGTATTATAGGGAAAGGTTGAATAGGTTAGGACTTTGCTTCCTAGAGTGTAGAAGAATGAGGGGAGATTTGATAAAGGTACACAAAATTATGAGGAGCTATAGATGGGCTAAATGTAAGCAGGCTTTTTTTCTGCTGAGGTTGGGTGAGACTAGATATAGAGGTCATGGGTTAAGGATGAAAGGTGAAATATTTAAGAGAACATGGGGGTGAATTTCTTCATTCAGAGGTTGGTAAGAGTGCGGAATGAGCTGCCAGCGAAAGCAGTAGATGTGGGTTCAATTTCAACATTTGGATTAGTATATGGAAGGCAGGAGTATGGAGGGCTGTGGTTCAGGTGAAGGTCAATAGGACTAGGCAGATTAATAGTTCAGCACACACTACATGAGCCAAAGGGCCTCTTTCTGTGCTGGGGTGTTCTATAACTCTATGAAAATCTTGGCATCTTTCAGATCCTTCTAACACCAGTCTTTTGTGCCACATATATTCTCAGCATGCTGCCCCAAGTCATAGGCTGGTAAATTAACTGCCAATGCAGTTATCTTCAGACATGGCTCATGAGATTGTAGCAAAACCAGGCACTGTGACAATGTGCTGACACCAGAAATGCCATTGAGCAGAATGTTGCATGCTCAAGTAGAACTTGTTCTGTCCAGACCGTGCAGATTTCAGAGACCACCACACACCTGGCTTATAAGTACAACAGGAGAAAGACCAGGAGCAACGTTGACCATCAAGTTGTACGTGCTTCTTGTGCCCTCGTGTTTATGGCGCACTGTCCACATGCCTCTTCTCTAAAGTGGCTACAGGAAAAAACATTGACTAGAACTGAATAAATGACTTCCCCGCATTGTTTTCAATGCTGTCAGAGCATCTTTCATAGTGGCTGAATCTTTGAAAGCTCCAAGATATTTTTACAGAGAATTACTTTGACAATACAATCACATTATGAAGGCAACTCGCAAATAAACGACAAAGCCTAAACAAACAGTAAATTACAACCACATTATTTAACAAATGAGAAAAGGACTACTCCATTAGAGATGGCTGCCTTTCTCATGGGGGGGGGGAGAACAGAGGTGAATGAGGAGACATAAACAAGTGAAGCTTTCCTTTCTTATCACAATTAAATTGCTTTCTTTCCAGTTTCGGTAAATGCTGTCACTTAAATCCAATAACCTTTAACTTTGCTACTTTCATCCTTTTTGTAGAAAAAGTGATTCCGTTTAAATGTGCACAGAAAGAAGCAGCAAAAACAAACAAAAAAGTCACCAAGTGCGGCACTATTCAACGCAACCTCTTGCATTCGTACCAAAGTTAAAATGGAATCTGATTACTGGCACTGCTGTAGTTTCTCAAACAGTTCTTAAGTGGCTCACACCAAGATATCAACGATGCCACAACAAACCGACTATATTTCCAGACAGGGAAACTAGCAAGTGATAAAAAAAAAACAGTTGGGACAAGCAGGAAGCAATCAGCCTGGCCCTGGGCATACATCAGCACCACTGACAAGGCCATCACCACCCCAGCTGTTTTATAGTTCACTGGGGAAAAATATATAAAGTTGAGCTTACATCTTCTGCCATCAATTTTTGGAAACTAACCAGTGTGTTGGATTTTGTATAGCTACATTATTTAGAATGGCAAACAAGGGCTGAAATATGTGTTGATCCAGCTTTCATTTGATAATATAAGCAAGGTTTTGGACAGCACCAACAGAATAAATTATGCAGAGGGCCAAAAGAAAATACTTTGCAATGAACTCCAGGGATTGAATGACGTAGGGAATTAAGGCACGGTTTTGAATTCAGATCATTCTCTGTAAAACAAAACCTCACACGCAAAATGAGATTCAGCTAGCTTACTTCACTGCTCTTTGAGTGCAGAGAACAAATCTGCCAATAATTCAACAAAGAAAATCTTTAAAGAGATGTGGAGGAAGAAGAGCAGATACCTTGATGGTAAAGGGGTGCATTTTAGAAGCTACCATCCAGTGTTCAATGGTTCAATTTAGTATCAGAGAATGTACACCGTATGCAACCTAAAATCCTTACTATTCGCAGGCATCCACAAAATAGAGAAAAAAAATGAAGAATGAATGAATGACAGAAAACGTTAGAACCCCAAAGCTCCCCCACGCACAAACAGCAGCAAACGCACCAACCTCCCACCACCCACCAATTCAAAGCCCCAGAGACCATGATCTAGAGTCCACCGAAAACTACCGTCCATCCCAACACTTCGACGTCTCCAACAGGCTCTCTCTCACTAGTGAGGGAGAGAGAGATATTGCTCCTGCCACAGAGAGAGGGGAGACCAACAGCTCGCTGTTTCCATGCTACAATCTTCTTGTGTTAGAGCACTATCCGATTTTCCTTTCTTACTTCCAACTTGTAATAGGTCCAGGTACTTAAGAGTTATAGAAGAAGCTCAAAACTGAAAATTTGAAATTTTTGGAAATCAGGACGAATCTTATAAATGCCAACACCAGCGATAACCAAAACACAAAATTCTGAAACATTAGGCCAGTCTTCTGAAAAACAGAAGTTTCTCCCTGCAGTGACTTCGTGGGTACTTGGAGAATTTTCTGCTATTATTTAACATTTCCAGTTACATCAGTATTTTATTGTATTCACTTTGCACGTCATTGATGTTCACATGTAGAATATTATGTGCAACTCATGCATTCCGCTTTCAGGAGTAGATAATAGTCTATCAATTTTAACAAATGAAGTGACGGACAACATTAAAATTCCACCATAAAGGGCATGGGGATGAGGATCTGACCATAATTTAAATCTACAATGGATTCTGGTTCATTTGGACACATTGGCACCATTTTGGCCCAATTAAGTAGTTGTCCCAATTTGCTGAAGCTTGGTGGAAGTTGTTAAAAGGCATAAAAAAGATGGACTACCATTTAACTGAGTAAATAAAATGAAATACAGGGAAAATATTTATTTATTTATTGAGATATTGTGTGGAACAGGCCATTCCAGCCACGTCGCCCAGCAACTCCCAATTTAAACGTAGCCTAATCACGGGACAACTTACAATGTTCCATTAACCTACTAATGGTACATCTTTGAACTCTGGAGCATCTGAGAAAATCTACGCATGACATGGGGAGGGCGTACAGATGCCTTACAGATGACGTTGGAATTAAACTCCGACACCCCGAGCTGTAACAGCATCATACTAAGCACTATGCTACCACAGCGCCCTAGAACACTACCAATACTACTGGTAACACACACAAAATGCTGGAGAACTGAGTACTGATGAAGGGTCTATGCCTGAAACGTCCACTGTACTCTTTTCCATAGATGCTACCTGGTCTGCTGAGTTCCTGTGTGGGTGTGTGTGTGTGTGTTTGAGTCACACAGTGCAGAAACAGGCCCTCAGCCTTTCATGTTCACGCTAACTATCAAGTTCTATGCCTGGGAGTTCCAGAGCTCATTGAGATATTAGCTACATACAATAGATGCTTATCTAAATGTTAAGTATGAGGTTTTGGGGTACTTGGAGGCACATACTAAAATAGGATGAAGACAGCAAGCTTTCCTCAAGGGAATATCTTGCCTGACAAATATGTTGGAATTCTTTGAAGAAATAACAAACAGGATAGACAAAGGAGAATTGGTGGATGTTCTGTACTTGGATTTTCAGAAGGCCTTTGACAAAGTGCCACCCATGAGGCTGCTTAACAAGTTAAGAGCTCATGGTATTACAGGAAAGATACGAGCATTAGCAGGCGGCAAAAGTATAAGGAATAAAGGGAGCCATTTCTGGTTAGCTGCCAGTAACAAGTGGTGTTGGGACCGCTTCTTATCACGTTACATGGAGGGGCAGGTAGTGTTGAGGAAGCAGGGAGGCCACAAACGGACTTAGATAGATGAGGAGAATGAGCACAGGAGTGGCAGATGGAATAGTGTCGGGAACAGTATGATCAGGTACTTGGTAGAAAAAATAAAAGTGTTGATTGTTTTCGAAATGGAGAGAAAATTCAAAAATCTGAGTTGCAAAGGAACTTGGGGGTCCTTATGCACAATTCCCTAAAGGTTAATTTGCAGGTAGAATCTGTGGTGAGAAAGGCAAATGCAATGTTAGCATGCATTTTGAGAGCACTAGAATATAAAAGCAAGAATGTAATGTTGAGGCTTTACAAGGCACTGATGAGGCCTTACTTAGAATATTGTTAGCGGCTTTGGGTCCCTTATCTAAGAAAGAGCGTGCCGACATTGGAGTGCATTCAAAGGAGATTCACAAAAATACTTCTGGGATGGAAAGGCTTATCACACATGATCATAAGATATAGGAGCAGAATTAGGCCACTTGACACATCAAGTCTGCTCCGCCATTTCATCATGGCTGATCAAATACTTCTCTCAGCCCCAATCTCCTGCCTTCTCCCTATATCCCTTCATGCCCTGACCAATCAAGAATCTATCAATCTCTACCTTAAATATACATAAAGATATTGCCTACACAGCTGCCTGTAGCAAAGAATTCCACATATTCACCAATCTCTGGCTAAAGAAATTCCTTCTCATCTCTGTTCTAAAAGGACGCCCCTCTGTTCTGAGACTGTGTCCTTTGGTCTTAGACTTACCCCAGCATAGGAAACATTCTCTCCACATCCACTCTATCAAAGACTTTCACCACTTGATAGATTTCAATGAGGTCACCCCTCATTCTTCTGAATGCCAGTGAATACAGGCTCAGAGCCATCAAACACTCTTCATATGACAGCCATTCAATCCTGAAATCATTTTCATGAACCTCCTTTGAACCCTCCCCAGTTTCAGCCCATTTCCAAAGATAAGGGGCCCAAAACTACTCACAATACTCACCATTGCTTTATAAAACCTTAGCATTATATCTTTGCTTTTATATTCTCGTCGTCTTGAAACAAATACTAACATTGCATTTGCTTTCCTCACCACGGACTCGAATCTTCAAACTACGCAAGGACTCCCAAGCATAGTTCCCTCTAAGCTATGCGCGTGTGCACACGCACACACGTTTTTCAACCAGCACACAAAGGAAATCAATGTGCACACAAAAGGTTAGTTACCTAAAATAATGTAGTAGTTAATAATTATACTTACTGAAAATAATCTTTTAGCTAACTGTTTCTGTTAACTAGTTAGTCAGTTTTTCAAATACCACAATGCACGTCACTAATTTTCGTCACCTCGCCTTTCCTGTTCCGGTTTGTACAGCGGCAGCCATGTTTGGCAGACAGTGTTCATGTCGTAAAGTTTACAAATAGCTTACGAAGCTTTTATTGGAAAAAATATTGATTCACTATGTCGAATTCAAAAGAAGCGAAGGGCATGAAGCACAAAAGAACTGCAAATTTGTTTAAAGTTGAATGGCTTAACAAAATAGTAGAAACTGTTACACCGAAAGCTCATGAGGTCATGAACGTTCAGCTACTAGAAATATTTATGTATGATTTGGAAACTGGAGTTATCTGCTTGTATTGTTGTGATGCGAGAGTTGCTGGAGAATTTGCTAGTGGAAAGAAGTGGGATGATATTTAGAAACTTGACTTTTTGAAGCGTCATTTGGCAAATAAATCACATTCGGATGGTGTACAAAAGCTCAGGCAACAGAACCCATCATTACCTGTTACAGGAGTGCTACGCATGTTATGGTTGAGTGCAGATGAGCGAGAGCGAGAATGATCAAACCCAGAGGAGATCAAAGTTGAGGTACAAGAATGGTCAGCTTTTGATTTCTCCGCAATTGCAGATTGTGACTTCACATTTGGTGATGAACAAGTTAATGCCTTATGTCTAAAATATCTAGCTGAAAATATTGTAATAGTTAGACAGTTTAATGATTTCAAATTTTCCGTGCAAGAAAAAAATGAAATCCAAATCGATTTCAAACTTTGCTCAAGTGGTGGCATTTGTACTTCAAAATGAATAGTTTTGCGACCTTGCACAGTTGATGCACAGTGGAGGAACCATTCTTGAGTCGAGTGCGGACTGTGAGCGAGGTTTTAGCCTAATGAATCAACTCAAAAACAAGCTGAGAAACTATTTAGATGAACGTCGTTTGGATATGTCAATGAGAATTAAAAGCTATCAATGCGATGGAAGTTCTATTAGTCGAGATAGAGTTTACAAAGAATGGGTAAATGCCAAAGACAGGAGAGAGAAAAAATAACTGAGTGACTTAAATATGATAAAAATTAAATATCTCCAACCTGGTGGCATGAATATTTACTTCTCCAACTTCCATTAATGCCTTTCCTTCCCTTCGTACCCCATCCATTATTTATTTATTTATCTATCATCATTATTATGATTTTTTTCTTTCCTCTTTTTTCTCTCTCTCTTTTTTTCTCCCTCTGTCCCTCTCACTATAACTCCTTGCTCATCCTCTGGGCTTCCCCCCTTCCCCCTTTCTTTCTCCCTAGGCCTCCTGTCCCATGATCCTCTCCCTTCTCCAGCCCGTATCCCTTTTGCCAATTAACTTTCCAGCTCTTAGCTCTATCCCTCCCCCCTCTGAATCTGTAGCCCTGGCATCTCTGCTCATCTGAAATATTGAGCTTCTGCTGGGCAAACAAAGCTACTAGTAGCTGCTTCTTCATATATACAAATTTGCCTCTGCTACTGTAGCCAAAGCACTCGATAGAATGAAGTATCCTGAGAGACAGAAGGATGATGAAAATGTTTTAAAAACAGATTAATGTCCATTGTTATTTCAGTATTGCTAGCCAGTACAAAAACAAACAATTGAAACAAGCTAAATAAAATTAAGACAAATAAATACATGGAACTATTGTAACATGCTGCCGCCTTGCACAGTGCACATCTACGTTATTAATATGAGCAGCATTTGATAGCTCTGGGCCTATACTCACTGGAATTCAGAAGAATGCTGGGGGGAGGGGTGATATCATTGAAACCTATATTATTTTGAAAGGTCTCAATAGAGTGGATGTGGAGAGGATGTTTCTTATGGTGGCGAAATCTCAGACCAGAGGACACAGCCTCAAAATAGAGGAATGTCCACTCAGAACGGAGATGAGGAGGAACTTCTTTAGCCAGAGATTAGTGAATCTGTGGAATTCATTGCCACAGGTGCCTGTGGAGGCCAAGACATTGAATATGTTTAAGGCAGAGGTTGATAGATTGTTGATTAGTTAGGGCATGAAGGGATACAGAGAAGACAGAAAATGGTGGAGCAGACGATGGCAATATGGCCTAATTCTGCTCCTCTATCTTATGGTCAGGCAACATCTATGGAAAGGAATAAATAGTCTACATTTCAAGCCCAATATATTAAATGTTTATTCCTTTCCATAGATGCTGCCTCATCTACTGAGTTCTTTTAGCATTTTGTGTGTTGCTTTTATACTTATGTTCTAAAATGTTATAAATATTATACCAAAATGATATAAATATGCATTATTCATATTTCAAACAAAGGATTTATCCATTAACCAGCTCTCTGATCACTATTGGTTTCCTGAATTAATCTAAACGTTATTAATGTGCCCTTTAATTGTTTCTGCATTTGGAAAGATATCTGTTAAGTCAACTTGCACCGCTTTGGTCTCCAAGACAATGCACTCCGAAGTTGCAGTGCAGTCAACTTATGTGGATGAATGCCCATTGACTAAATTCAAATATGAGGTTCCCTAAATTACTTGACTAGGATACATGCAAATGCTGAATGATATGTAGTAACTGCTTTTGTTTCGTGGCAAGTTTCTGTTCAACTTGCTTGGCTTAGGAAATTAATCCTTCAGCCCATTCCTGAGGGGCTTTCCTTTGCCAATTTCTCTTCATTGCAATTGTGATTCAGGTTTGATTGAAAGGAAGACTACACCCAGCATTCTTCTTCCTCATAAAGCCTAATTAGAAAGAGAAGTTCCCACCAACTTGGCAATTGTACTGAGCAATAGTTTGTAGGTCAGAGTATAATTAATCATTACCACAAATTCTTCTTATTACTTGGACATGGACCATGGACTCTGAAACATTAAGAAATGTTGCAACATACACTTAGTGGCCACTTTATTACGTACTGCAGGTTAATGCAACAATATAATCAGCCAACGCAATGCATTAAAGCATGCAGACATGGTCAAGAGATTCAGTTGTTCTTCACACCGAACATCAGAATGGGGAAGGAATGTGATCTAAGTGACTTTGACAGTGGAATGATTGTTGGTGCTAGACAGGTTGGTTTGATATCTCAGAAACTGCTGATCTCCTGGGATTTTCACATACACAAGCCTTTTGAGTTCACAAAGAATGGTGTAAAATACAAAACAAAATCCAGTGAGTGGAAATTCTATGGGTGAAAGTGCCTTGTTAATGAAGGAGGTTAGAAGAGAATGGCCAGACTGGTTACATACTACCTATTATAAATTACTATAAATTGCACATTTAGAGAGAGATGTAACACAAATATTTTTACTTCTCATTTATATGAAGGATGTAAATAATAAAGTCAATTCAATTCAATTCAAGCTGACAGGAAGGCGACTGTAACTCAAATAACCATGCTTTACAACAGTGGTGTGCAGAAGAACATCTTTAAATGCACAATATGTTGAACCTTGAAGTAGATGGGCAACAGTAGCAGAAGACTACACTGGGCTCCACTCCTGCACCTAATAAACTGGCCACTGAGTGTATGCTTTATAAACAATAATTAACTAGCATTGAAACTTCACTTTGATTGTTGACAAAAATGTATATCCTATTTGCTTTTGCCTCAAAGTCCTGAATAATGATATTTAAATATAATTTTTTCTGAATCTCTATGCAATACTTTAAGGAATCAAACAGTCCACAGCATCAACTCTTGTTCAAAAGGGTGTACTTGTCAAAAGCCCTCATTGAATCCACTGTACTATATGCAAAGCCCACATGGATCTGATGTACCTAACCCAGATGTTGTGACATTTCTTGCACAACCATTAAAGATACAACAGTTTAACTTAGCATGGAACAGTCTGAAAATATGAAAAAAGCAGACAAATCTCACATTCATCCAAATCTGCCTCAACCACCAATAATTAAAAAAAAACAAATCTTCCAAATTACTTTGTCTGGAGGTCAAGTCTGCACTGAGTACAACCATTTCCTTTCTTTGGCTCAAAAGTGAACCAGATAAGAGCTGTCAGACAATGTGCCAATAGCTTCTAATCTCTTCCAAGTTAAATGAATCCTGAAGAATAAAATCCCTCAATGGTATTAAGCACTTGAAAGACTCAAGCCAACCTTTATTTAGAGCTTCCCACTAATAGGCAGCTCTGTCAATTGATATGCCTGTCTTATTTACTGGTGGGGCTTTGAAGTGAAAATGTGAGATTCTGCTGCTGATCCTTACTTTCTGGCACTTCTTCCCTCCCACTGCTTCAGGCAGGAACCGAGGGCCAAGGTTAACAAACAGAACCTCACGGTTGCATTCCTGAAGAACACAGAAAACTGCACGCACAACTAAGGCAAGGAAATGTAGTATTTGCCACACACCATGAGAGTCTACCCATCCTGACTCAGTCATCCATGCCCACCCCTCCTACCCCACGACCATTCCCATCTTTGCGAGTGAGTATAGGGGCATAATGCAATCAGAGATGGTGAAGCAATAGTACCCAATCTTGCCATTGAGGTACAGTGTGTGTGACGATCCAGCAATCTCTGCAGCACAAGACTTTTCATTTTCCAACTATGATTTTTGCAAGTGTCATGTTCAATAAAATTGTCGACACATAGCAACAGTGATGTCGTCAAACTGACTGAGGAGTCAACTACCCTGAAGAATTATGACACAGCAAAACAGAACAAAAATATGAACAAGTTTTATCCTATACACTGTACTTCAACAATTTTTATAGTTACGGAAGCTGAAATACCAAACAGTTTAATGCCTCAACAGACAGTCATCATTGCAAACATAAGAACAGATTCGTAGAGACAGTGAACCCACAGAAAGCATCTGGCTGAGAAGGTTTTCCCCGGCCATGTTTATAGATCTTGCACAAATCAGCTGGTGGGGGTACTTGCAGGCATTTTAAACTCCCCCTACTTCACTCTGAGGTAAAACCTATCTGCTTAAGGAATTCCATTAGGTTGAGAGGAATGACAAATCAGCCATGTATGATAGAATGATGGAGCAGACTTGATGAGTCCAATGGCCTAATTAAGTTCCTATGAAAAAAAATCGCTATCATCCCAGTAAGAAAATCAAGGTAACATATCTTAACGACTACTGCCCAGTGGCTCTGACATCTACCATCATGAATTACTTCAAGAGGCTAGTCATGGCACACATTAACTGCAGACTCCAAGTTATCTGTGACTCACTGCTATTTGACTACTGTTGAAACAGGTCTATGGCAGATGCCATCTCTGGAGCATCTGGACAGTAAAGACACCAATGTTGAACTCCTATTTATTGACTACTGCTCTGCCTTCAGTACTATATCTCTAAGCAAACTCATCTCCAAGCTCCTAGATTTGGGACTCAGGGCCTCCCTTTGCAACTGGACCTTTGACTTTCTGACCAACAGACTGTAATCAGTAAGGATAAGCTGCAACACCTCTGCCATGAGTGTTACTGTGTCCTCATCCCCCATTCTATTCTTTACACACACAACTGTGCGGCCAGATTCTGCCTTAACTACATCTACAGGATTGCAGATGACACCACCGTAGTGGGCCGGATGGAGGCTGGTGTGAGTTGATGGGAGCAAGTGGGCTGATTTGTCTGTCACTGATTTTTTTGGTTTCATTGATATCTGCTGTACACATTTTCCGATATTAAACTAAACCAATGAAGCACAATCAATCAAGTTTGCTGATGACCCCACTGTCATAAGCCGAATCAAAGGTAGTGCCAAATCAGCACATGGGGATGGGGAGAGGAGATTGAAAATCTGGCTGTGGTGCTATAACAACAACCTATCACTCGATATCAGCAAGACCCAGGAGCTGATTATTGAGCAGGAAAAGAATCAGAATCAGGTTTATTATCACCGGCATGTGACGTGAAATTTGTTAACTTCGCAGCAGCAGTTCAATGAAATACATAATCTAGCAGAGAAAAAAGAAAAAAAATAAATAAACACGTGAATCAATTACGTGTATTGAATAGATTTAAAAATGTGCAAAAACAGAAATAATGTATATTTAAAAAAAAGTGAGGTAGTCTCCAAAGATTCAATGTCCATTTAGGAATCAAATGGCAGAGGGGAAGAAGCTGTTCCTGAATCACTGAGTGTGTGCCTTCAGGCTTCTGTACCTCCTACCTGATGGTAACAGTGAGAGAGGTGCATGCCCTGGGTGTTGGAGGTTTTTAATAATGGACGTTGCCTTTCTGAGACACCACTCCCTAAAGATGTCCTGGGTACTTTGTAGGCTAGTACCCAAGATGGAGCTGACTAGATTTACAACCTTCTGCAGCTTCCTGTGTAGTGGCCCCTCCATACCAGACAGTGATGCAGCCTGTCAGAATGTTCTCCACAGTACAACTATAGTGGTTTTTGAGTGCATTTGTTGACATGCCAAATCTCTTCAAACTCCTAATAAAGTATAGCCGCTGTCTTGCCTTCTTTATAACTACATCGATATATTGGGACCAGGTTAGATCCTCAGAGATCTTAACACCCAGGAACTTGAAGCTGCTCACTCTCTCCACTTTTGATCCCTCTATGAGGATTGGTATGTGTTCCTTCGCCTTACCCTTCCTGAAGTCCACAATCAGCTCTTTCATCTTATTGACGTTGAGTGCCAGGTTGTTGCTGCGGCACCACTCCAGTGGTTGGCATATCTCACTCCAGTACGCCCTCTCGTCACTACCTACGATTCTACTAACAATGGTTGTATCATCAACAAATTTATAGATGGTATTTGAGCTGTGCCTAGCCACACAGTCATGTGTATATAGAGAGTAGAGCAGTGGGTTAAGCACACACCCGAGGTGCACCAGTGTTGATTGTCAGCAAGGGGGATATGTTATCACCAATCCACATAGATTGTGGTCTTCTGGTTAGAAAGTCGAGGATCCAATTGCAGAGGGAGGTACAGAGGCTCAGGTTCTGCAACTTCTCAATCAGGATTGTGGGAGTGATGGTATTAATGCTGAGCTATAGTCGATAAACAGCATCCGGATGTCGGTTGTTTGTGTTGTCCAGGTGGTCTAAAGCTGTGTTAAGAGCCATTGAGATTGCACCTACCGTTGACCTATTGTGGTGATAGGCAAATTGCAATGGGTCCAGCTCCTTGCTGAGGCAGGAGTTCAATCTAGTCATGACCAGAGGTCTATGAGCCAGTCCTCACGAGAGGATCAGCAACTTTTCACGATCGGCTCGGTGTTATTATTTCAGAGGACCTGTCCTGGGGTACGAATTGCAATTATGAAGAAAGCACAACAATACCTCTACTTCCTTAGGTGTTTGCGAAGATGCAGCATGACAACTAAAACTTTGACAAACTTCTATATTGGGTAGTGGGGAGTATATTGACTGGCTGCATCACAGCCTGGTATAGAAACACCAATGCCCTTGAATGTTAAATCCTACAAAAAATAGTGGATACAGCCCAGTACATGATGGGTAAAGTCCTCCCCCACCACTGAGCATATCGACATGAATTATTGTTGCAGGAAAGCAGCATCCGCCATCTGACCCCTACCACACAGGGCATGCTTTCTTCTCACTGCTGCTATCAGGAAGAAGGTACACGAGCCTCAGAACTCACACCACCAGGTTCAGGAACAGTTATTACCCATCAATCATCAGGCTCTTGAACCAAAGTTCACTCAACTTCCTTGCCCCATCATTGAAATATTCCCACAACCTATGGACTCAATTTCAAGGAACTTTCTTCTCATGTTCTTGGTAGTTACTGCTTATTTATTTATTATTATTTTGTTCTTTTTGTACTAGCACAGTTTGTTGTCTTTTGCACACTGGTTGGAATGCATGCCCAAGTTGGTGCAGTCTTTCATTGATTCTATTATGGTTATCATTCTATTATGGATTCATTGAGTATGCCAACAAGAAAACGAATCTCACAGTTGTGTATGGTGACATATATGTACTTTGATAATAAATTTACTTTGAATTTTAATAGTCGGAATACATGAAGAAGATAGAGAATCTCATGACATGACAACAACCATTCCCTCACTGTCAACAAAACAAAGTGCTGGTCAGTAGTTCAGGAAAGGGGGAACTGTGCACACGCTCCTATTTATTTAAATGGTGCTGGGGTCAAGAGGGTTGAGGGCTTTGATTCCAAGGACTGAACATCACCAATAGTTTTTTTTCTGGTCCAAAAACATCGATACTATGGGCAGGAAAGTTTACCAGTGCCACTACTTCCTCAGGAGACTAAAGAAATTTGGCATATCCCTTTTGTCCCTCATCAATTTTTATTGAAGCATAATAGAAAGCATCTTATCCAGTTGCATGACAACTTGGTATGGCCACAGCTCTGCCAGCGATCACAAGAAACTGCAGCAATTTGCGGAAACGGCTTGGCACATCAAGGAAATTAGCTTCCCCTCCATGGACTCCACCTACGCTTCTCACTGCCTCGGTAAAGAAGCCAACATAATTTGTATGATCAGATGGACTCTTAAACGTAGAAACCCTACAGCACAATACAGGCCCTTCGGCCCACAAAGCTGTGCTGAACATGTCCTTTCCTTAGAAATTACCTAGGGTTACCCATTGCCCTCTACTTTTCTGAGCTCCATGTACACAACTGACCTCACAATTTTCCCCATCCGTCCGCCTGCACTGCACTTCCTCTGTGACTATCGCACTTGATTCTGCATTCTGTTGTTCTACCTTGTATTGTCAATGCACTATTGCAATGAAATAATCTGTGTGGATCTGTAAGACAAGTTTTTCACAGTATCTTGGTACATGTGATAATTATAAAACAATTTAAATTTAAATAAGAGTATAAATTTACAATTCAACTATATTTAAACTCATTGCATTTTGAAATATTCAGAAGGAAATATTATTCTCATATATAAAATCAGCTTTATTATTAGAGCCAGAGTTTGCTAAAGAATAACGATGAATAAGTATACCATTAAAACCTCACAGCCTAGAACATAGAACAGTACCTACCCCAAAATCAGCCTAAACCTCCCTTCCCACATAGCACTCCACTTTGTTTCATTCATATGCGTATGTAAGAATCTCTTAACTATACCTAACATATTTGCCTCTACCACTATCTCTACAGTATGTTCTGTGCAGTTAAGTCTGTGTAAAAACACTACCTCTGACATCTGCCCCATACTCTCCCCCCGCACAAAATACAAGAAATAATAATAAATAAACAAACAATAAATATCAAGAACATGAGACGAAGAGCCCTTGAAAGCGAGTCCATATGTTGTGGGAACATTTCAGAGATGAGGCAAGTGAAGTTGAGTGAAGTTATCCCCTTTGGTTCAACAGCCTGATGGTTGAGGGGTAATAATTGTCCCTGAACCTGGTGGTGTGAGTCCCGAGGCTCCTGTACCTTCTTCCTGATGGCAGCAGTGAGAAAAGAACATATTCTGAGTGGTGAATGATCCTTGATGATGGATGCTGCTTTCCTGCATCAACACTTCATGTAGATCTGCACAATGGTGGGGCGGGCTTTACCTGTGATGGATTGGGCTGTATCCACTATTTTTTGTAGGATTTCCATTCAAGGACATTGGTGTTCCATACCAGATTGTGACACAGCGAGTCAATATGCTTTCCACTATAGATCAATAGAAGTCTGTCAAAGTTTTACATGCCATGCTGAATCTTCGAAAGGAAGTAGAGGCGCTGCCATGCTTTCTTCATAATTGCACTTACATGCGAGGCTCAGGAGAGGTCCTACAAAATAGTAACAAGTGAGGAATTTAAAGTTGCTGACCCTCTCCACCTCTGATCCTCCAATGAAGACTGGGTAACGAACCTCTGGTTTCCTCCTCTGGAAGTTAATAATCAGCTCCCTGATCTTGCTGAGATTAAGTAAAAGTTTGTTGTTATGGTAACACTCAGCCAAATTTTCAATCTTCCACCTATATGCTGATTTGGCCTAAACAGTGGTGTCATCAGCAAATTTGAATATGGCACCACCGTCATAAATGTAAATTGAGTCGAGCAGGGGACAATGCACACAGCCTTGTGGTGTACACGGCTGATGGGAGATCATTGAAGAGATGTTGTTGCCAATTTGAACTGCCTGGAGACTGCATGTGAGGAAATCGAGGATCCAATTGCACCAAGGAATTATTGATGTCAAATTCTTCAAGCTTATTGATTAGTTTTGAGGGGATGATAGTATTGAATGCTGAGCTGCAGTCACTAAAGACCATCCTGATGTATGCACCTTTGCTGTCCAGATGTTCCAGGGTTGAGTGAGATAGCATCTGGTGTTGCTCTGGTAGGCAAATTGGAGTGGATCAAAGACGCTTCTCAGGCAGGAGTTGATATGTTTCATCACCAACCTCTCAAGACACTTTAGCAATGAGGATATAAGTGCGACTGGATGACAGTCATTGAGGCGGGTTACCATTAGCCCATCTCGCGTTCGGCTAGGGGAATCAGCCTTCGGCCCTGCCATACTGTTAGGGGTCTAGATGGTTTAGAGTTTGTAAAATGTGTTCAGGAAAGTTTTCTAAATCAATATATAGAGGGACCAACTAGAGGGGAGGCAATATTGGATCTCCTGTTAGGAAACGAGTTAGGACAAGTGATGGAAGTCTGTGTAGAGGAGCACTTTGGTTCCAGTGATCATAACACCATTAGATTCAACTTGATCATGGACGAGGATAGATCTGGTCCTAAGGTTGAGGTTCTTAACTGGAAGAAGGCCAAATTTGAAGAAATGAGAAAGGATCTAAAAAGCGTGGATTGGGACAGGTTGTTCTCTGGCAAGGATATGATCGGTAGGTGGGAAGCCTTCAAAGGAGAAATTTTGAGAGTGCAGAATTTGTATGTTCCTGTCAGGATTAAAGGCAAAGTGAATAGGAATAAGGAACCTTGGTTCTCAAGGGATATTGCAACTCTGATATAGAAGAAGAGGGAATTGTATGACATGTATAGGAAGCAGGGAGTAAATAAGGTGCTTGAGGAGTATAAGAAGTGCAAGAAAATACTTAAGAAAGAAATCAGGAGGGCTAAAAGAGGACATGAGGTTGCCTTGGCAGTCAAAGTGAAGGATAATCCAAAGAGCTTTTACAGGTATATTAAGAGCAAAAGGATTGTAAGGGATAAAATTGGTCCTCTTGAAGATCAGAGTGGTCGGCTATGTGCGGAACCAAAGGAAATAGGGGAGATCTTAAACAGGTTTATTGCGTCTGTATTTACTAAGGAAACTGGCATGAAGTCAATGGAATTAAGGGAAACAAGTAGTGAGATCATGGAAACTGTACAGATCGAAAAGGAGGAGGTCCTTACTGTCTTGAGGAAAATTAAAGTGGATAAATCCCCGGGACCTGACAGGGTGTTCCCTCGGACCTTGAAGGAGACTAGTGTTGAAATTGCAGGGGCCCTGGCAGAAATATTTAAAATGTTGCTGTCTACAGGTGAGGTGCCGGAGGATTGGAGAGTGGCTCATGTTGTTCCGTTGTTTAAAAAAGGATTGAAAAGTAATCCGGGAAATTATAGGCCAGTAAGTTTAACGTCGGTAGTAGGTAAGTTATTGGAGTGAGTACTAACAGACAGAATCTACAAGCATTTGGATAGACAGGGACCTATTAGGGAGAGTCAACATGGCTTTGTGCGTGGTAGGTCATGTTTGACCAATCTATTGGAGTTTTTCGAGGAAGTTACCAGGAAAGTGGATGAAGGGAAGGCAGTGGATATTGTCTACATGGACTTCAGTAAGGCCTTTGACAAGGTCCCGCATGGGAGGTTAGTTAGGAAAATTCAGTCGTTAGGTATACATGGAGAGGTGGTAAATTGGATTAGATACTGGCTCAATGGAAGAAGCCAAAGAGTGGTAGTAGAGAATTGCTTCTCCGAGTGGAGGCCTGTGACTAGTGGTGTGCCACAGGGTCCATTGTTATTTGTCATCTATATCAATGATCTGGATGATAATGTGGTAAATTGGATCAGCAAATTTGCTGATGATACAAAGATTGGAGGTGTAGTAGACAGCGAGGAAGGTTTTCAGATCCTGCAGAGGGACTTGGACCAGCTGGAAAAATGGGCTGAAAAATGGCAGATGGAGTTTAATACAGACAAGTGTGAGGTATTGCACGTTGGAAGGACAAACCAAGGTGGAACATACAGGGTTAATGGTAAGGCACTGAGGAGTGCAGTGGAACAGAGGGATCTGGGAATACAGATACAAAATTCCCTAAAAGTAGCATTACAGGTAGATAGGGTTGTAAAGAGAGCTTTTGGTACATTGGCCTTTATTAATCAAAGTATTGAGTATAAGAGCTGGAATGTTATGATGAAGTTGTATAAGGCATCGGTGAGGCCAGATCTGGAGTATTGTGTTCAGTTTTGGTTACCAAATTACAGGAAGGATATTAATAAGGTTGAAAGAGTGCAGAGAAGGTTTACAAGGATGTTGCTGGGACTTGAGAAACTCAGTTACAGAGAAAGGTTGAATAGGTTAGGACTTTATTCCCTGGAGTGTAGAAGAATGAGGGGAGATTTGATAGAGGTATATAAAATTATGATGGGTATAGACAGAGTGAATGCAAGCAGGCTTTTTCCACTGAGGCAAGGGGAGAAAAAAACCAGAGGACATGGGTTAAGGGTGAGGGAGGAAAAGTTTAAAGGGCACATTGGGGGGGCTTCTTCACACAGAGAGTGGTGGGAGTATGGAATGAGCTGCCAGACGAGGTGGTAAATGTGGGTTCTTTTTTAACATTTAAGAATAAATTGTACAGATACATGGATGGGAGGTGTATGGAGGGATATGGTCCGTGTGCAGGTCAGTGGGACTAGGCAGAAAATGGTTCGGCACAGCCAAGAAGGGCCAAAAGGCCTGTTTCTGTGCTGTAGTTTCTATGGTTTCAAACTGGGTAATCACATTTGTGTGGATGCTGCATAATGTACCCCCAGTTACAAACCCACAATGCAAAATATCAGACAGTACACCACATGCCATTAAATGATAGACTTTATGAATCTTAATCTGAATACAATATAGGGTTAGTAATGAAAATAAACAAAACAAAAAAAGGGCCCAAGTCATGCTGAAGTTCACTCAGTAGTCATTCTTCCACCATTGGTCTCCTCCAAACATTGCCGACCTTTGGACCCTCAGATCCCAGTCCACTCTGTCCGGTGGTCTACCACCTCTCTCCACACGTGTCTTCCCTCTTCATCTCTCCTCGACAAAAGACCGCGAAAAACCCGGCTCCCAGACACACAAGAAAGAACAACATTTCTCCCATTGGATAGCCACTAAATTCCAAAGTCCTGTTATCTCTAGTCATAACCCAAACATTGCTGCTACAGAGAAACCATTACCTTAACAGTGGAACATTACATAGAAGCTATTACATTAGCTTTAGCAGTGAAACCTTACAGTGTGTTACACCATGTTCTTCTTAGGCACTGTTATCATGTGTGTAGAAACCATAAGACCATAAGTACAGAATTAGGCCATTCTGCCTGAGTCTGCTCTGCCATTTCATCATGGCTGATCCCGGATCCCACTCAAACCCACACACCTGCCTTCTCGCCATATCCTTTAATATCCTGACCGATCATAAAACAATCAACTTCAGCCTTAAATATACCCATGGACTTGGCCTCCATCACAGTCTGGGGCAGAACATTCCACAGATTCACTACTCTTTGGCTAAAAAAATTCCTCCTTACCTCTGTTCTAAAAGGTCAGCTCTCAATTTTGAGGCAGTGCCCTCTAGTTCTGGATACCCCCACCACAGGAAACATCTTCTCCACATCTGCCCTATCTCCCTTAGTTTTCCTTAGCACTACTCACAAAAGTCCTCTCATGCCCTCACAAGAGCCCTGTCTGACACCAACGCTTCCTAAACCTTAAGTATGCTTCCTTCTTCATCTTTACTAAATATCCCACCTCCTTCACCGTACTATCCCTTCCCTGACAAACCTATCCAGAACCCCATGCAAGTGTTCACTAAACAAACTCCATATTTCCCTGAGTGCATCTGTTCTCAATTTACACTTCCAAGTTCCTGCCTAATAACATCGTAATTGGGCCGTGGAATTAGCCCGTAGAACAAAGCATAGGTTTTCAAGCAGGTGTGTAAATAACTAAAATTTTCACTCATTCATTTTCTTTTGATAGCGATAGAGATGTCGCAAAACATCTCAAAAACCTCTCAACCCCATTCTCCTGCCTTCTCTTCGTAACCTTTGACACTCTTACTAATTAAGTTATCAACCTCTGCTTAAAATATACTCAATGACTTGGCCTCCACAACCGTCCATAGCAATGAATTCCACAGATTCAACATGCTCGAGCTAAAGAAATTCCTCTTCAGTTCTGTTTTAAATGAACGTCCCTCTATTCTGAGGCTGTGCCTCAAATATATGACAACAGCTTTTAAGAATCTAATTATCCATAAGACCGTAAGATTTAGGAGCAGAAGTAGGCCATTCTGCCTATTGAATCTGCTCCGCCATTCAATCATGGGCTGATTCACTTCATCCAGTCATCCCTACTCCCCTGCTTTCACCCCATACCCTTGATGCCCTGGCTAATCAAGAACCTATCTATCTCTGTCTTAAATACACCCAATGACTTGGCTTCCACAGCCACTCGTGGCAACAAATTTCTCAGATTTACCAACCCCTGACTAAAGTAATTTCTCAGCATCTCAGTTCGAAATGGACATCCTCTAATCCTGAAGTCGTGGCCTCGTGTCCGAGAATCTCCTACCATGGGAAATGACTTTGCCATATCTAATCTGTTCAGACCTTTTAACTTCGGAATGTTTCTTTGAGATCCCCTCTCATCCTCCTGAACTCCAGGGAATACAGCCCAAGAGCTGCCAGACATTCCTCATACAATAACCCTTTCATTCCTGGAATCATTCTCACGAATCTTCTCTGAACCAATGTGAGTATATCCTTTCTAAAATAAGGAGCCCAAAACTGCACACAATACTCCAAGTGTGGTTTCACCAATGCCTTATAGAGCCTCAACATCACATCCCAGCTCTTATATTCTATACCTCAAGAAATTAATGCCAACATTGCATTTGCCTTCTTCACAACCGACTCAACTTGCAGGTTAACCTCGAGGGTATCTTGCACAAGGACTCCCAAGTCTCTTTGCGTCTCTGCTTTTTGAATTCTCTCCCCATCTAATTGATAGTCTGCCCATTTATTTCTTCCACCAAAGTGCATGGCCACCCACTTTCCAACATTGCATTTCATTTGCCACTTCTTTGCTCATTCCTCTAAACTATCTATTTTTTTTGTAATTTATTTTTTATTGAAGTTCATCATCAAACAAACATTTCCATAAGATGTATTTCAGATATTATGCATATACATCATATAATCATATTTGCCACAAATCTCCACATAATATTAATCTGAGGTATACGCCTATAGAAAAGAGAGGAAAGAAAGAACAAGCAAAAGGAGAAAACTATGTACAAGCAGGGAGTGATTTTTTTTTAACAACATATTCATTGATTCGTGAGAATAAAATCAGGCTTATGAAGTGTTATATAGTTGAACCATTTTTCCCAGTATGGACAAAAATTGTTCCAACTTATGATTAGCAGATGCTGTTATCTTCTCCATTTTGTAAATGTCCACTGTAATTTCCATCCATGCGTTTAAAGTTGCGCTCAACTGTGATAACCATTTCCTGGTAAGAGTCTTTTTACCAGCCACCAGCAGTATATTCATTAAATATTTATCTTTTTTCAACCATTCTTGAGGTACATACCCAAAATATATGGTCTTACTTTCTAAGGGTACTTCACATTTAAAAATGTCTTGGAGGGCATTGTGTATCCTACTCCAATAGTCTTTGATAATGGGGCAATCCCAGAAAATATGATAATGGTTTGCATTTTGATTTCCACAATTTCTCCAGCAAACAGGGAGGTCACTATCATAATGGGATTTAAACTCCCTCCATTTCTGTGAACTGGTACACTTCCATTGATACCTCCATATTATTGTCCATTCTTCCTCAGATGTAATTATTCCTCCTTCCTTCTCCCATTTTGTTTTAGTGTATGAAGTCGAATGTGTTTTAAGATTTGACAAACCCTTATACACACTTGAAATGATTCTACTGCCATTATCTGAATTATATGCTTTTCTAAACAGTTCTATCAAACACGTACTTGCTTTGGTTACATTTTTAACCCTCCTATTAACATACTGTCGCATCTGTAGATACCGATAAAAGTTTTGTTTTTCTAATAAGTGTTTCTCTTTAAACATTTCAAAACTGAACAGTGTTCCTTCTTTCATTATATTTCAAAGAACTGTTATTCCTTTAGCTGTCCAGTCCTTAAATCTAGCATCCAGTTTATTCGGCATAAAATCCGAGTCATATGCACACTATTTAAGAATTACAATATCTCCCTCTAGTTTATATTCTTTTATAATAGTTTTTCATATTTTAAGAGTCCATTTCACCCATGGACTATCAATAGTATTTATGTACCTTTGTAGATTGCTATCAGCCAAAATTGCCTGTATAGGGATGGGAAGTATCCCCTCCTCAATGTTTTTCCATTGAGCATCACATGATGGGTTGCACCAACATATCACTGCTCTCAACTGTGCTGCAAAATAATAATCTCTAAGAGAAGGTAGGCCCCATCTCCCCTTTTCCTTGGCTAAATGCTAGGTTTTGAGAAGAACTCTAGGCCTTTTACCTTGCCATATATATCTTAATAACATTTTGTTCTATTCATTGAATTGATTCTGATAAATCTCTATTGTAGGGTCCGAAAGAGATATAATAGTCTGGGCAATAAATTCATTTTAATAGATTCAATCCTTGAAATGAAACTTAAAAAAGGAATTAAGTTCCATCTTGTTATATCTTCCTTAATTTTTTTACATATAGGCTAATAATTGCATTCTGATAATTTTGACAAATCTTCTGGCATAATGATGCCCAAATATTCGAAAGACTGTTTGCCATGCCCAAGGATATCTACTTTCAATTTCTCTTGGTGGGCTATAGTTATATGAAAGTAATTGGGTTTTATCTATGTTATCTTGTATCCTGATAATTGGCCATATTGTTCAAAGGACTGCATCAATTTAGATAAAGAGTATGTTGGTTGCTGTAGATAGATCAATATGTCATCCGTGTAACAGGCCAATTTATGCTCTGTCCCTTTGATAGTAATTCCCCTGGTATCTTCATTTTGTCTGATGTATTGAGCTAATGGTTCCAGATATAACGTGAAGAGTAGCGGTGACCATGCACAACCCTGTCTCCTGCCCCTTTCCAGGGTAAAACTATTAGATAAATATCCATTGATTTTAATCCTGGCAGGAGGATTGTCGTATAGTGCCTGGATAGTTTTAATAATTGTGTCGTGGAAACCAAATCTATGTAAAACTCTGTAAAGAAAATTCCAATTAACCGAATCAAATGCCTTTTCAGCATCCACGCTTATCACTATTGCATCGATTTTTTTTTGTATATGATCCATAATGTGAAGTGTCCTTCGTATATGGTCTTGTGTTTGGCGTTGTTTTACAATACCTGTCTGATCCGTATGTATCAGTGTGCTTAGAAACTCCTCTAATCGTTTGGCCATGATGGAGGTAAATAATCTATAATCTACATTGAGAACGGATATTGCTCTAAATGACCCATATTCCATTTTATCCTTGCCTTCTTTCGGTATGGGTGAGATTATCGCTTCCTTTGAGCTGGGTGGCACTTGTGCCTTTTTTAGAGCCCAGTTCAGTGTGGGGAGTAAGACAGTAATTAATTCATTTTTAAATTCTTTGTACCACTCTGCCGTATACCCATCTGAACTTGGTGACTTGCTTAATTTAAGTCTACTAACTGCAGCTTTTAGTTCAACTTCAGTTATGTCAGCAGCCATCGTTCAATTTTGTTCTTCGCTTAAAGTGGGTAACTCTGGAGCAGCGGTCCTCAACCACCGGACTGCAAAGCATGTGCTACCGGGCCGCGAAGAAACGATATGATTTGGCGATAGGAGTCAGCTGCACCTTTCCTCATTCTCTGTCACGCCCACTGTTGAGCTTGAATGCACGCGAGGTCATGACCCACGCGTCACCCATGTCAGCGCGGGAAGGAGATCGACTCCTTGAGCTTGCAAATGACGGCCGGCTGAAAAGTATGTTTGATATAACATCTCCGCCGGCGGGCTGATAAGTATGTTTGACATAACATCTCTGCCGGCATTCTGGATCAAAGTCAAGGCTAAATATCCTGAGATAGCCACGAAAGCACTGAAAACGTTGCTTCCATTTCCAACATATCTCTGCAATGAATGCAACGAAAACTAAATTGCGGAATAGACTGGACATAAGGAACCCCCTTCGAGTATCGCTGTCTCCCATAACCCCTCGATGGGACCGTCTTGTTGCAGGAAAACAAGCCCAGGGCTCCCACTGATTCAGCGATATTGCAATGATTTTATATGTTCATATGGGGAAAATATGTGCTGTGCATTTAATATCCAAACATTACTTAAAAGGTTATGATGCTATTGACTTATAAGTGACTTATACAGTAATTGACTTATCACTATATTCATGTGAAGAAAATATACGCTGTGTTTAATATTAAATTTGTTAGATAAACCCTTTTAGAAACGAAATTGAGTGTATTAGCCACTAAAAAGTGACTTATAGTTGACTGATCTTCTATATTCCAGCTGTGATTAACACTTCTCCCCAACAGAATCACCAAAAACGATGTGTAGAAAAGAAATTGGCATGTACACGCATGCGCACACAGGTGCCCGCGCAAGGTCTCATGGTAACTGTAGTCTTCTTGGGGTAAACACAACGTACCCTACCCCCCCCCCACCCACGGGGTCGGCCGGTCCGCAAGAATATTGTCAATAATAAACCGGTCCGCGGTGCAAAAAAGGTGTTGGGGACCCCTGCTTTAGAGAATTTAGGCAAGTGTCAACTTGGGTTATGCTTCCCCCTGGAACTTTGGAATATAGAGTTTTGTAAAACACTTCAAAAGCTTCTTGAATTTCACTTAGCTTTTTTTTTTATCATTTTTGTTCTTGGATCCCTAATGCTATGAATTGTATTTTTTGCTATCTTTTTCTTCAGTTTCCATGCCAGTATTTTCATAGACTTAGATCCACTTTCATAATGTCTCTATTTCAGAAACATAAAATTTTTCCTGATTTCTTGCGTAGCCAAACTATTAATTTCATTCCTAATTTTTAAAATTTCCTCTAACGTATCCTGTGTCAAATTCAATTTGTTTTTTTCTAGTTCCTTCAGCCTATTTTGTAATTCCTCTAGTGTTTTATTCCTTTTTTTTTTCTTTTATGAAGATATCGCTATAATTTTCCCTCTTAAGGCAGCCTTCAGAGTATCCCATAGAATGGGAGGTGAAACCTCTCAACTATCATTGAATTCTAAGTAAAGACCAATTTTTAAAAAATTCGTTCCTTAAAGTAGGGATCATTGAGTAGACTTGAATTTAGTTTCCAATAGTATTCTTTGGTTGTAGGTCAAAATCAACAGATAAATATATAGGTGCATGGTCACTTACATCTATTGTCCCAATTCCATAGGTGTTTATTTTGTCTTTGTCTTTTCCAAATGTTATGAAATAGCCTATTCTTGTATGTACAGATTGGGGGGGAGGGGCAGAATAATCAGTGTAATCCCTTCTGTCAGGGAAAAGGTCCCGCCATATATCAATTAAACCAACATCCACAAAAAGTGTATCAACTTTCTTATGTAAAGATTTTGTTTCATAGGTTTTTCTATTGGAAGAGTCTAACTTTGGTTGTAATTGTAAATTTAAGTCTCCCCCACATATCAGGAGACCTGCTGTTTCCATTACTATAATCATAGTAATTTTCTGAAAGAAATTAATATCACTTCCTGGGGGTGCATATATATTCAATAGAGTAACTGAATTTCCATCTATATTTCTCCTTACCAGAATATATCTGCCCTCCTTATCTCCCATTTCAAATACTTTTTTCAAAATTTAGCTTGCTTGAGATAAGAATAGCAACTCCTCTCCTATGTCCTGATTTATATGAGGAGAAAAACAAATTAGTGAAGTCCATTCTCTTTATTTTCCATGCTCATTATCACTTAAGTGAGTTTCCTGTAAATATACTACATGGGCTTGTTCTTTTTTCACTTTGGATAGAATTTTACTGCGATTGATTGGATTTAACAGCCCATTGACATTAAAAGAAATGAATTTTACTTTGTCCTTAGCCATGTGTATTTATCTGTCAATATATCATTGAAATTAACAGAATAAAACTTAATCGATCTACTCCCTGAACAAATAAGAAGCAAGAAACACAAATAATAAAAAAAAAGGCAAAGAAGGTGTGATTCCAAGGCTGAGGGCTCCAGCAAATAACCCTGGGTTGAGCTAGAGGAAACGTCTAGCCGTGGGGGATAATCCCTCCACCCTGTGAGTTGGGGGCCCCCATTACAGTACCTATAAAAGTAAATTAACAAGTCTATGTCCATTACACAGAAAAGATTTCTCTGTGTATTCCTCCCATATATATATTCTCACTTAGGTGGGGAAAAAGGAGTCAATGAATGAATAAAAAAAATGGAGTAATATAAAATCCACATTATAACAAGTATTTCTTGAAATAGGTATAGCACTGTCTATTTTTGCTTCCATTTATCTTATCAACACTTTTAAAGTTAGCCAAACCTTATGGCTCTTCTGGAGGGGGTGAGGGCTGTCTTTGGAAAACTCAGTCTCTTCCTGATATTCTCTCACACTCCTCCTGTTCCCTCTTTTCTCGGTTCTCTATTTCCCAAGCAGATCGGGATAACTGCTCAGCCAGGCTTTCCCTTGGTTTGATCATGCTGACGGGCAGCCCTCTGTTCCTCAAGTCTGTAGTCACCTCTTCCACTGTCTGATAAAGTTGCATACCATCTTCATAAAACACCCGCAGTTTAGCAGGGTACGGAGTTTGGAATCTAATCTTTCCTTGCTTTAATATTCGCTTTACTGCCAAGTATTCTTTACATTTCTGCAGGACCGCCGGGGGGGCGGGGGGGGGGGTAATCTTGATCGAAATATATTAATTTCCTGTCAAAACACCTTATTCTTACCTCAGGCCCTTCGTAAATCTCCACCTTGGTACTGTATCGAAGGAATCTAATTACTACTGAGCGTGGCTCATCTTCTCTGTCTCCAGTAGGCCTTGGGACTAGAGTACAATGCGCCCTCTCAATTTCAAGCCCCATAGCGGAGGGCATCTCTAGCGCATCCCGCAGCAACTTTCCTACAAACTCCATCATAGACAAACCCTCTGCTCCTTTGGGAACATTGTATATCCTGATATTTTTCCGTCGTGATCTTCCCTTCTGGTCAATCAGTTTACTTTCTTGTTGATTTAATATTTTTATCGTCTTACTTAGTATCCGTTCTACGTTTTGCACGCAATCTTCCATCTTCTCAATTCGAGTCTCTGTTACCACTATTTTTTGATTGATAATGCCGAGCTCTGACTTGATATCATTGAGTTGCTGTTTTATATCTTTTTGGAATCCCCATATCTCTTCCAGAATTTTTATCATATTTGCCACTTCGCCTGAACGAGGCCCATTGTCAGCCTCGCTAGCACGTGTTCGGGTAGGAGAGCACCTCTCTCATCCATAGGCTCTGCAGTGAAGCTTTTTTAAATCTCCATTCTTTTTCCCCATTCTTGTCCCCCTTATCAATTCAGATATTTTCGAAAGATCTTATATTTGATGGATTAACGGGGCAAAATATGTGTTTTTCCGGAGCAGCTATTGGTTTAAGCTGCCATTCTGGACGATGACATCACTGGAACCTCCCCTAAACTGTCTAAGTCTCTCTGCAGGCTCTCTGTTTCCTCAACACTGCCTGTTCCTCCACCTATCTTTGTATCATCGGCAAATTTAGCCACAAATCCCTTAATAACGTAGTCCAAATCATTGACATACATCGTAAAAAGTAACGGTCCCAACACCGACCCCTGTGGATCTCCACTGGTAACCGGCAGTCAGCCAGAATAGGATCCCTTTATTCTCACTCTCTGTTTTCTGCCAACCAGCCAATGCTCCACCCACGCTAGTAACTTCCCTGTAATTCCATGGGCTCTTAGCTTGCTTGCGACACCTTGTCAAAGGCCTTCTGAAAATCCAAGTACACCATGTCTACTGCATCTCCTTTGTCTACCCTGCATGTAATTTCCTCAAACGATTGCAGTAGGTTTGTCAGGCAGGATCTTCCTTTCAGGAAACCATGCTGGCTTAGGCCTATCTTGGCATGTGCCGCCAGGTACTCCGTAATCTCATCCCTAACAATCAATTCCAACAACTTCCCAACCATTGATGTCAGGCTAACAGGTCTGTAGTTTCCATTCTACTGCCTCCCACCCTTCTTAAATAGCGGAGTAACATTTGCAATTTTTCAGTCATCCAGTACAATGCCAGAATCTATCGGTTCTTGAAAGATCATCGTTAATGCCTCCACAATCTCTCCAGTTACTTCCTTCAGAACCCGAGGGTGCATTCCATCAGGTCCAGGAGATTTATCCGACCTCATACCATTAAGCTTCCTGAGCACCTTCTCAGTCGTAATTTGACACTCTTGAATGTCTGGTATACTACAGACTGATGCAAAGTACGCATTCAGTTCCTCTGCTATCACTGCATCCTTCATTACAGTACCTCCAGCGTCATTTAGTATTGGTCCTATAGCTACCCTCAACTCTCTTTTACCCTTTATATACTTAAAAAAGCTTTAGTATCTTCTTTGTTATTATTCGCCAGCTTCCTCTCATAATTCATCTTTTCCTTCTGAATGCCCTTCTTAGTTTCCTTCTGCAAGTTTT
The DNA here is from genome assembly GCF_030028105.1 of Mobula birostris. Lineage (NCBI taxonomy): Eukaryota > Metazoa > Chordata > Chondrichthyes > Myliobatiformes > Myliobatidae > Mobula > Mobula birostris. The sequence continues at coordinate 214,158,672 of NC_092372.1, read as the reverse complement.
TAAAAGCTCCCCAATCCTCTATCTTCCCACTAGCTTTGGCTTCCTTGTATGCCCACTCTTTTGCTTTTACTTTGGCTCTGACTTCACTTGTCAGCCACGGTAGTGTCCTTCTTTCCTTTGAAGATTTCTTCTTATTTGGAATATATATGTCTTGCACTTTCCTCATTTTTTGCAGAAACTCCAGCCATTGCTGCTCTGCTGTCCTTCCTGCAAATGCCCCTTTCCAATCAACTTCGGCCCGTTCCTCTCTCATGCCACTGTAATTTCCTTTATTCCACTGAAATACTGACACGTATTCCCCGAAATCCCCAAGAGATCCCAAAATGGTCAGTTAAGTGAGAAAACTGCCAGTTCCACTATCATTACACTTGCAAATTTTTGCCTAGTTTAACCAATGCAAACAGCTTCACAATCATGACCCATTCAGGAAGCTCTCCATAAAGGCTATTATTTTGGAGTTTCATCACAAGAGAGATGAAAATCAATTCGTCTCATAATTTGACGTAATTAGTCATCATGGATGCTCCACCTCCCCCTCGTACCCCATCCGTTATTTATTTTTATACACACATTCTCTTTCTCACTCTCCTTTTTCTCCCTCTGTCCCTCTGACTATACCCCTTGCCCATCCTCTGGGTTTCCACCTCCCCTTATCTTTCTCCCCGGACCTCCTGTCCTATGATCCTCTCATATCCCCTTTGCCAATCACCTGTCCAGCTCTTGGCTCCATCCCTCCCCCTCCTGTCTTCTCCTATCATTTTGGATCTCCCCCTCCCACTTTCAAATCTCTTACTAACTCTTCCTTCAGTTAGTCCTGACGAAGGGCCTCGGCCTGAAACATCGACTGTACCTCTTCCTAGAGATGCTGCCTGGTCTGCTGCGTTCACCAGCAACTTTGATGTGTGTTGCATGGAGGAGGAGGCCAGCTTTGAGTCAAAAGACACATACTTTCCTGGAACAGACCTCCAAGGGGACCACAACCTTGTTGTAGGGTTTGGAGGTTTACATGCCTCAATGACCAGAGAACGGTATTAGCTGGAGTTAGGGTTTTATGCTTTGGCTCTTGTTAGGGTCTCCCATGCCAAACAGGTCAAAGGGTGGAGGCCAGACTAATGGTGGTCCACCGGTCCTCCATGTTCAGCTCAGGGCTAACAACTCTAACTGGTAAGACTAAACTGTTGCAGAACAGCAATGAAGGTTCCTCCTACATCTGAGTATGATGGTATGCCTGAGTCAACAACTGTGACTACTGTCAGTCACGCAAGAGGAAGCTACTGACATGATGAAGGAAACCCTGAACACCACCAGAGATGAAGGACCTTCAATGCCAGCAGTGTAATGGGCAGTCACTAACTTCCTGGAATAGAATATACTCAGACCCTGCTTAGCGCTGATTCATTACAATGTGGTCATTCAATTCTTTATTGAAATTTAAAAAATGACAAAAATTTAATCTAAACAACACTTGAAACTTCTCAAGAGCAGCCGCCATTACAGTAAACATTTAATCAGCCAATGAGAGCGCTTTACATACGCTCTGAGCCACCCACAGCCAATCATATTAGTTCATGCTCTTCCATGTGTATAAATGTTCTTGCTCCCTCGTCAATTTAGTCCATTTTTTTTAACCAATAATGTCTGGAAAACGGCCTGCAGCTTCCAGTGAGGGTAGCTCATCTATGATGTATAGGAAAAGCATTAGCATGAATGTGAAACCACAAGTGATACAGCATTTGGAAGCTGGTGAGTGTCAGGTTGATGTTGGCATCTCTACAAAATTGGCTATATCAACGACTAGAACAATTATAAAAAAATGGGAGCAAAGCAATCAGGCAAAGAGAGGTGCTGTCGACATGACTTCCTGCTACTGAGAACTGCTTCACGAGAGGAAACTCCAGAAAAGGCAGACAAATCGAGGTCTACTTGAAGAGGAAGCCAAAATTAGAGGAAGACCTAGTCCCTCCTCGAAGATGTAACCACCACCCACTTCCCTCCGCTGCTGCTGTGATGTGCTGCTGCTCCACGGATGTACAGGTTAGGCCTATTTGCGTGTCTGTTACTCCACGAGTTACTGTGTATGCAGTGGCATGCAAAGGTTTGAGCACCCCTGGTCAAAATTTCTGTTATTGTGAATAGTTATGTGAGTAGAAGATGAACTGATCTCCAAAAGTCATAAGGCTAAAGATGAAACATTCTTTTCAACATTGTAAACAAGATTAGTGTATTATTTTTGTTTTGTACAATTTTAGAGTGGAAAAAAGGAAAGGAGAACCAGGCAAAAGTTTGGGCACTCCAAAAGATTTGAGCTCTCAGATACCTTTTACCAAGGTCTCAGACCTTTATTAGCTTGTTAGGGCTATGGTTTGTTCACAGTCATCACTAGGAAAGGCCAGGTGATGCAAATTTCAAAGCTTTATAAATACCTTGACTCCTCAAACCTTGTCCCAACAATCAGCAGCCACGGGCTTCTCTAAGTTGCTGCCTAGCACTCTGAAAATTAAAATAAATGATGCCCACAAAACAGGAGAAGGCTAGAAGAAGATAGCAAAGCGTTTTCAGGTAGCCGTTTCCTCAGTTTGTAATGTAATTAAGAAATGGCAGTTAACAGGAATGGTGGAGGTCAAGTTGAGGTCTGGAAGACCAAGAAAACTTTCCAAGAGAACTGCTCGTAGGATTGCTAGAAAATCAAATCAAAACCCCCGTTTGACTGCAAAAGACCTTCAGGAAGATTTAGCAGACTCTGGAGTGGGTAACACCTGCACAAATTTGACCTTCATGGAAGAGTCATCAGAAGAAAAACTTTCCTGCGTCCTCACCACAAAATTCAGCGTCAGAAGTTTGCAAAGGAACATCTAAACAAGTCCTGTGGACTGATGAAGTTAAAATAGAACTTTTTGGCCACCATGAGCAAAGGTATGTTTGGAGAAAAAAGGGTGCAGAATTTCATGAACACTTCTCCAACTGTTAAGCACAGGGGTGGATCGATCATGCTTTGGGCTTGTTTTGCAGCCAGTGGCACAGGGAACATTTCACTGGTAGAGGGAAGAATGAATTCAATTAAATACCAGTAAATTCTGGAAGCAAATATCACACCGTCGGTACAAAAGCTGAAGATGAAAAGTAGATGGCTTTCACAACAGGATAATGATCCTAAACACACCTCAAAATCTACAATGGACTACCTCAAGAGGCGCAAGCTGAAGGTTTTGCCATGGCCCTCATAGTTCCCTGACCTAAACATCATCGAAAATCTGTGGATAGACCTCAAAAGAGCAGTGCATGCATGACGGCCCAGGAATCTCACAGAACTAGAAGCCTTTTGCAAGGAAGAATGGGCGAAAATCCCCCAAACAAGAACTGAAAGACTCTTAGCTGGCTACAGAAAGCATTTACAAGCTGTGATACTTGCCAAAGGGGGTGTTACTAAGTACTGACCATGCAGGGTGCCCAAACTTTTGCATGCCACTGTACATAAAATAATATATCATATATCTTGGGCACACATGTGCATTTATGTAATGATATATGTAATAACCCCGCACAGCGCCGATTTGTATAGCGTCCCACCTCCGAGGAACGCCTCCTCTGTGTTAAGTGGGGTCTAAGTGTACTATTTGAAGAAAACTTTAAACAAGAAAATAAGTGGGATGAATTTGCTAACATGACTCTTCCCAACCTCTTTGTTCCTTTCTGGTTTCTTACCATGGTTCAGCAACCCTTCATCAGTAAAAAGCCGTGGCTCAAGATGCTTCACAGAACTTCTCCCTTTGAGTCGAGCGAGCAGCTATCAAAAGATTAAAAATACATTTTTCAGTAATTCACAAGCGTCTAATTACCAAATTTCACATTAATGTCTGCTACAACAACTCTCCACCGTGGTCCTGATCAAAACTGTATGATTGTATAAGGTAGGTAAAGTCCTTCATTGCACTAAATATAGCCAGGATTCAAGTTGCATGTTTGTTTATTTTGCATTCTTTCAATTATGCAATTGTTTTTTTGTACAAATATGGATTCACTTTTAAATGCAGCAGCATGCTCACTAAGATACACTCCCACCGCAACATTCCCCCCCCCCCCCCCCAAAGTATCCAACATGGCCTACTTGTCAGTCAGGAAAATGACCACAGGGGACTCCTGACTATCTACCCACTCTGGCTTTTCTTCATCTCTATCCTGTCGTTGACAGTACATTTAATGAACTAGTCAGTCATGACTCACTCACTAAATGTACTGTCAACTGCATTCTCCACAGTGAGGACAACTGACCTACATGATCTGCTATGAAATGGTGCTGTAGACTTCCTCCATGTGTAGTCACCAGGAACTTTGGAATGTCCCCAGTCTTCCACATCCTACAGGACGAGCTTATCACTGTCCTACCCTCCATAAGTTTTATACTCCCTTTGGCTAAGATAAGACTCATACGCTCATAAAATAAGCAGGTTAGTATTGGCATTGGTTTATTATAATCGCATGTACAGTGAAAAGCTTGTCTTGCAGATTAATCATAAAGATCAAATCATCACACAGTGTGTTTTGGTTAAAAAAAAATTGCAGAAAAAATTGTAAAAGCTACTGAAAAAAGTGCAGTGCAGGTAAATGATAAAGTGCAAGATCATAATGACATAGATTGTGAGGCCAAGAGTCCATCATACAAGAGATCATTAAGAGTCTGATAACAGCGTACTAGGTGGAAGTTTAACTCTACCCTTCTAAAAAAACGACAAATTTCTAACACAACTGGGAACAAAACTGATGGAATTTATAAATTTAAATAAAAATAGTGTCTCGGATGTGACAGTGGTTTGGGCCTCCATCAAGGGTTTCTTACGAAATAACGCTATATGGTTCAGTTCTCACCTACATAAAAGCTGGCTTCAAAAGATTTCCACCCTAGAAGAAGAATGTAAGGGTTTGGAGAATGATCTCAAAAAGAGATACACCATAACAAAAGAAAACAAGCTCAAAGCAAAACAAGCAGAATTAAATGATTTATTAAAAGGCAGGGCAGAATATATGATCCATATAACCAAACATAAGTATTATGCAGAAGGGAGCAGACTGAGCCATCTTTTGGCACAAACGCTCAAACAGAAAGCTAAAAGGTCTATACCAGCGATTAGATGGACTAAACGTGGAGTAGTATCTTCAACGAAGGAAATAAACGAGACATTCAAGAATTACTTTAAAGAACTGAATACAAGTGGCTCAGTTCCTTCTGAGAACGACTTCACTGTTTTTTTTTTGTGGATTAGACCTCCCTACGTTGTCATTAGAGGACACCAAAACTTTAAACTCTCCTATTACACTGGATGAGCTACTGAAAGCAGTCAAAGCTACAAACAAGGGCCTACACCAGGTATAGATGGCATACCTGTGGAACTTTACCTAGCACTTTGGCACATTTCTTGGACCAGTATGGTTAGAAACATTAAATTATGCTATTGGAAATGGCACTTTCCATAGAGATCTAAAGACAGCCCTAATCACAGTTATACCTAAGCCCGGTAAGGACCCCTTGGAGTGTGCCAATCACTGCCTAATCTCCTTGATAAATGCCGACCTCAAGGTATTTTCCAAAGTCTTAGCCAGTAGACACGAGACAGTAGTTGGGAAAATAATTAGCCCAGATCAAACGGGCTTTATCAGGGGACGTCTCGCATCTGATAATATTCGCCGGCTGTTACACGTACTGAGTGCAACACATAAAATTCCACCTGCCTGTGGCCTGCTATTTCTAGATGCTGAAAAAGCATTCGATCGCCTTGAATGGCCATATCTTTGGAGAGTTCTAAAAGAATTTAAGTTTGGCGATAAATTTATCAATATGATTCAAACACTGTATGCTAATCCTTCAGCCCCGTTATGTGTGGGAGGAGGTTTCTGAGAGTTATTTGAGATAGGACGGGGCACACAACAAGGGGACTCTTTGTCTCCTTTAATTTTTACTATATCTATTGAACCGCTTGCACATTTAATTAGAAACTCTCCTCAGATCTCCCCTGTTACAATAGGTACATCACATTCAATACCACTTTACGCGGATGACACATTAGTTTCTATGGCAAATATTCAACAAACTCTTCCCTATGTTTTAAAAACACTGGAGCAATTTGGATTTCTTTCAGGATACAAAGTTAATCTGTCAAAATCAGCACTGATGCTGATTAATACAGATAAAAGTAAGGTGTCTCTCCCTCCCCAAATTGATGTTACAAATGAGGTCCTCTACTTGGGTATTAAAGTTAATACTTCCCTATCATCTGTGGCTAAAACAAATTACGCTTTAATTTTGAAAAAAACAGAAGAAGATATTAATAGATGGAGACACCTGCCAGCATCAGTCCCAGCCCGTATATCGGTCATTAAAATGAACATCTTACCCCGCATTAATTTTATAAGCTCAATGATCCCACTTGTGCCTCCAGCAGCATATTGGCAAAAACTGGACTCTTTACTACGATGCTATGTTTGGAACGGTAAACGACCCAATATAAAGTGGTCAGCTCTACAATTCAAAAAGTCGGATGGGGGATTGGCATGTCCAAATTTTAAACTGTATCATTGGGCATTTGTATTAAAAAGTCTTAGCTATTGGATGGAGGAGGATTAAGTTTCGTCATGGAAAAATATAGAACAAGAGCTAATAGCACCAATAAGGTTGAAGGACTTTCTCCTTATAGGGATGTCTATCAAAAAATGTGATTTGTATTACGGTCCAATTTTAACCCACATGCTACAAGTGTTTAGAGCAGCAGAAAAATTCCTAAAATTTAAAAGCATATGGTGCAAATCATCTCCATTCTGGAACAATAATCATCTTCTATCTGGGGGGAAACCATTCACTAACAGAACTTGGGAGGATAAAGGTATTATTACTTTTCAAGATATTAATGGGACAAGTACTATCCTTGGCTTTCAAGTACTGGTATCTCGATATAATATTGATAAACACTCTCTTTTCTTCTACTTTAGAGTAAGATCAGCTTGTAAAACCTATGGGGTTCCTTGGGGGGTCAGATTTAAAGGACCATCTCATTTTAAGTTGGATACAGAGTGCTCCAAGACAGATAGTGTCATACACCTATGATAAATTAAACTCCCAGAAATATATGCCCGCATCAGGAATGAAAGCCTGGGATAGGGACATATCTGAATTGGACTGGGATGCGATTTGGGATAATGCTGCCAGTGTTTCGAAAAACCCAAATCATCGGTATATACACTTGAAATTTTGTCATAAAGCATATCTAGCACCAAGAATTAGACGTCAAATGGGACTGGTTCCTGACCCTTATTGCTCATTTTGCCCCCATGGAACCGTTGGCTCTCTTATACATGTTGCATGGGAATGTCCAGGAGTTTTTGGTTTGTGGGGGAAGGTTATCAGTATTCTTACAGAACTATGGGGGTACAATTACCAATGGACCCCGCTGTACATCTTCTAAATGATGACCCCCACCTTTCCCTTATGGAAAAAACATGCAAAATCTGGCTGGCAGGCCTGACTGCAACTAAGAAATTTGTTGTCCAGCGTTGGAAACCTCCTCGTGGCTTCGGAGCTTTTTGGACATTTCTTACCTGGAAATATCATCAGCAAGAGTAAATGATGCACGACCAACCACAATCTTAATGTGGACAAATTTGATATCTAACTTAAAAGATCTTCTGTAATGCACTACTATTCAGTTGGTTGGTGGAGGGGAGAGGGGTGGAGAGGGGGGTGGGGATGAGGATGAGGGGTGGAGGGAGGATGGCGATGAGGGTGGGGGGTGGCTGGGTTAAACAGTCAAATTGTAATTGGCAACTGGTTGTATTGAATGTAATGCGTTGGTGTTGCAATTTTTTTTTAAAAAAGAGTCTGATAACAGTGGGATAGAAGCTGTCCTTAAGTTTGGTGGTAAGTGCTTTCAGGCTTTGAGTCTTCTGCCCAACGTGGGGAGGGGGGAAGACAGAGAATGCAGAGAATGTCAGGAGCGGGTGGGTTATTTGATTATGCTGGTTGCTTACTGAGGCAGCTAGAAATATGGTTTGAATTCATACAGGGGAGGCTGGTTTCCATGATGTGCTGAGCTGTATTAAAAACTATACTTCAGTTACCAGTCTTCTGGAGCCCTAATCAACACGCACATATTTTCTCAGTGATATTTTTATGCAATGACTTCATACTTTGTGGACTGGCACTTGGTTTATGAAACTAATAGTACACGCTCTTGGTTATTTTACTTGCCACATCCTAGATGTTTTAAACAGTAATCCAAGTTTAACAAAGAATTTAGTGTTGCAAGGATTCTAACTCAATAGAGGATAGTAAAAATTATAAAAGCATCACTAGATGATAAGTTGGAAGCATTGTGGTAAAAGGCATGAATTAAGTTTGTGGTTTCCAAAAACTGCAACAAGGTGAAGATTGCAGAGGTAGGTTAGCTGGCCAGTGGAGACAGGAGCAGATCTGAAAATCAGCAGCCAATGGAGAAGAGAGCTACTAGAGTTCCAATCACTGCCTCAATTAAGAGCTGGAAGCGCCACTTTAGTCAAGCAGTAGTGATCCCCTTCACCCAAGACATATATGTGAATTGTTAAAATTGTAAAAGCTTGAGGATCCAGCACCAATCCCTCTGGAACATCACTCATTACATTTTGCCAATCAGAAAAAGATGTGCTCTACTATTATCCAGCCAATATTCCATGCTAACAATACAGATAATAATAAATTCTATTTACAAGTGCACAGATATAAAAATATTAGAAGAGAACTTCAGCCCCCTCCCCTTCTGCCAGTTTCATCTATCACCTACCACCTTGGAGACCATAAGACCTAGGAACAAAGTGAGGCCATTTGACTCACTGAGTCTGCTCTGCCATTTCATCAAGGCTGATCATTTTTCCTCTCAGCCCCAGTTTCCTGCCTTCTCCCTCTATCCCTTTATTTCCTAACCAATTAAGAATCTATCAACCTCTGCCTTAAATACACATACAGATTTGGCCTCTACAAAGAAATCCACAGATTCACCACTCTCTGGCTAAAGAAATTCCTCATCTCTATTCTAAAAGGATACCCCCCTATTCTGAGGCCACGTCCTCTGGTCATAGACTCTCCCACCATAGTAAACATCCTCTCCACATACATTTCCACCATTCGATAGATTTCAATGAGATCACCCCTCATTCTTTTGAATTCCAGTGAATACAGGCCCAGAGCTATCGAACACTCTTCATATGACAAGCTGTTCAAACCTGGAATTATTTTGGTGAACCTCCTTTGAACCCTCTCTAGTTTCAGCACATCCTTTCCAGGATAAAGGACCCAAAACTGCTCACAATACTCCAAGTGAGACCTTACCAGTGCTTTATAAAGTACATCCTTGCTTTTATATTCTAGTCCTCTCGAAGTGAATGTTAACACTGCATTTCCCTTCCTCAGGCTCAACCTGCAAATTAACCTTTAGGGAATCCTGCACAAGGAGTCCGAAGTCTCTTTGTGCCTCAGGTAAGTATATAAAAAATTAAATTAAATAGGTAGTGCAAAAAGAGAGGGAAAAATAGTGAGGCAGTGTTCATGGGTTCATTGTCCATTCAGAAATCTGAGATGGTGGAGGTGAAGTGAGGGGTGGGGGTGTGGCGAAGCTGTTCCTGAAATGTTGAGTGTGTGTCTTCAGGCTCCTGTACCTCCTCCATGATGGCAGCAATGAGAAGAGGGCATATTCTGGCTGATGGGGTTACTTGATGATGAATGCTGCCTCTTTAAGGGATCGTCTTTTGAAAGTGTCCTCAATGCTGGGGAGCCTAGTGCTCATGTTGGAGCTGGCTGAGTTGACAACTTTCTGCAGCTTTTTCCGATCCTGTGCAGTGACCCCTGCATACCAGATGGTGATATGACCAGTTAAAATGCTCTCCACAGTATGCCTGTAGCAATTTGCAAGAGTCTTTGGTGACGTACCAAATCTCCTCAAACTCCTAATGAAACAAAGCCGCTGTTGTGTCTTCTTTGTAATTGCATCAATATGTTCAGTCCGGCACAGATCTTCAGAGACGTTGACATCCGGGAACTTGAAAATCCTCACCCTTTCCACTGCTGATATCTCGATGAGGACTGGCATGTGTTCCCTTAACTTTCCCTTCCAGAAGTCCACAATAATTTCCTTGGTTGAGTACCTGGTTGTTGTTACAACACCAATCAACCATCTGATCTAGCTTGCTCCTGTATGTTTCCTTGTCACCATCTGAAATTCTGCCAACAATAGTTGTGTCATCAGCAAATTTATAGATGGCATTTGAGTTGTGTCTAGCCACACAATCATGGGTATAAAGAGAGTAGAGCAGTGGGCTAAGTACATATCCTTAAGGTGCGTCAGTGTTGATCATCAATGAAGAGGTGTTATTTCTGACCCGCACAGGCTGTGGTCTCCTGGTGAGGAAGTCAAGGATCCAATTGCAGGGGGAGGTTCCGGGTTTTGGAGTTTGTTGATTAGAACTGAGGGTATGATTGTATTGAGCGAAAGCCTGATGTAGATATTGCTATTGTCCAGGAGATCTAAGGCTGAATGGAGAAACAGTGAGATTGCATCTGCTGTCGACCTATTGTGGCGATAGGCAAACTGCAGTGGGTCATAACGAACCTCTCAAAGCACTTCATCTCAGTAGATGTGAGTGCCACTGGGCGATGGTCACTGACGCAGCTCTCCCTGCTCTTCTTGGGCACTGGTATGATTGTTACCCTTTTGAAGTGACTGCAGCAGTGGCAGATTGAAGATGTCCTTGAACACGCCTACCAGTTGGTTGGCACAGGTCTTCGATGCCCTACCAGGTACATCATCAGAACCTGATGCCTTGCAGGAGTTCACCTTCTTGAAAGATGTCCTGACATCAGCCTTTGAGACAGGGATCACAGATGTTGCAGGGATTTGCAAAGGTGTTGTTTTATTCTCCCTTTCAAAGCATGTTCAGCTCATCGGGGAGTGAAGCATCACAGCCATTGATGTTATCAGGTTTCACTTTGTAGGAAGTAAAGGCCCGCAAACCCTGCCAGAGCCGACATCCATCCAATTCTGTCTCTAACTTCAATCGGAATTAGGATTACATTTACAATTCCCAACCTAATGGAATCTTCTCCAAATCTAGGAGATTTTGACAATTAAAATCAACACATCACAAATCAGACTTTGAAGATCCTGAAGTCCTTGTCAGCCGTGATACTTGGTGTTGCTATGAAAATAGTCTAGGGCTCTCAGTGAATCTCTAGTGCATTGTATGGATGATATGTTCTGCAACCATTATGTACTGTTGAAAAAGGGAATGAATGCTTAGGATGGTGGACTAGGCAAGCATACTGCTTTGTCACCGATTCAACATTCTCAAGCACTGCACTCATCTGGGCAGTTCAAGGGTGTGACATTACAATTTTGCCCTCCAGATAATCAACAGGCATTAGTGTATCTCAGGGATTATGGAAAATATGCAGTGTCAGATTGATTAGTCTCCACAGGTCATTGAGCTTCCAACCTGTGGTATTTATGTGGCTGCTCTGGTTGAGTTTCTGGTCAATGTTGTCTCCCAGGATGCTGACAGCAGGAGACTTGCCAGTATCTTTGATCATCCAATGTAGATGGATAGACTCTCTTTTGCCAGTGATGGTCAATACTCAGGGTGTTTTCGTGGGGTGAACTTGCAATTTACCAGCCTAGATACTGTTTGCACCCTGCTGCGTGCAGACATTGATTGCTTTAATTGCTGATTTTTGAATGAAGCTGAACAACACATTATCATCAGATGTCCTTATTTTAAATGCCTTATAATGGAAGGACAGTCATTGATGTAATTAAACATGCTTGGGCCTAGGACCTTAGCTTAAGGATCTCCAATACTAACGTCCCTGAGCTGGAATGATTGACCACCCAACAACTCTAATGATCTTCCTTGCTACAAGGTCTGGCTCTTGTTATAATTGTGTAATCCCTTTGATGACCATCAACTTCAGCTTTATTTTTAAAGACATACATTTGGTCAAATATTGCCTTGATCCATGTAGTTTATTTGAGGTTATTTATGTAGAGGTGTATGGAGGGATATGGTCCGTGTGCAAGTCAGTGGGACTAGGCAGAAAATGGTTCGGCACAGCCAAGAAGGGCCAAAAGGCCCATTTCTGTGCTGTAGTTTCTATGGTTCAATTTAATATTTCAGTGATATTTGTGTAATATTGTAAATATATAATTTGATTAAGCATTCTTTGTTTACATAATTATGCGTTGTTTGCAAGACGTACGTGAATGGCATATGTCATTACGCCACCTCATCATACACGAGTACTTCGGTAAGAAAAAGGAAAAAAAACTAAGCAGGCAAGTATCCCAGCTCCTGTGTTTTTCTTTCAATTAACTTCTGGAGTTACAAAGCATAATATCAAGGTCAATCACTTTTATCTAACGTTTGCAATTTTGCTCTTTAGCCCATGTATGGATAATGCAGAAGGTGTATATACAAAAATACCACGTGCATTTATGCAAACATTAAATTGCAGAGGTGAGATAAGAGTGATTGCCCTTGAGATCAAGGCAATATTTGACAATAATATTTCCACAGATGGTCGAAGCCCTGAAATTAAGGACATGGAAACAGATTTTAAACAAGGCTTAGTGACAGGATGCAAACGTGGAGGCTGGGTTCTCTGACTGGGAGGTGGTTGTTAATGGTGTTTTTGGGGAAAGTTTATAACGTTATAAACTTTGCTATTTTGTGGCTGAATAGTAAGGATTCATAACTGTAGCTCTTCCGCAAGCTGAAACGACCGGCATTGAGTGTAGGGGGTGGAGATGAAGATGAATGCCAAAAACGGAGCAATGTACTTTGGGAAGAATGATGTGGAAATACTTTACGCCCTAAACTCCACCTTCTGCCTCGGCGCCACTCCACCCCACCCCATCCACCACCCTCCCTCAACAAAACAAACAGTCACCGCGCCCCTCTCTCACCATCCCAGCACCCATTCCTCACCCTCTCAGCACTCCTTACCTATACTTCCCCCACCCCCCCGTCCGCCGGGCTCTCCTCACCTTTCCCGCTGGCTCCCTGTGCCGCCACCCTATCCCCCGGGCTCCTCTCAACCACTCCCCCTCACCTCGGTGCCCGACTCCCGCTGCCGGAAGTCACTGGTCATACCGGGACGCGGGCGGCAAGCGATCCGGACCTCGGAGGGACAACCTCCCGCCAACACCTTAACCTTTGCCCTCCACACACTTCCGCCCTCCGGTTACCATAGTTGCACGCCGGTTACCTCCGCACGGCCGTGTCCATGCCAAGATCAGCGTTGCTTTCACTCTTATCATTTCTCCCATCAGCAGACAAACCATTTGCTGAGAAATATGCAGAAATTGATTTTATGGATGCCAAATTTTGATTCTAGAACTCAAAGCTTCTCTTATTTAACTTTACGGGAACTTTATCTCATTCACCAGCAGAGGCACTTTTGTTTCACTGCATGTCCTTCCTTCAAACTCCGAATAATATATTATAAGAATATTATAATGTCATAACCCTAGCAGAATCAGGTTTAATATCACCCGGATATGTCGTGAAATTTGTTAACTTTGCGGCAGCAGAACGATGCAAACGTGATAATATAGGGGAAAAAACTGAATTACGGTAAGTATGTATATGTATGTCAAATATTTAAATTAAATAAGTAATAATCAGAGTCATAGAGTAAGGTGGAAACAGGCTGACCACAGTGCCCACATTTAGTCCCTCTAAACCCTACATATTCCTAAACATAACCAACTCTCTTAAATATTATTCTACCTGCTTCAAGCACTTCTTTTGGCAGCTTATCCCTCCGTGCAAAGAAATTGCCCCTCAGGTCCCTTTTAAGTTGTTACTTCTCACCTTAAGCCTATTCCCATGAACCACTATAAGTTGTGGAGAAAAGTTCAAGGTTTCTTCAGGTAAGATAAGTTGTCCTAGGGCCCCTGTCAATAACTTTATCAGCATTTTAGAGTGCATGAAGATTCAAAAATGTTTTGAATTTACCCGTCAAACTGCATATTACAGTAATGATAAATATCTTAACAATGATCAGCACTCCAGAATTACCCTTTTCAGCCTGACAGCATGCTATATTTATTTAAAAATATAGCACAGTAACAGGCTCTTCCAGTCCAACGAGCCCTCACTGCCCAGGTACGCCCATATGACCTATTACCCTAATAACCTGTACACCTTTGGAACGTGGGAGGAAACCGGAGCGCCCAGAGGAACCCATGCAGATGTGGGAAGAGCGTACGAACTCCTTAAAGACCGCGGTGGAACAGAACTGGGGTTGTTGGCACTGGAACAGTGTTACGCTAACTGCTGCACTACCTGACCCCGGGGGCTGAGCCTGACTTACTTCTGCTTCGGTTTTGTAGATTTCGAGGTGGATGATGAGGCAAGCGTGTAGTCTGTGAGATGGTTCAGTCATTCCATCATGAACATAGGGGCTCAGTATTCACAATAGCATCCCAACTACTCCATCTATTTTGAGTGTCCATGGAACAGATGATGCTGGGAGTTGTTGGGGATGTTGCATTACACACACACACACACACACACACACACACACACACACACACACATGATAGGTGGGGATGTATATAGGGTAGAAGAGCATAGCAGAAGTGTCTAAAACTAGAGGGTATAGGATTTAGGGTAAAAGTAAGAGGTTCAGAAGAGATCTGGGGAGGAACTTTTTTTTAACCCAGAGAGTGGTTGGAACTTGGAATACACTACTTGACTAGGTGACGGAGGCAGAGACTCTCACAACATTGAAGAAGTATTTAGTGCTTAGAAGTAGGAGATACAGAAGCCTGAAGGCACACACTCAGCGATTCAGGAACAGCTCCTTCCCTTCTGCCATCCGATTCCTAAATGGAGTTTGAAGCTTTGGACACTACCTTACTTTTTTAAATATACAATATTCCTGTTTTTGCACATTTTTTAAATAATCTATTCCATATATGTATTTACTTGTTTTTTTATTATGATTTATTTTATTTATTATTATTTTTTCTCTCTGCTAATTTATGTATTGCATTGAACTGCTGCTGCTAAGTTAACAAATTTCACGTCTCATGCCTGTGATAATAAACCTGATTCTGACTCTGAGATAAGCATCTACTGTATGTAGCTAATATATTGATGAGTTCTGGAATTTCCAGGCATAGAACTTGATAGTTAGCATGATCATGAAAGGCTGAGGGCCCATTTCTACACTCTGTGACACTCTCTCTCTCTCTCTCTCTCTCTCTCTCACACACACACACACACACACACACACACACACACACACCCTTGTAGTCCTTGCATGTTTTGTATGTCATCTACACAGATTACTTTCACATCGAGATAGTACAAAGGAAAAGCAATAACAGAATGCAGAATATAGATTTAATGACAGAGAAATTGAAATGCAGGCAGATGAAAAGGTACAAGACTGTGCTGAGTTAGATTATAAGATCAAGAGTCCATCTTATTGTACAAATGGGCCATTCAGTAGTCTTATAGCAGCTTGTTAGCTCTCTTTGAGCCTGGTGGTATATACTTCAGGCTTTCGTATCTTTTGCCTGATAGAATGGGGGAAGGGGAGAGAGTCCAACATAGCTGGGATTTTTGATTACATTGGCTACTTTACCAAGGGAGCGAGATGCTTAGACAGAGTCCATGGAGGGGAGACTGGTTTTTGTGAGGTGTTAAATTGCGTCCACAGCTTTCTGTAATTCTCTGCTGACACGGGTGGAGCGGTTGCCATATCAAGCCATGATAGCATGTTTTCTGTGGTGTGTCTATAAACATTGGTGAGGGTCAATAAATCCTATTTATTTCTTTATTTCTTTATTTATTGAGATTCAGCAAGGAATAGGCCCTTCTGGCCCTTTGAGCTGCACTGCCCAGCAAACCCTGACTTAACCCTAGCCTAATCATGGGACAATTTACAATGGCCAATTAACCTACCAATTGGTACATCTTTGGACAGTGGGAGGAAACTGGAGCACCCGGAGGAAACCTATGCATTCCAGCAGGTTAATGTACAGACTCCTTACACTGATGTTGGATTTGAACTCTGAAGTCCAATGGCCTGGGCTGTAATATCATCGTGCTAACCATACGCTGGTTAAAGAATTCCATAAGATCTTATCTTATTTTCATTTTCTTCGTGCATTAACCTCGCAGGTTAAAGAATGTATCTTTGATTTCAGATTAGAGAATCTATCTCATATCTGTCAAGAGAGCAGCTTCTGTGACCTGGAATCTGGTTTGTAGCTGTAAAGGCCGTTTGAACAGACATCGCCTGCTGGGTCGGCACCTGAGAGTTTGTGCAGAAGGTAAAGGTCTTTGCTTAATATACTCCACCATTGGGAAAGATGTAGAGGAATTTGGGACGGGACTGACTCAGGTGGGTCATAGGGGAGGGAGGTGAGGGGTCATGGATCAAGGCAATCAGTAGAAGGCCCGACTCCCGCTGCCGGAAGTCACTGGTCATACCGGGACGCGGGCGGCAAGCGATCCGGACCTCGGAGGGACAACCTCCCGCCAACACCTTAACCTTTGCCCTCCACACACTTCCGCCCTCCGGTTACCATAGTTGCACGCCGGTTACCTCCGCACGGCCGTGTCCATGCCAAGATCAGCGTTGCTTTCACTCTTATCATTTCTCCCATCAGCAGACAAACCATTTGCTGAGAAATATGCAGAAATTGATTTTATGGATGCCAAATTTTGATTCTAGAACTCAAAGCTTCTCTTATTTAACTTTACGGGAACTTTATCTCATTCACCAGCAGAGGCACTTTTGTTTCACTGCATGTCCTTCCTTCAAACTCCGAATAATATATTATAAGAATATTATAATGTCATAACCCTAGCAGAATCAGGTTTAATATCACCCGGATATGTCGTGAAATTTGTTAACTTTGCGGCAGCAGAACGATGCAAACGTGATAATATAGGGGAAAAAACTGAATTACGGTAAGTATGTATATGTATGTCAAATATTTAAATTAAATAAGTAATAATCAGAGTCATAGAGTAAGGTGGAAACAGGCTGACCACAGTGCCCACATTTAGTCCCTCTAAACCCTACATATTCCTAAACATAACCAACTCTCTTAAATATTATTCTACCTGCTTCAAGCACTTCTTTTGGCAGCTTATCCCTCCGTGCAAAGAAATTGCCCCTCAGGTCCCTTTTAAGTTGTTACTTCTCACCTTAAGCCTATTCCCATGAACCACTATAAGTTGTGGAGAAAAGTTCAAGGTTTCTTCAGGTAAGATAAGTTGTCCTAGGGCCCCTGTCAATAACTTTATCAGCATTTTAGAGTGCATGAAGATTCAAAAATGTTTTGAATTTACCCGTCAAACTGCATATTACAGTAATGATAAATATCTTAACAATGATCAGCACTCCAGAATTACCCTTTTCAGCCTGACAGCATGCTATATTTATTTAAAAATATAGCACAGTAACAGGCTCTTCCAGTCCAACGAGCCCTCACTGCCCAGGTACGCCCATATGACCTATTACCCTAATAACCTGTACACCTTTGGAACGTGGGAGGAAACCGGAGCGCCCAGAGGAACCCATGCAGATGTGGGAAGAGCGTACGAACTCCTTAAAGACCGCGGTGGAACAGAACTGGGGTTGTTGGCACTGGAACAGTGTTACGCTAACTGCTGCACTACCTGACCCCGGGGGCTGAGCCTGACTTACTTCTGCTTCGGTTTTGTAGATTTCGAGGTGGATGATGAGGCAAGCGTGTAGTCTGTGAGATGGTTCAGTCATTCCATCATGAACATAGGGGCTCAGTATTCACAATAGCATCCCAACTACTCCATCTATTTTGAGTGTCCATGGAACAGATGATGCTGGGAGTTGTTGGGGATGTTGCATTACACACACACACACACACACACACACACACACACACACACACACATGATAGGTGGGGATGTATATAGGGTAGAAGAGCATAGCAGAAGTGTCTAAAACTAGAGGGTATAGGATTTAGGGTAAAAGTAAGAGGTTCAGAAGAGATCTGGGGAGGAACTTTTTTTTAACCCAGAGAGTGGTTGGAACTTGGAATACACTACTTGACTAGGTGACGGAGGCAGAGACTCTCACAACATTGAAGAAGTATTTAGTGCTTAGAAGTAGGAGATACAGAAGCCTGAAGGCACACACTCAGCGATTCAGGAACAGCTCCTTCCCTTCTGCCATCCGATTCCTAAATGGAGTTTGAAGCTTTGGACACTACCTTACTTTTTTAAATATACAATATTCCTGTTTTTGCACATTTTTTAAATAATCTATTCCATATATGTATTTACTTGTTTTTTTATTATGATTTATTTTATTTATTATTATTTTTTCTCTCTGCTAATTTATGTATTGCATTGAACTGCTGCTGCTAAGTTAACAAATTTCACGTCTCATGCCTGTGATAATAAACCTGATTCTGACTCTGAGATAAGCATCTACTGTATGTAGCTAATATATTGATGAGTTCTGGAATTTCCAGGCATAGAACTTGATAGTTAGCATGATCATGAAAGGCTGAGGGCCCATTTCTACACTCTGTGACACTCTCTCTCTCTCTCTCTCTCTCTCTCACACACACACACACACACACACACACACACACACACACACCCTTGTAGTCCTTGCATGTTTTGTATGTCATCTACACAGATTACTTTCACATCGAGATAGTACAAAGGAAAAGCAATAACAGAATGCAGAATATAGATTTAATGACAGAGAAATTGAAATGCAGGCAGATGAAAAGGTACAAGACTGTGCTGAGTTAGATTATAAGATCAAGAGTCCATCTTATTGTACAAATGGGCCATTCAGTAGTCTTATAGCAGCTTGTTAGCTCTCTTTGAGCCTGGTGGTATATACTTCAGGCTTTCGTATCTTTTGCCTGATAGAATGGGGGAAGGGGAGAGAGTCCAACATAGCTGGGATTTTTGATTACATTGGCTACTTTACCAAGGGAGCGAGATGCTTAGACAGAGTCCATGGAGGGGAGACTGGTTTTTGTGAGGTGTTAAATTGCGTCCACAGCTTTCTGTAATTCTCTGCTGACACGGGTGGAGCGGTTGCCATATCAAGCCATGATAGCATGTTTTCTGTGGTGTGTCTATAAACATTGGTGAGGGTCAATAAATCCTATTTATTTCTTTATTTCTTTATTTATTGAGATTCAGCAAGGAATAGGCCCTTCTGGCCCTTTGAGCTGCACTGCCCAGCAAACCCTGACTTAACCCTAGCCTAATCATGGGACAATTTACAATGGCCAATTAACCTACCAATTGGTACATCTTTGGACAGTGGGAGGAAACTGGAGCACCCGGAGGAAACCTATGCATTCCAGCAGGTTAATGTACAGACTCCTTACACTGATGTTGGATTTGAACTCTGAAGTCCAATGGCCTGGGCTGTAATATCATCGTGCTAACCATACGCTGGTTAAAGAATTCCATAAGATCTTATCTTATTTTCATTTTCTTCGTGCATTAACCTCGCAGGTTAAAGAATGTATCTTTGATTTCAGATTAGAGAATCTATCTCATATCTGTCAAGAGAGCAGCTTCTGTGACCTGGAATCTGGTTTGTAGCTGTAAAGGCCGTTTGAACAGACATCGCCTGCTGGGTCGGCACCTGAGAGTTTGTGCAGAAGGTAAAGGTCTTTGCTTAATATACTCCACCATTGGGAAAGATGTAGAGGAATTTGGGACGGGACTGACTCAGGTGGGTCATAGGGGAGGGAGGTGAGGGGTCATGGATCAAGGCAATCAGTAGAAGGCTCGAGAGGAGAGTTGGTTAGTGGAGTTGTGAGATACAATCAACAATGGGGTGGGATTAGTCAAGTAGGATTTATGATTATTGGCTAGAGAGAGGGTCAGTGGTTGAAAGATAGAGTGTGTAGTGAGAAAGACGAGGTTGGATCTGGTTAGAAGACCCGTAAATGAGTATTGGGGAGTTGATCCTTGAGCTGGCTAAAGAAGAATCTGAGTGGTGTTGGGCAATTGTTTGTGATAGAAAGGAGAACCAATTAAGTCAATTGCCCAGCAGCGGCTTCGGACCCCTTATGGAGTGTGGAAGCAAGTTCAAAGTGTGTAGAAAATTTTTGCTTAGATAATCCACAAAACTATGCATGACATGCACGTGCAATTGAGCATTATGAAAGCAATGTCTTAACTTATGTTGCATACTGGTGGACCCCTCTGAATGTTGGGGATTTGCTGTCGACATAATGAGAATTGCAGATCATGAAAGTCACTATTTTTCATAGAACTCAAAAAAGTGCTGCTACGTGATCCAATTTCTCGGCATATGTGTCCCCAAGCACCTTATAATATTGAGACTAAAAGTAAATACATTACTCCACATGTCATTCATCTAAACCATCGAAAGTAAACAAAAAAGGTAAGCTGAGAAATAGACTAAGCACTGTGGGGTGGACAAAGCAGACAAAGGGCAGGACTCACCAACAGAAGAATGTGGGAGAAGGATTTGAAGAAATTCCTTGGTTCCAGAAGTAGTTTTTTTAGTGATGTAATTTAAGGCTAAGAGTGCATGAGTATTAAGAATTATTTGATTTCAGAAAACGGTGATATTCTCGGAGACACAAATTCTGTAGATGCTGAAATCTGGAGTACAAGGCAGAAGCTGGAGGAGCTCAGCGGGTCGAGCAGCATCTAAATATGAAAGTGAAGACATTTTAAGAAGCGGGTTTACTGAAGTGTTTTTAAACAGTCAAGGTGTATGAATATCATGATATTTATTGTACAATGCCCAGTGTCCCTAAGAAGGTGTGACCATCTCATCTTGAAATGCTGGAGTTGTTTACAATTTGTTATTAAATAGGAAGGTTTAGGGCTTAAAATAGGACTTGAGAGACTGAGTTACAGAGACAGTTTGGACAGGTTAGAAATTTATTCCTTGGAGTGTAGAAGAATGTGTGTAACATCATGATGGGCACTGATAGAGTGAATGAACTCAATCCTTTTCCCTGGGTTGGGAAATCAAGAACTGGGGGCAGAGGTTTAAGGTTTTATAGGATCTTGAGATGCAACTAATTTTACACGAAGGGTGGTGTGTATGTGGGATGAGCTGCCAGAGGAAAAGGTTCAGGCAGGTACAATAACAACTTTGAAAGATACTTGGACAGATACATTGATTGGAAAGGTTTAGCAGGTTATTGGCCAAACGCTGGCAAATGGGACTAGCTTGGATGGAGCATCTTAGTCACAATGACCAGAGCCTATTTCTGTGCTGTATACTGTATGAATTCTGTGAACCTAGACCTAATATTGGGGGAAGTGATGTAGACAGCCTCAATTCCGCATGGTTTGTAACTTGTAGGTGATGGTGTGCTGCTGCTCTTGCCTTTCTAGTAGGAATAATTCACAAGTTTACTCCTAGGAGGAAATCTGCAGATGCTGGAAATCCAAGGCCACACACAAAATGCTGGAGGATCTCAGCAGGTCAGGCAGTATCTATGGAAAGGAATAAACAGTCAACGTTTATAGGGTGTCTGCAACTTAATCAAAGAGAAAAAGCACAAACTTTTTCTCAGATGTGATTATGAAGAATCTGGGGCATTATGGGTGACTTGGTGGTCCGGCTGATAAAACTGCTGCCTCACATCTCGGATTCATTCTGTTTGAGCAGAGTTTGCAGATTCTCTCTGTGGGCTTCCCCCACCCATTCAGAAGGAAAATAAGAAACTTTTTTTTTAAACCAAAGACTGGAGATTAGAAATTCTTCTATAAAGTAGCAGCAACCTTTTCCATTTGGTTAGATCCTTACTGAAGCAACACATCCCATGGCACCTCACAGGAGATTATCAAATAAACATCAATGCCAACAAAAATAGGGCTGATAGCAAAAAGGGTAGAGAAGTGTATAGTCATATACTTTAGTAGAAGGAATAAAGCCATAGACCTATTTTCTAAATGTGCAGAAAATTCAGAAATCAGTGATACAAAGGGATTTGGGAGTCCTCGTGCAGGATTTCCGAAAGGTTAACCTGCAGGTTAAGTCGGTAGTAAGGAAGGTAAATGCAATATTAGCATTCATGTTGCGAGGACTAGAATATAAAAGCAAGGATGTAATGCTGATGCTTTATGAGGTATTGGTCAGACCACACTTTGATTATTGTGAGCAGCTTTGGACCCCTTTATCTAAGAAAAGATGTGCTGCTATTGGAGAGGGCCCAGAGGAGGTTCATGAGAATAATTCCTGGAATGAAAAGCTGAGATGTGAGTTGTGTTTGGTGGCTCTGGGCCTGCAGTCACTGGAGTTTAGAAGAATGAGGGAGGATTTCACCGAAACTGGACTGAAAGTGTTATATGTGAATGCACGCAGTATAAGAAATAAAGCGGACGATCTTGAAATTCAGCTACAGATTGGCAAGTATGGCATTATGGCCATCTCTGAAACTTGGCTAAAGGATGGCTGCCATTGGGAGTTGAATGATACGGTGTTTCAGAAAGATAGGTTAGTAGGCGGGTGGGGGGGGGGTCTGGCCCTGTGTATAAGAAGTAATATTAAATCATTAGAAAGGAATGACATAGGATCAGAAGTCGTAGAGTCTCTATGGGTTGAGTTAAGAAATGGCAAGGGTTAGAAGGACCCTAATGGCAGTTGTATACTTGCCTCCAAACAGCAGCCAGGATGTGGATTACAGATTACAACAGGAGATAGAAAAGGCGTGTCAGAAGGGCAATTTCATGGTAATTGCTGGGGATTTTAACATGAAAGTAGATTGGGAAAACCTGGCTAGTACTGGACCTCAAGAGAGAGATTTTGTAGAATGTCTAAGGGATGGCTTTTTAGAACATCTTGTTGTTGAGCCCACTAAGGGATTAGCTGTGCTGGGTTGGGTATTGTGCAATAATCCGGAGGTGATAAGAGAATTTAAGGTTAAGGAACCCTTAGGGAACCGTGATCACAACAAAATTCCAATGTGTTGGTATTTCAGTGGAATAAAGGAAATTACAATGGCATGAGAGGGGAACTGGCCAAGGCTGACTGGAAAGGGACACTAGCAGGAAGGACAGCAGAACAGCAATGGTTGGAATTTCTGTGAAAAATGATGGAAGTGCAAGACAGATATATTCCAAATAAGAAGGAATTTTTGAATGGAAGAAGGACACTACTGTGATTGACAAGTGAGGTCAGAGCCAAAGTAAAAGCAAAAGAGAGGGCATACAAGGAAGCCAAAGCTAGTGGGAAGATAGAGGATTGGGAAGCTTTTAAAAACTTGCAGAAAGAAACTAAGAAGGTCATTAGGAAGGAAAAAATGAATTATGAAAGGAAGCTGGTAACTAATATCAAAGAAGATACTAAAAGCTTTTTTAAGTATATAAAGGGTAAAAGAGAGTTGAGGGTAGATATAAGACCAGTAGAAAATGATGCTGGAGATATTGTAATGAGAGACACAGAGATGGCAGAGGAACTGAATGCGTATTTTGCATCAGTCTTCACAGTGGAAGACATTTGCAGTATACCGGACCTTCAAGACTCAGGGAAGTGAAGTATGTGCAGTGAAAATTACGACTGAGAAGGTACTCAGGAAACTTAATGGTCTGAGGGTGGATAAATCTCCTGGACCTGATGGAATGCACCCTCGGGTTTTGAAGGAAGTAGCTGGATGAGAGATTGTGGAGGCATTAACAATGATCTTTCGAGAAACGATAGAGTCTGGCATTGTACCGGATGACTAGAAAGTTGCAAATGTTACTCCGCTATTTAAGAAGGGTGGAAGGCAGCAGAAGGGAAACTGTAGACCTGTTAGCCTGACATCAGTGGTTAGGAAGTAGTTGGAATCGATTGTTAGGGATGAGATTACGGAGTACCTGGAGGCACATGACAAGATAGGCCAAAGCCAGCATGGTTACCTGAAAGGAAAATCCTGCCTGACTAACCTACTGCAATTTGAATTGAATTGAATTATATCTTTATTGTCATTATTGTGGAGCAATGAAACACAGTTTAGCAGCTCAACGTTTTGCAGCATGACAAAGAATATATACATAAAATAAACTCTAAAACCTCAGGAGTGCAGTCCAAAATTAATAATATATGGATGGTGGGGTAGGACTATTGCACACCTGCCATTCCTGGAAGTGGATGCATTTAGCTGCCGCCATCTGAGGAGGGGGGCAGGAGAAGGGAAGGGGGTGTTATACATTTCACTGCTTGTGGGTAGAAGCTATTAAGGAGTCTCTTTGTTTTTGTCCTTAATGCTCTGTATCTCTTCCCAGAAGGTAAAGGGGAAAACAGGTGATGTCCAGGATGAGTGGGATCCTTTGAAATACAAGTAGCCTTCTTTTGAAGTCTGCCAGTATAAATGTCTCTGAGGGAGGATAATGTTGAGCCGATAACCCGCTCTGTTACCCTCACCAGCCGCTGCAAGTCCTTCCTGTTCTGTTCTGTGCAGCTGGCAAACCACACTGCACAGCAATACGTCAGGAGTCTCTCTATAGTTGTCCGATAGAAGTTGATCAGCAGGTGATGAGGGAGGAGAGCGTGCTTTAGCTTCCTTAGGAAGTAGAGCCTCTGTTGGGCCTTCCCCATTTTTTGAGGAAATTACAAACAGGGTAGAGAAAGGAGATTCAGTCAATTTGGTGTACTTGGATTTTCAGAAGGCCTTTGACAAGGTGCTTCACATGAGGCTGCTTAGCAAGATAAGGGCCCATGGAATTACAGTGGAGTTACCAGCACGGGTGGAGCATTGCTTGATCGGCAGGAAACAGAGAGTTCCACAGGGGTCGGTTTTGGGGCCGCTACTTTTTACGATGTATGTCAATGATTTGGACTACGATATTAATGGATTTGTGGCTAAGTTTGCCGATGATACAAAGATAAATAGAGGAGCAGGTGGTGTTGAGGAAACAGAGAGCCTGCAGAGAGACTTAGGTAGCTTAGGGGAATGGGCAAAGAAGTGGCAAAAAAGTTGGAAAGTGTATGGTCATGCACTTTGGTGGAAGAAATAAACGGGCAGACTATTATTTAGATGGGGAGAGAATTCAAAATGCAGAGGTGCAAAGTGACTTGGGAGTCCTTGTGCAGGATACCCTAAAGGTTAACCTCCAGGTTGAGTCGGTTGTGAAGAAGGCGAATGCAATGTTGGCATTCATTTCTAGAGGTATAGAATGTAAGAGCAAGGATATGATGTTGAGGCTCTATAAGGCATTCGTGAGACCACATTTGGAGTATTGTGTGCAGTTTCAGGCTCCTTATTTTAGAAAATTTATACTGACATTGGAGAGGGTTCAGAGAAGACTCATGAGAATGATTCCAGGAATTAAAGTGTTACCATATGAGGAACGTCTGGCAGATCTTGGGCTCTATTCCCTGAAGTTCAGGAGGATGAGGGGGGATCTCATAGAAACATTCTGAATGTTAAGAGGCCTGAACAGATTAGATATGGCAAAGTTATTTCCCATGGTAGGGGATTCTCGGACAAGGGGGCACGACTTCAGGATTGAAGGACGTCCTTTTAGAACTGAGATGCAGGGAAATTACTTTGGTCAGAGGGTGGTAAATCTGTGGAATTTGTTGCCATGAGCGACTGTGGAGGCCAAGTCACTAGGTGCATTTAAGGCAGAGATAGATAGGGCATCTTGAATAGCTAGGGTATCCAAGGGTATGGGGAGAAGGCAGGGGAGTGGGGCTGACTGGAAGAATTGGATCAGCCCATGATTGAATGGCGGAGCAGACTCGATGGGTCGAGTAGCCTACTCTGCTCCTATATCTTATGCTTTTATGGAAAATTGAAGGCCGAGATAGAGTGGATGTAGAGAGGATGCTTCTTCTAGTGGGGGACTCATTGGGTATATTTCAAATTGATGTTGACATGTTCTTGATTAGTAAGGGTGTCAAGGGTCACAGGAAGATGGCAGGGGAATGAGATTGAGATGGATTATAAAGCAGCCATGATAGAATGGTAGAGCAGACTCTATACGCTAAAGGGCCTAATTCTGCTCCTATATCCTATGGTTTTATGGGTGGGTCTGTACTCAAATGTAGGCCAGACTAGGTAAAAACATTAGATTTCCTCCCTGGAAAAGCTTAAGTGAACAGAGTGGGATTTTATAGTAATCCGGCAATTTTACATCAGTCTAGTGGATAATACAAAGATTTGTGGCTAAGTTTGTGGACGATATGAACAGACACCTCACCCCGCAAAAACTCATTTCAGGGAGGTAGCACCATCAATTTGTGGGAGACTCCCGGAACTTCCGGGAGAGGTGGGATGTCTGCAATAGAGTAGCTCCTTAACAGCTAGTCAGCTAGTTTAAATAACATTAGCTATGCTAATGAACGAATGAGGCCTGTTAAACTCACCTCAACATGTCTTTTACAGTCTTAACCCACCATGGGCAATAGAAAAGTCACTGTTGCAAACAGTGCAGCGAGCAACACTGTCATTATTTTTGACCCCTATTAGGCAGGAGTACACTTTAGTGTAGTCTGGGGTGACATACGTTTTATAATTTCCTTTTTTGGAACACTCTGCCATGGCGTGCTCTCGCTCGCGCTCTCCTCTCTCGTGGTCACTCGTGCACTCTCTCGCTTGCTTTCTCTCGCTCTCTCGCGCTCTCGCTTGCTTTCTCTCTCGCTCGCGCGCTCTTTCGCGCTCTCTCTTGCTCGCTCGCTCTCAAAAAAATTGATTTCCGTGATATTGTATATAATTTGCGGGCATCAGGGAGCCACTATTCATATGTAGGAGACTCCCGGAACTTCCGGGAGAGGTGGGATGTCTGTATGAAGATAGGTGGAGGAGGTACAGGTAGTTCCAGTTAAGATGCAGCTGCTGACCGAATGCATGCCACAGCTTCTGGTATCAAAAAGATAAGAAATCTGACTAAAAACAAGCAAC
This sequence comes from Mobula birostris, assembly GCF_030028105.1. NCBI lineage: Eukaryota > Metazoa > Chordata > Chondrichthyes > Myliobatiformes > Myliobatidae > Mobula > Mobula birostris. Next base: position 214,131,745 of record NC_092372.1, on the reverse strand, counting down.
TTTTCTCTGGTATATGATATTAAGTTCTTGCTGTGAACAATGAAGGGGTGAGTAATAGCAAAGCGAGTTCGGGGGATGAACCAAGATGGTTTGTTGCAGAGTCGTCTCTGTTGGAGTTCCGATGCCCATACAGCTGGCCCGAGAGCGAGGTTGGATCACTCTGGGCACTGAAAGAAGCCAAGGCCAGGGCAGAGCAGTAATGATGCTCGTTCAACTGGTCTGGGAGTGAGGTTGGATTGCTCTGGGTACCGAAAGAAATCAAGGCCAGGACAGAGAAGTTCTGATGCTCATTGAACTGGCCTGGGTGCGAGATTGGATCGCTCTGGACAGTGAGCTGAATCGAAGAGCTTGAGAGCAGCTTCGGGCTGGGCAGTGGAATCTAGGCCTGGAGTGAATTGCTGGGCAGATTAGTGTAGCCCTGTGCCTGGGACCTAGTGCGAGATACAATTGAGTCATTTCAAGCACCACCCCAGATTGCTGATTTCGCTCGCTTTCTGCAATGTTCACTCCTCTCTCCAGGGCGAACAGCCTTTCATTGTTTCATTGTTGGGTCAATTTAAATGCTGGCCCAGTTAGACTGAAAAGAAATGGTGTCAATTGAGACGAGAGCTGATTTTGCTTGTCCTCCGCGACGGTCACCTCCATGGTGCTGAGGTTATGAAGGCTGACTCGGCTGCTGTGCTCCGTGCCCGTTAATCTGAAGAACTGATGGGCGAGGTTTTGGACCTAATCTGGGCTGCTCTGGGGTTCAGATCTGAGGACTCAATTTTGGTTTGGAATGCTGTTGTTCACTTCAATTGTTTGCATGATTTGTATATTTTTTTCTTTCTCTTGTACATAAAGTCTGTAATTTTTTTTCTTTTAAATGGGTTCTTTTGAGTTTTTTGCTTTGTGGCTATCTGTGAGCAAGTAAATCTCAAGGTTGTATAATTTATAAATTCTTTGACAATAAATGAATCTTAGATCTTTAATCTTATTGAAAAAACATTGAATTTGCAGAAGGACTTGGACAGATTATTAGAACAGGCAAAGAAGTGGCAGATGGAATACAGCCTCCGGAAGTGTATGGTCATACACTTTGATAGAGGGAATATAGGAGTAGTCTATTTTCTCAATGGGGAGTGAATCTAAAAATTGGAAGTAAGTGGAAAGGGATTTGGGAGTCCTGGTATAGGATCCTCTAAAGGTTAACTTGCAGGTTAAGTCAGTAGTACAAATAGCAAGAGAAATGTAGCATTAATTTTAAGAGGTTTAGAATATAAAAGCATGGATTAGGCTTTATAAGGCATTGGTCAGACCACATGTGGAGTATTGTGAGCAGTTTTAGGCTCCTTATGTACGAAAGGATGTGCGGGTGTTGGAAAGGGTCCAGAGGAGGTTTACTAGAAGGATCGTGGGAATGAAAGGGGCATTTGAGAAGGCCTAGACTGACAAGGTGTTCGGTGATGGCCCAAGTGCGGAGGGAGAGACAAGGCAGAAGAATGAGCAGTTCACTGAGGTTTAATAAGAACTGTACAGGACCAAGGAAAAATAATAAATGCAAAGCCAACAGGGCCTCTACTTAAAATTCTCAAACTAAAACCTAACAACGTCATTGCAGTTTAGAATCAGTAACTTAGTACTAAATTAATGCCACTCCTTTGTGGCATCAATCTAAATTGTAATCTTCTTTCCGGGAACATGGACTAAGGAAGCAGGGAGTGTTGCCGTCACTGCTTTGGCCAAGACTCAACAAGACTGAAATGAAAGGAAAGGAGTTAAATACAACCACATTGAAACACTATTTGGCTGGAATGTATACGCTCACGAGTGTGCTTGGTGACCCTGTTAGGGCACACAGGCTCTCCAACGAGTCCACGGTTGTGACAGGGCAGCTTCTGAGGTGCCAGGGACCTGAGCTCGCTGAAAGTCCCGGATGAGAGAATTGGCCAGGATGTCATGGGCTGGAACTCAATAATGTTTGTCAGGACCATAATCCCTCCCAGTACATGAGATATTGGACCATGTCCCACATCCAGCAAGATGGCAGGAAATGCCACATAAAATAGACCAGGCACCCATCCACCAAGTGGTAATGAGGGGAGGGGTGTGTAACTGGAGCAAAGGGGGGAGGAAGTCACCAGTGCGAGCTGGGAAACATGGATCACTGGGTGAATCTTCATTGATGATGACAGGCATGGTCTGTATGAGACTCTGTTGATAGCTTTCTCCATTACGAATGGTCCCACACTGCAGCTCTCAACTTTCAAAGGAAGATCTCTAGATGCCAGCCGGACTTTCTCACCTGGCTTGAGAGGCCTTGCCTGATGGCAGAGCCCAACACCCTGCCAGGCATATTGTTTCTGAGTGTACAGCAGCGAAGCACTGGCCCATCTCTACATGTACTTGTATTGTCGGACCAACTGTTCAGCAGCAGAAACACCAATGCCAGTCTCTTGGTCAGGGAGGAGCGATGGCTAGAATCCCTTCTGGTATTTAAAGGGGGACATGCCAGTGGAGGATGATTGGGGGTTACTGTGGGCAATCTCTGCCTAAACATTCGGGAGCTCCAGGTCATGTGTTTGGAAGAGACAAGCCAGCACAGGATTGTCCCCAGCTCCTGATTCACTCTCTTAGTCTGGCCATTAGATTGGAAAAGGAAACCTGATGAGAGGCTGGCTGTGACTCCCAAAAGAGAACTGAAAGCCTTCCAAAAATGAGAAGTGAAATGTGGTCCTCGATCAGCCTGAACTCATACCTGAACAGGAGGCTGGTTGTTTCATGAGCTGACGGGAGCTTGGGGAGAGCAATGAAGTGGGCAGCTTTGAAGGACCCAGTCCACAGCTACCAGAATGGTAGTGTTGCCAGTAGATGGGGACACTGCAGAAATGAAACCCACCGAGAGGTGGGACCAGAGGTGGTGAGGCACAGGCAGCAGTCAGAGCAGACTCGCAGGGCGGTGACGTGATATCTCGTTCTGGGTGCAAGTGGGACAGGCAGAGACAAAGTTGTGAATGTCCTGGGATATAGACAGCCACCCATGTCATCTCTTTATAAATTCCAGAGTCCGTGGAATGCCCGGATGGCCAACCGGACAGGAAGAGTGACCCCACTCCAACACTCTGGGGTGCACAGCAGCAGGACAAACAGCTGGTTGGGAGTTTCCACATCTGGGCCTGGATTGGACTGCTGGCCTGGATCCTCTGTCTCTATTCCCAAGTCACTGGAGCAGCAATGCACGAGCAAGGAAGGATGGGCTCAAGAATGGTGTTGTCCTCAGAGATGTCAAACTGGTGGGAAAGAGCATCGACCTTGGTACTTTTGTTATCAGGATGGTAGGTGAGGGTGAAATTAAACCAGGTGAATGTGCCTGGTGGAAGTTGAGTCTCTTGGTGTTCTGACTGTAGGAGATGTTCTGGTGCTATATTCATACCAGAAAGGTACTCTGCCCCCTTCAGCCAGTGTCATGATGCTTCAGGGTCTCCTTGGCAGCCAAAAGTTCTTGGTTTCCGACATCATAGATAAACTTAGCAGGAGTCAAGCAATGGGAAAGAAAAGCATAGGGGTGCATCCGAATATCTACAGAAGAGTGCTGGGAGAGTACAGCTCCTACGCTGATATCTGATGCATCAACCAATAATGTTCTGCAGGGGTCAGTGTTGGGACCTCTTCTCTTTACGTTGTATGTCATGACTTGGACGATGGAATTGATGACTTTGTGGCTAAGTTTGCAGACAAAACAAAGATAAGTGGAGGGGCAGGGAGTGTTGAAGAGGCAGGGAGGCTGCAGAAGGACCTAGATTAAGAGAATAGGCAAAGTCATGGCAGATGGAATAGAGTGTCGGGAAGAGTATGGTCATGCACTCCGGTAGAAGGAATAAGAGCGCAGTCTGTTTTCAAAAAGGAAAACATTAAGAAATCCAAGGTGCAAAGGGTCTTGGGAGTCCTCGTGCAGGATTCCCTGAAGGTTAACTTGCAGGTTGAGTCGGTGGTGAGAAAGGCAAATGAAATGTTAGCATTCATTTTGAGAGGAATCGAATGTAAAAGGAAGGATTAAATCTTGAGGCCTTGCTTAGAATATTGTGAGCAGTTTTGTGCCCCTTATTTAAAAAAGGATGTGTTGACGTTGGAGAAGGTTCAATGGAGGTTTATGAGAATGATTCTGGCCATGAAAGGTTTATCATATGAGGAGTGTTTAATGGGCCCATACTCGCTGGAATCTCGAAGAAAGAAGGGGGATCTGATTGAAACCTATCAAATGTTGAAAGGCCTAGATAGAGTGGATATGGAGAGGATGTTTCATATAGTGAAGGAGTCAAGAACCAGAGGGCACGGCCTCAGAATAGAGGGAGGAGGCAGGGGTGAGGTGTCATTTAGTTCTGAGAATGCTAAGTCTACTTCACTTGTCTATATGAATCCAGCAGAGGTCCACTCGTTAAGAAAGGAAGAAGGCAGCAGAAAGGAAATTATAGACCAGTTAGCCTGATCTCAGTGGTTGGGAAGATGTTGGAGTCAATTGTTAAGGATGAAGTTATGGAGTACTTGGTGACACAGGACAAGATAGGACAAAGTCAGCATGGTTTCCTTAAGGGAAAATCTTTCCTGATGAACCTGTTGGAATTCTTTGAGGAGATTACACGTAGGATAGATAAAGGGGATGCAGTGGATGTTGTATATTTGGATTTTCAGAAGGCCTTTGACAAGATGTCACACATGAGGCTGCTTACCAAGTTAAGAGCCCATGGTATTACAGGAAAGTTACTGGCATGGTTAGAGCATTGGCTGATTGGCAGGACGCAGCAAGTGGGAATAAAAAGATCCTTTTCTGGTTGGCTGCCAGTGACTAGTAGTGTTCCGAGGGGTTGGTACTGGGATCACGTCTTTTTATGCTGCATATCACTGATTTAGATGATGGAATTGATGGCTTTGATGCCATGTTTGCAGATGATACAAAGATTGGTGGAGGAGCAGGTATTGTTGAGGAAACAGGCTGCAGAAGGACTTAGGCAGATTCAGAGAATGGGTAAGTAAGTGGCAAATAAAATACAATGTTGGAAAATGCATGGTCATGCACTTTGGTAGTAGAAATAAATGTGCAGACTATTTTCTAAATGTGGAGAAAATGCAAACATCTGAGATGCAAAGGCACTTGGGAGTCCTTGTGCAGAACTGCAGAACACCCTAAAGGTTAACTTGCAGGTGGAGTCAGTGGTGAGGAAGACAAATGCAATGTTAGCATTCGTTTCAAGAAGTCTAGAATACAAGGGCAGGGATATAATGCTGAGGCTTTATAAGGTAGTGGTGAGGTCTCACCTTAAGTATTGTGAACAGCTTTGGGCTTCTCATTTGAGAAAAGATGTACTGACATTGGAGCGGGTTCAGAGGAGGTTCACAAGGATTACAGGAATGATAGGGTTATCATATGAGGAACATTTGATAGCTCTGGGTTTGTACTCACTGGAATTTAGAAAGATGAAGAGGGATTTCATTGGAACCTTTGGAATGTTGATTAGATGTGGAAGGGATGTTTCCCATGGTGGGGGACTCTAGGACAAGAGGGCACAGCCTCAGGATAGAGGGGCATCCATTTAAAACAGAGACGCAGAGAAATTTCTTTAGTCAGAGGGTGGTGAATTTGTGGAATTTGTTGTCACATGCAGCTGTGGAGGCCAGGTCATTGGGTGTATTTAAGGCAGAGCTTGATCGGTTCTTAGTTGGACAAGGCATCAAAGATTACAGGGAGAAGGCTGGGGAATGGGGTTGAAGAGGGGAAATTAGGATCAGCCATGATTGAATGGTAGAGCAGACTTGATGGGCCAAATGGCCTAATTCTACTCCTATTTATGGTCTTATGGCCTTCTTGGTGAGTGCATTTAAAGGAGTCATGATGGAACTGATGCTTCTGATGAGGCAGTGGTAAAATTTTGCAAACTGCATGAAAAATCGCTTCTGCTTGACCATAGTTTGTTTGAGCCACTCTGTGGCTGCCTGAACTTTACATGAGTCCATTTGAACACCGGAAGGGGTGAAGATGTAGCCCAAGAATGACACCTGCTCTTTGTGGAACTCACACTTCTTCAGCTTATCATATAAGTTGTTCTCGAGGGGCCATCTGGGAACTCTCCAGACATGCTGGACGTGTTCTTGGTGAGAGCAGGAAGAAATAAGAATGTCTTCCAAATACACAAAAGCAAATTGTTTCAACATGTCTCGGAGCACGTTGTTGACCGGGGCTTGAAAAGCAGTAGGGGCCTTGGCCAGACCATATGGCATCACGGGGTATTCATAGTGTCCAGTGGAGGTGTTGAGTACTGTCTTCCACTCATCCCCTTTGCTGATACGAACTAGGTTGTAAGCATTGTGCAGATCTATCTTGGAGAATATGATTGATGCTTGGAGATGTTCAAACACAGATGCACGCAGGTGAAGAGGGTAGCGGGTCTTCACCGTGACATTGTTGAGGGGCTGATAATCAAGGGCGGGATGAAACTTGCCATCCTTCTTGCTGACATAAAAAGAAACCCGGCAAGGTTGACAGTCATATAAATCCCAAGGCCAATGCCTCCATGATATATTCTTCCATGGCCACCATTTCAGGAAAAGAGCTGGCCTCAGGGAGGACTAGTTCCATGTAAGAAGTCAATGGCATGGTCTCATGGCTGGTGTGGAGGCAGGGAAGTGGCTTCCTTCTTACTGAAGACCTCAAAAAGGTCAGCTTTTTCATCTGGAGCACAGACACAGACATCCCACCTCTCCCGGAGGTTCCGAGAGTCTCCCGCATATTGATAGCGGCTCCCTGATGCCGGCAAATTATATACAATATCCCGAAATCGATTTTTTAGAGAGGGAGAGGGAGAGGGAAAAAAGAAAGAAAGTAAATGAATGAATCCTGCTTGATCTCTCTTTGTGCTAAGTAAACCTATTAGTTTTCTCTGTGGGCGGGCGTTACAGTCGACCTCTCTCTCTCTTCCATACTCCATCAGTTCAGTTACTGCCGTCTGTAATGACGCTGAAATGATCTGGACAACTGTCAGTGATGAAGTACAAAAGCCTGGCAAAGAAATTCCCAAGGCTGGCGGTGACAACCTGACTACGTGAGGCTGTCCTATACGGGCGGGGCGAGTTGGCGTTTTAAAGGGGATTAAAGCAGGGTTTAAATTGGAGCGAAATTCCAAAATTGTCCGCTAAGACATCTTTAAAACGCGCTTGCAGCAAGCAAATTCTTCAGGGTTTTTTTCCTGAAACACTTCCACTTACAGGTACATCGAAGCCCACGATGGGCTGGGTTTAAGCACAGCCATTTTCAGAAGAAAAACCGATTTTAATAAATACCCGGCCCCCACCGAAGTCTCGTCATTAGGACAGCGAACTGTTTACCTGTGCTACGCACTTTATATGGATTTTGAATTACACTTTATTAAATAATATGGTTTTATGTGGTGTGTGTGATATATGTATTGTGGCTACACCGTGGTCCGGACAGAGGTGGTTTCGTTTGTGGACAATCAGCCAGATGACAATAAACTTGAACTTGAAGATACAGAACTTCTAAATCACTCATTTAAAATCCCCCATTTCGATGTAAAAAAGTAAGTTCTGATCCCGACTATTGCAGGCAATGTGTGTGTGTGTGTGTGTGTGTGTGTGTGTGTGTGTGTGTGTGACTACGGACGTATATGCGATCGGACGTTGTCTGAATGGATGTTAAGCGGCGCACACCTGTAATAAGGATACACTTATGCTTTTATTTCTTTTAGGGACCACAACATATTAGGGAGGCTAATCGCAGGGAAGGCTGCTCAAGTATTTCACAGTTCTTTTCAGCAGAAAACCAAAGTCTGACAGAGAAGGTCACTAGAGCTGAGTTGTACTTTACATCTTTCATCGTTGAGCATAACCTGCCATTCCAGGTGTGTCAGCACACAGGCAAACTAGTCAGGAAAATGTTTCCTGATTCAGAAATAGCAAAAAACTATGCCTGCTCATCAACCAAGACAGCAGCTATTGTGAACATGGCACATTAAGACAGAATTCAGAAGTCAGCTGTCTCACAAAACACTTGTGAATCTGATGTCTTGCAAGATTAACAAATTCATTGACACAGACTGCTATGAGGTTGAGACTTCCGGTTGAGACCTCCCTGAAATGAGTTTTTGCAGGGTGGGATGTCTGCAGACGGGTCTACACTAACAATTGGCACAGGAAAGGATACACTGATAGGGGCTTGAGCTGGAACCATGAGGCTGACATGCCATTCCCTGCTCTTTGTACACCAATCGATCCACATGTTGTGTCAAGATAGCCAGCAAAGAACAAGACCCAGCTGCATCAACAAGATAGAAGGAGAGATATTCCCTATGGTTGTCTTCTAGCACAAGATGCCGGGGTTCTGTGGAAAGGTAAAGGTGGATCTTGCCGCTGCCCATAGACTGACTATCCAGATCTTTGTCATTGATATTCTCTCTGAATTGCTGAGTCCGAACTCTCCTTTGAACCAGGGAGATGTCCACGAGGTTCCCGGCTGCCCGGAGTCAATAAATGCCTGAAACACATGGATCTAGATGCCCCACAACAAGGAAGCTGGAAGCATTATGCAATTAGGGGAAGATGCTTGCAGCAAGAGGTATTTTCTTTTACTGGGTGCTTGGGACATGATGCCAGAAGTGTCCTGGATCACCAGGATAAAGGCTTTCCAGGGCTGATTTCAACCTTCCTTGGGTAGGTGCATGTGCTCCACCTGCATAAGCTCCTCCGTGGACTGTGTATTTGGTGATGAGGGAGAGGGTGAAGAAAGGTGGTAATCTAAAGAGTAGGAAGCTCAGGCATTCTTGCCCTCACCACTCAGTTGCCTGGTTCTTCATTCAAATGGCCAAATTAACAGGTCATCCAGGCTGTCCTGCTTGTCAGACACTGTGACCTCTTGCTAGACCCCTGTGCTTAGTCCACACTGAAAGCAGTGATGAGGGATCTCGCATCCCACCCTGTCTCAACCACAAGTGTGCGGAACTTTACTGTGTAGTCCCTCACTGCTTCTCTTCCTTGGCATAGGTCCAGGAGTTGGTGGTGTTAGGTTCTGTAACTTCAAAACATTAAACTAATTCAAAGGAAGACATGGGAGTCCAAAAATATGGGTGTAACTTAGAGTTTACTTTAAGCGAGGTATGCAAGTATCACATGGGAGCATGATGACATATGCAATTAGTGTATTTTACATATGTAGCCTGGGGAAAAGTACACGCTCAGGACAACAAAGACTTTTTTGGATTTTAATTCCTTTGTCGGTTTTCAATGTTTAAGTTGCCAGAAGAGGGTCGTGAAACAAAATGAACGAATTTACAACCAGTTCTTGCCGTTACAATCTCAGTTTAACTTTCGATTCACACCCTTGTGTATGGACAGAATTGTGTATGCAATATAAAAAATACCAGAACTAATACGGTAGTGGCAATCCTACTTGGCTGGTGAGGAACTTGGTATAAGCCACGCTACCCAGCATTGATTTCTTCACTCGTGGAAATCTTTCCTCGCCATGCCCAGCCTCGGGAGGAGCCCAACCCCAACACCTTACCACGTCTTCAGCAGAAAGCAAAAATGGTCTCCCCACTATCCCGCGCGTGCGTAATGACATCACCGTCTCCCTTAAAGGCACAGACAACTATTCTAGCATTACCCGGATGGATGCCTAAGTACACTTTTAACGATACTGAATAAGATCCAATGGTCACCTGGTTACATTCTCCCCTGCATTCAAGTAATTGTCCTCGATTACTCGCTCACTACAAGGGTACTTTTAACCTCCTTAACTGCTTCTCTAAAGAGAACTGAACTGAGACTAGCCAGTATCTCAACACTGCTGCCGGACTTATGGAAACCTCATCAAGGACTGACCTTGGTTCGCGATGTGGGTTGGGGTGCTGTCCAGCATTTACTGGTTTACTCCTGTGGGGTGCTGCTACAAGAGGGCTACCGTCCTCTGCCCCTGCATTAGCTGTCGTCGGCTCCACCTTCTCAGTTCCAGAAGGTGTCATATTTTCGGAAGATATGCTGTCTAGGCTAGGGTCAAGACTCTGTACACCCCATGTCTTCTACCACGATCACACCATTCTCCGAATCTTCAGAATCTGATTCATGCCCCAGGGGTGAGCTGGCCTGAGTTACTGGAGTTTGTAGTCTCCTTCGGGTAGCCGGAGGGGGATGGTTCTCACAGGGCCTGATGTCTATCCTGTTCACCCTCTTGCTAGGCCCACCCTCCCAGGGTTCCACAGTGTAGGTGTTGCCAGTACCTCTACCACCCTGTAGACAGTTGAGTTCCAAGCATCCTGGATCTTATTACGGCCTAATGGTCTGTTCCTCAAGTAAACCAGTGCGTCTACATCAACTTTGCGACAGTACACTTTGTCCTCCTGCCAGGCAATGCGTTCTGCCGCCTTCTGTTCAGAGTATTCCTTTGCTCTGGCATGCGCATCCCTCAGTCGGCTCTGGTGTACAGCTAGCCAGTCATGTTTCTGGTCCACTGTCTGTTCTTGCCCCAGCAGAGCATCCACGGGCAAGTGGGGATCCACCCCAACAACAGATAGTAAAGTGAATACCGGGTGGTTGCGTGAGGTGTTGCATTATATGCACACACCAACTCGGGTAGATGTTCTGGCCATCTGCGCTTCTTTTTGGGAGGCAACGTACGCAACAAATCATGCATCGTCCTGTTGAAACACTCACACTGCGCATTTCCAATAGGAAACTGCAGCTCCTGACAAAGCGCGTTAGGGAACTGGAGCAGGAGCTGGATGACCTGCGGATCATTCGGGAGAATGAGGAGATTATAGACAGTCGCTACAGGGAGGTAGTTACGCCAAAGGAGCAGAGGACAGGAAATTGGGTCACTGTCAGGCGAGGGAAGAGGAAAGGGCAGGCAGAGCAGGGTTCCCCTGTGGCCATTCACCTCAACAACAAGTATACTGCATTGGATACTGTTGGGGGGGATGACTTACCTGGGACAAGCTGCAGTAGCCGGATCTCTGGCACTGAGTCTGGCTCTGCAGTGCAGAAGGGAGGGGGGAGAAAGAGAAGAGCGGTAGTGATAGGGAACTCGATAGTTAGAGGTGCAGATAGAAGGTTCTGTGGTCGTGACAGAGAATCCAGGATGGTTTGTTGCCTCCCAGGTGCCAGGGTCAAGGATGTCTCTGATCGATTGCATGACATTCTGAAGTGGGAGGGTGACCAGCCAGATGTCGTGGTGCACATCGGTACCAGTGACATAGCAAGGAAGAGTGAAGAGGTCCTGGACAGTGAGTATAGAGAGCTTGGTAGGAAGTTGAAAAACAAGGCCTCAAGGGTGGTAATCTCAGGATTGCTACCTGTGCTAGGTGCCAGTGAGGGTAGGAATAGGATGCTCTGGAGGAGGAACAAGTGGTTGAGGAACTGGTGTAGGGGGCAGGGTTTCAGATTTCAGGATCATTGGGACCTCTTCTGGGGCAGGTGGGACCTGTACAAGAGAGACAGGTTACACTTGAACCACAGGGGGACCAATATCCTTTCAGGGAGGTTTGTTAGTGCTATTGAGGAGGCTTTAAACTAGATTTGCAGGGGGATGGGAACCAGAGTGCCAGAGCTGACAGTGTGGCTGGGGTGAAAATAAATGATATTGAAAGTTTAAGCAAATCCGCTGATAGAAAGGTTGTGAGTGGTGGTAAAAATCTTCTGAGGTGTATATATTTCAATGCTAGGAGTATTGCGGGGAAGGCGGATGAGTTGAGGGCGTGGATTGACACGTGGAATTGTGATGTTGTAGCAATTAGTGAAACTTGGCTACAGGAGGGGCAGGACTGGCAGCTTAATATTCCAGGGTTCCGATGTTTCAGATGTGATCGAGGCAGAGGAATGAAAGGTGGGGGAGTAGCATTGCTTGTTAGCGAAAATATTACAGCAGTGCTCAGGCAGGACAGATTAGAGGGCTTGTCTACTGAGTCCTTATGGGTGGAGCTGAGAAACAGGAAAGGTATGGCCACATTAGTGGGATTATATTATAGACCACCCAATAGTCAACGAGACTTGGAAGAGCAAATCTGCAGAGAGATAGCAGGCAACTGCAGGAAACATAAAGTTGTGGTGGTAGGGGATTTTAATTTTCCATACATTGATTGGGACTCCCATACTGTTAGGGGTCTAGATGGTTTAGAGTTTGTAAAATGTGTTCAGGAAAGTTTTCTAAATCAGTATATAGAGGGACCAACTAGAGGGGATGCAATATTGGATCTCCTGTTAGGAAACGAATTAGGGCAAGTGATGGAAGTCTGTGTAGGGGAGCACTTTGGTTCCAGTGATCATAACACCATTAGTTTCAATTTGATCATGGACAAGGATAGATCTGGTCCTAGGGTTGAGGTTCTGAACTGGAAGAAGGCCAAATTTGAAGAAATGAGAAAAGATCTAAACAGCGTGGATTGGGACAGGTTGTTCTCTGGCAAAGATGTGATTGGTAGGTGGGAAGCCTTCAAAGGGGAAATTTTGAGAGTGCAGAGTTTGTATGTTCCTGTCAGGATTAAAGGCAAATTGAATAGGAATAAGGAACCTTGGTTCTCAAGGGATATTGCAACTCTGATAAAGAAGAAGAGGGAGTTGTATGAAATGTATAGGAAACAGGGGGTAAATCAGGTGCTTGAGGAGTGTAAGAAGTGCAAGAAAATACTTAAGAAAGAAATCAGGAGGGCTAAAAGAAGACATGAGGTTGCCTTGGCAGTCAAAGTGAAGGATAATCCAAAGAGCTTTTACAAGTATATTAAGAGCAAAAGGATTGTAAGGGATAAAATTGGTCCTCTTGAAGATCAGAATGGTCGGCTTTGTGCGGAACCAAAGGAAATGCGGGAGATCTTAAATAGGTTTTTTGCGTCTGTATTTACTAAGGAAGCTGGCATGAAATCTATGGAATTGAGGGAATCAAGTAGTGAGACCGTGGAAACTGTACAGATTGAAAAGGAGGAGGTGCTTGCTGTCTTGAGGAAAATTAAAGTGGATAAATCCCCGGGACCTGACAGAGTGTTCCCTCGGACCTTGAAGGAGACTAGTGTTGAAATTGCGGGGGCCCTGGCAGAAATATTTAAAATGTCGCTGTCTGTGGGTGAAGTGCCGGAGGATTGGAGAGTGGCTCATGTTGTTCCGTTGTTTAAAAAAGGATCGAAAAGTAATCCGGGAAATTATAGGCCGGTGAGTTTAACGTCAGTAGTAGGTAAGTTATTGGAGGGAGTACTAAGAGACAGAATCTACAAGCATTTGGATAGACAGGGGCTTATTAGGGAGAGTCAACATGGCTTTGTGCATGGTAGGTCATGTATGACCAATCTGTTGGAGTTTTTTGAGGAGGTTACCAGGAAAGTGGATGAAGGGAAAGCAGTGGATATTGTCTACATGGACTTCAGTAAGGCCTTTGACAAGGTCCCGCATGGGAGGTTAGTTAGGAAAATTCAGTGGCTAGGTATACATGGAGAGGTGGTAAATTCGATTAGACATTGGCTTGATGGAAGAAGCCAGAGAGTGGTGGTAGAGGATTGCTTCTCTGAGTGGAGGCCTGTGACTAGTGGTGTGCCACAGGGATCAGTGCTGGGTCGATTGTTATCTGTCATCTATATCAATGATCTGGATGATAATGTGGTAAATTGGATCAGCAAGTTTGCTGATGATACAAAGATTGGAGGTGTAGTAGACAGTGAGGAAGGTTTTCAGAGTCTGCAGAGGGACTTGGACCAGCTGGAAAAATGGGCTGAAAAATGGCAGATGGAGTTTAATACTGACAAGTGTGAGGTATTGCACGTTGGAAGGACAAACCAACGTAGAACATACAGGGTTAATGGTAAGGCACTGAGGAGTGCAGTGGAACAGAGGGATCTGGGAATACAGATACAAAATTCCCTAAAAGTGTCGTCACGTCACAGGTAGATAGGGTCGTAAAGAGACCTTTTGGTACATTGGCCTTTATTAATCAAAGTATTGAGTATAAGAGCTGGAATGTTATGATGAGGTTGTATAAGGCATTGGTGAGACCGAATCTGGAGTGTTGTGTTCAGTTTTGGTCACCAAATTACAGGAAGGATATAAATAAGGTTGAAAGAGTGCAGAGAAGGTTTACAAGGATGTTGCCGGGACTTGAGAAACTCAGTTACAGAGAAAGGTTGAATAGGTTAGGACTTTATTCCCTGGAGCGTAGAAGAATGAGGGGAGATTTGATAGAGGTATATAAAATTATGATGGGTATAGATAGAGTGAATGCAAGCAGGCTTTTTCCACTGAGGCAAGGGGAGAAAAAAACCAGAGGACATGGGTTAAGGGTGAGGGGGGAAAAGTTTAAAGAGAACATTAGGGGGGGCTTCTTCACACAGAGAGTGGTGGGAGTGTGGAATGAGCTGCCAGACGAGGTGGTAAATGTGGGTTCTTTTTTAACATTTAAGAATAAATTGGACAGATACATGGATGGGAGGTGTATGGAGGGATATGGTCCGTGTGCAGGTCAGTGGGCCTAGGCAGAAAATGGTTCGGCACAGCCAAGAAGGGCCAAAGGGCCTGTTTCTGTGCTGTAGTTTCTATGGTTCTATGATGATGAGGTGTGGTACGGCTTTTCTTTACCCCGTATAATTTGCAAAGCTCCGCTATGACCTGACTTTTGAGGTACGGCCCTGGTCAGAATGCAACCTCTCAGGGACACTGTACTTCGTGAACTATTCCCTCAAGAGCACCCTTGCTGTGGTATCTGCCTTTCGATCCTGAGTTGGAAATGCCGTGACCACTAAGACATTCTCACGCCCATCGCTTGCCGGCTCCAACACAGTGAAATCTACTGCTACAACTTCAAGCGGCCTAGAAGCCAGAAATGACTTCATGCGGGGCGGGGGGGGGGGTGCTGCGGCATCTTAGTTAATACACAACGTGGACAATTTTTGACCCACCATGCCGCATCCTCGTGTGTGCCCACCCAAAAACATCGGCTTCTCAACAACTGCAGAGTAAGTTCTATGCCTTGATGGCCCATAGAGTCATGTACATATTCTAACACTTTGCTTCTCAAGCTGATAGGTACCAGAAGCTGGTAACACTCCCCAAGCTTTTCATCCTCAACTACCCTATACAGTAACAATTTCATGCTCCTGGATACTGTCCCAGTGCCTTAACAGAAACAAAACGGGTTTAGGCAGAGTTTTACGCTCCCGGCCACTCAACTTCCTTTTCCGATCCCATCAGTCTCTTAGGACACTTAACACGGGGTCTTGCTGCTGAAAAGTGCGCGTCCCCATTAGAATAACCTGGGAGGGTTGGAGTGTTCCCTTGCGTCGGACCACTTACGTCGCTAGTACCAGCTTCCCAGGCTCGAATTTGCTTAACTCTACAGCTGTTAAGACCAGCGGTAACCAGTGCCTGGTCAAGAGCAGTGCCACGATTGATCAAACTACAGATCGCCACAGACCCATCAAACTCCACATCCTCTGAGACAGGCTCAGGCTCCCCTGCAAATGGCTGCCTAGAGAGTGCATCAGCCACGGTATCGCTCCAACCCAGACGATACTGGATAGCAAAGTCAAACACTGCGTAGACAAGTTGCTTACACTGGCTGATAATGTTCATGCCTACAACACATGGGATAGGGGGTTCGGTGCCAACAGGATCCCTGACTACTAGAAAGCCACAATTTGGTATCTTCATGCCCATTGCTTGAACTTGTAGCTCTAGATACCCAAGGTAAGGAATATCAAGACCGTTTGCAGCTGCTCGCCTAAGCCAGCCAGCAGTGGACAACATACCCTCATCCTCTCCATTCAAGTGTTCTCGAAAGAACTGCTCGGTCAGGGTGCTTACCTGACTACCTGTGTCCAACAGACAACGGACAGCGACACCTGATACTTCAAGCTCCACAACTGGATATGTCCCTATAGCGTGTTGCAGCAACTGGTCATAGTCATACTTTATTGATCCCGGGGGAAATTGGTTGAGGGTAGCTGTACATTATCTGTATCTATGAGGTTCCGCTGAATTGCCCGACTCCCAACCTCTTGAGGGCAGGAGGATGCAGACTCCACTTCCCTTGCACCCCGCTTCTGTGGGAAATTCTTGGCCAAATGCCCTTCCACCTGACACTTGAAACGTGGTTGCCCATCTTCCATGAACCTGGGCCGTAAATTACATCTACCACTAGTAGTGCATGTAAAATCCCTCTGTACAGTGAGATCTTTCACTGCTTGAATCAATTCACAAAGTGCTTTGCCCTGCTCTGTGACTACTTTAAGGATGTCATCTAGTGTGACAGACTCAGGTTCTCGAGCTTTAAGAATCGAGCACTGTGCCTGGCCACTGCTACACTTTGACTTCCCAGACCTTGTATTTCCCAGGGGCTCTTCTACAAGCCACAGACGAGCCTCCTCTCGCACTTCTATCATTGAGGACTCAGGGTGGCTCTGCACAAATCTGTGGAGCTCCCTTCTGAGGGAAGGGTCCCTGATCCCCTCTATAAATTGTTCTCTTAGCACCACCATGGCACGGTCATGGCATCAGGGGAGTGCTTCAGTATCAAGTTAAGAGCTTGGGCTAGGGCATGGGAAAACTCTCTTACATCTTCACCCTCATGCTGTTTACGACTGTAGAAACTATGCCACAGCTGGGCTGCACTACGCTTGTCTCTAAAAGCTTCCCTGAGATAGGTGAACAAGTCATCAGCGTGGTTTTCCCCAGCATCACTGCGCATATGTGCTTCCTCTAAGGCTGCACCCCTGAGCAGGGACATAACAAAGTCATACTGATCCTGGTCAGACTGATTTCTACTATGAAGTGCACGTTGTACTTCTTCAATAAAGTCATTAACAGACCTCCCATCTTTCTCAACATCCCCCGTAAGTGGAACAATGTGTCTTTCCCTTGGGACATATACATAGGACCTTTTGCTTAATTTATCAATGGTTGCCATAGCTTCATCATACCTACTACACAGTTCCCGAATTTGTTCATTCAAATCAAGTTCAACTGGTATGCCCTTTGAGCGTGATATAGTTAAACCTCAAGTCTTTAAAGTTCACACAAGCCTGCAAAAGAAGCTGCTGCCATCCTTTGCTGCAAACGCGCTGCCTTCACGGCCCACAGTTCCCGGGGTCTACGTCACCGCTCTGCGTCCTGACGTCAGTCGCTGATGTCCCGGCCCAGTCCCGAGGCTCCAGCGCGCTTTCCACGGGGCTCTACCGCGCTCTCTCCTTCCTCCCGATGGGAACACGGTCTTGTCTTCACCACTGCCATATTAGGTACTGTATATTATACTGCATACAACAATCAGAGACCCTCTGAACTGGCTTGGAATTAGTCCCACTCCTGGTACCAGATTTTGTAGCCTGGGGAAAAGTACATGCTCAGGACAACAAAGACTTTTTCGGGTTTTAATTCCTTTATCGGTTTTCGATGTTTAAGTGCCAGAAGAGGGTCGCGAAACAAAATGAACGACTTTACAACCAGTTCTTGCCGTTACAATCTCAGTTTAACTTCCGATTTACACCCTTGTGTATGGACAGAATTGTGTATGCAGTATAAAAAATACCAGAACTAATACAGTACTAATACAGTAGTGGCAATCCTACTTGGCTGGTGAGGAACTTGGTATAAGCCACGCTACCCAGCATTGATTTCTTCACTCGTGGAAATCTTTCCTCACCATGCCCAGCCTCGGGAGAAGCCCAATCCCAACACCTTACCACGTCTTCAGCAGAAGGCAAAAATGGTCTCCCCACTATCCCGCGCGTGCGTAATGACATCACCGTCTCCCTTAAAGGCACAGACAACTATTCTAGCATTACCTGGATGGATGCCTAAGTACACTTTTAATGATACCGAATAAGATTCAGCTGTCACCCTGTTACGCATATAACCTGCAATGTATTACTTGAATGAACAAGAATGATTAATCAAACAATATATATACAAGATTACTGAAATATTATTCAAATATTAAATATGCAACACTCCTTCCTGCTTAGCTGTAAACTCCAACTCAATGGAGAATGCATCTCAACTATATACACAGTACACTGGATAATATAACTATTATATACAGACATCCACAGCATAGAAAATTTTTAAAATTTTCCCAGTCAGGTCTAAAGATTTGATCACTGTGGAAGATTTCTTACTCTTGTGGGATAACGTCTTTCCTGACAAGGGGGATAACTCTGCTTGGATGTGAGATTTGTGGCTGTGATAACAATCTCATGTTCTGGGGCCTCCTTCATGCTGGTTGAAGGAGTGAACTCTGACACTGCAGGAAGTGGTTCTGACAGCTCTGGGTCACCTTTCTTCTCTTTTTCACTCTCTGGATCTACTTTGATCCCTTTCATTTTCTTTCAAACGTTCCTTCTCTCTTTCTCATTCACGTTCTTTCTCCCCATCTCTTCCCTAGTTTGTGCATCTTGATATTGGAAAGGTGCAATTAGTTCAGTGGAGTATTCTCTTATTAATGCTTCTATTGATCCTTTTATGATCTGATCTCCCCCTTGGTTTCCTCATCCACATCATCATCTGATGAATCCTCTTTTTTCATATCTAAATTGACACCTTTCTTTTTGGCCTTCCATTAATCCAGCTGGTCTTTGGTCTTCGCATCTACTTTTACAAGCAGCTTTTTGTCTCATCTGAGGTTCGTGCAATAATCTTAATGCACACAGAGTAGATTCTGGTTCTTTATACTCACAAAAGGCTTGCAACTTTCCCGAAGCTCCTTGAACTCCCTCCAGCTTAAAACCAAGCTGGGATTTGCAAGTGACTGCCTGCTTAACATATCAGAAGTTTTCTCAGAAATGTGGCCTACAAAAACTGTTGTAGTAGTACCACAGCTTTCATCACACTTTTTCTGAGCAGCATTGTCATTCCTCGCACAGAGGCTGGCACCAACATCTGTTTGTCCTCTGTATGGTAACAGTTCATGGTGTTTGGCATGGAATCATTTGTGGCATCATTCACTACCTTTCTTAATTTACTTTCAGTTGGCTTCATTGCAGGAAATGTGGCATGCAAATGGTGGAGGGATCTCCAATCGAGTTGTATTTGTCTCAGCCAATCACCCCCATGCCCCCAATGCTGCTGCTCCTGTTTGTACCATGCTCAAACTCAATGTGGCTTGTTGGTTGCTGTATTTCACTGTTAAGAATGTCATTCCCAGAGGAGTTATCCTTTCTTCAGTATAAGTTCTCTGTTGGATATCTGCAGGCTTCAGCTTAGTACCTTTCAGATTTTGTGGAATGACTTTTGTGACCAATTCCATTTTAATTAATCTGCTGTTCCCTTCTGATGTTAGCTTGTGTATTTCTAGTTTTCACATTGTAAATCTCAACTGTACACAGCCCTATGTCACTCTCATCATCATCAGATTTTTCATCAACAGCATGCAGATTAGTGCTACTTTTGAAAATGCAACTTGACTTTTTAGCTTTTTCTCTTCCCTGTACAGTCCACTTATTTTTGTTTGCCCAACATACTCTTTGTATGTGTCCTATTTTGTTGCATTTTTTGCAAGTTTCACCTTTAAATCTTTTTCTGTTTGGTATATGTGAGCCCCTGCCACAATGGTAACACAACTTGTTATCCAGGGTAGTTTCTGTATAGATGCTGCAATTTTATTCGTGCTCACTTTCATTCCTGACAGAAACTCAATTGCATCTCTGTCTGCAGTTTCCACTGAAACTGTGATTTCCACTGCTCTTTTAAATGTAAGCTGTGCTTCAGTTTGGAGCCATTTTTGAATGCTTTCTTGTAAGAGTCCACAAACTAAATGATCTCTTAGTGCTTCATTTGGTAAGCCAATTTCCAAACTGAAAATGCTCCATCTCTTCAATTCAGCCACATATGCTGAAATGGACTTCCCTTCCTTTTGATTCCGCTTATGAAACCTAAAGCATTCTGCAATCAACAACAACTTTGGTTCTATGATTTCTTGCATCACATTTACAATAGTAGCAAAACTTATTTCTGATCTCTCGTTTATTATTTGGGTTGCTTATGAGTTGAACCATTATTGTGCCCTCTATCTGAACTCCAGAAATCAGGCAAAGAGCTAAGCAACCAAAAGGTGAGGCACGATACAAGTAAAAGGAAATAAAATTGGAAAGTAAAAATGTCTGAAAATGATTCAGTACTTTGTGCAAGTTAGTGGTGTTCACTTTTAAAACAATCTATAAAAATACCATCCATACAGAAATACACTCAGTGGCCACTTCACTGGGTGCCTCCTGTACCCAATAAAGTGGCCACTGAGTATACATTCATGGTCTTCTTCAGCTTTAGCCCATCCACTTCAAAGTTGGTCATGTTGTGCATTTAGAGATGCCCTTCTGCACACCACTGTTGTAAAGTGTCGTTATTTGAGTTCTCCAGAGACATTGCATACTTAACATAAGACACTGCCAGCACTGTGGAGAGATTCTGGAAGTACTGAATTGACTTTATTACTAACATCCTTCATAAACATGAGGAGTAAAAATCCTTACATTACATCTCTGTCTAAATGTGCAATGTGCAATTTACAGTAGTTTGTAATAAATAGTATGTACAACAGGACAATCAATATAGCGTAGAAATACAAATGTATCAGTGTGAATTAATCAGTCTGCTGGCCTGGTGGAAGAAGCTGTCACGGAGCCTGTTGGTCCTGTCCTTTATGCTGCGGTACCGTTTCCCGAATGGTAGCAGCTGGAACAGTTTGTGGTTGGGGTGACTCGGGTCCCCAATTATCCTTCAGGCCCTTTTTACACACCTGTCTTTGTAAATATCCTGAATAGTGGGAAGTTCACATCAATAGATACGCTGGGCTGTCCGCACCACTCTCTGCAGTGGCCTGTGATTAAGGGAGGTACAGTTCCCATACCAGGCAGTGATGCAGCCAGTAGGATGCTCTCAATTGTGCCTCTATAGGAAGTTCTGAGGATTTGGGGGCCCATACCAAACTTCTTCAACTGTCTGAGATGAAAGAGGCGCTGTTGTGCTTTTTTCACCACACAGCTGGTGTGTACAGACCACGTTAGATCCTCGGTGATGTGTGTGGCGAGGAACTTAAGGCTGTTCACCCTCTCAAGCCCAGATCCATTGATATCAATAGGGATTATTCTGTCTCTATTCCTCCTGTAGTCCACAACCAGCTCCTTTGTTTTTACAACATTGAGGGAGAAGTTGTTTTTTTTGACACCACTGTGTCAGGGTGATTACTTCTTCTCTGTAGTCTCCCTCGTTATTATTTGAGATTAGGCTAATCAATATTGTATCATCAGCAAATTTAATTAGCAGATTGGAGCTGAGGGTGGTGACACAGTCATGGGTATACAGAGGGTAAAGGAGGGGGCTTAGAACACAGCCCTGAGGGGCACCTATGTTGAGGGTCAGAGGGGCAGAGGTGAGGAATCTGACAGGAAGTCCAGGATCCAGCTACACAAGGCAGGGTGAAGGCTGAGGTCTCTGAGCTTCTTGTCGAGCCTGGAGGGAATTATGTTGTTGAATGCTGAACTGTAGTCCAAGAACAACATTCTCACATAAGCATCCTTCTTCTTGAGTACTATAACAATAGATTCATAGAATCGTAGAAATCTGCAGCATATTACTGGCCCTTCGGCCCACAATATTGTGCCGACCGTGTAACCTACTCCAGAAACTGCCCAGAATTTCCATACCACATAGCCCCCTGTTTTTCTAAGATCCATGTACCTTTCTAAGAGTCTCTTTAAGGACCCTTTTGTATCCGCCTCTACCACTGTTGCTGGTAGTGCATTCCACAAAGATAGGTGGAGGAGCGGGTAGTGTTGAGGAAATAGAGAGCCTGCAGAGAGACTTAGATAGTTTAGGGGAACGGGCAAAGAAGTGGTAAATGAAATACAATGTTGGAAAGTGTATGGTCATGCACTTTGATGGAAGAAGTCAACGGGCAGACTATTATTTAGATGGGGAGAGAATTCAAAATGCAGAGATGCAAAGGGACTTAGGAGTCCTTGTGCAAGATACCCTAAAGGTTAACCTCCAGGTTGGGTTGGTGGTGAAGAGGCTCTATAAAGCACTCATGAGACCACACTTGGAGTATTGTGTGCAGTTTTAGAAAGGAGAGGGTTCAGAGAAGATTCATGAGAATGATTCCAGGAATGAAAGGAATGAAAGAAACTGCAGGAATGAGGAATGTCTGGCAGCTCTTGGGCTGTATTCCTTAGAGTTCAGGAGGATGAGAGGGTATCTCATAGAAACATTCCGAATGTTAAAAGCCCTGAACAGATTAGATATGGCAAAGTTACTTCCCGTGGTAGAGGATTCTAGGACAAGAGGGCACAACTTCAGGATTGAAGGACATCCTTTTAGAATGGAGATGCGGAGAAGTTACTTTAGTCAGAGGGTGGTAAATCTACGGAACCTGTTGCCATGAGCAGCTGTGGAGACCAAGTCATTGGTCATTGGGTGTATTTAAGACAGAGATAGATAGGTTCTTGATTAGCCAGGGTATCAAAGGGTATGGGGTGAAAGCAGGGGAGTGGGGATGACTGGAAGAATTGAATCAGCCCATGATTGAATGGCAGAGCAGACTCGGTGGGCCAAATGGCCTACTTCTGCTCCTATATCTTATGGTCTTATGGTCACACACCCACCACTCTCTGTGTAAAAAAACAAGTACTTTAAAACTATGCCCCTCTGAGTTAGCCATTTCAGCCCTGGGAAAAATCCTCTGACTATCCACATGATCAATGCCTCTCATCATCTTATACACCTCTATCAGGTCACCTCTCATCCTCTGCGCTCCAAGGAGAAGAGACCAAGTTCACTCAACCTATTCTCATGAGGCATGCTCCCCAATCCAGGCAGCATCCTTGTAAATCTCCTCTGCACCCTTTCTATGGCTTCCACATCCTTCCTGTAGTGAGGTGACCAGAACTGAACACAGTACTCCAAGTGGGGTCTAACTAAGGTCTTATATAGCTTTACCTCATGGCTCTTGAACTCAACCCCACGGTTGATGAATTCCATCACACCATACGCCTTCTTAACAACACTGTCAACCTGCGCAGCAGCTTTGAGCGTCATATGGTCACAGACCCCAAGATCTCACTGACCTTCCACACTGCCGAGAGTCTTACCATTAATATTATATTCTGTCTTCAAATATGACCTATCCAAATGAACCATTTCACACTTATCTGGGCTGAACTCCATTTGCCACTTCTCAGCCCAGTTCTGCATCCTATCAATGTCCCACTGTAACCTCTGGCAACCCTCCAGACTATCCACAACACCCTCAACTTTTGTGTTATCGGCAAGCTTACTAACCTACCCTTGTACTTCCTCATCCAGGTCATTTATAAAAATCAAAAAGAGGAAGGGTCCCAGAACAGATCCCTGCAGAACACCACTGGTCACCATCCTCCATGCAGAGTACGAATTATCTACAACCACCCTTTTCTATGCTGGTTCAAGAGCCTGATGATTGAAGGGTAATAACTGTTCCTGGCAGCAGCAAGAAGACAGCAACTTGGAGGACGTCTTCTAAAGGATAGTGCTCCCATGCTTTTGGTGCTGTTGTTCTTCCAGCTGGTATGGGTCGGGAAGGTGTTGTCTAAGGAGTTTCTGTAAAATCCTGCACTGCATCCTGTAGAAAGTACAAACAACAGGGCAGTGAGTCTCGGGATCAGAGGTCAGTGTGACTCCAGAGTTCAAGGCCTGGCGAGTCCTGGGATCGATACCAGAGGTCGGAGCCTGAAGGTTGAATACGGAAGACGGTTAGTCTAGAAGTCGAGGCCCTGAAGCACCTGAGTCAACGTATCCAGTAGTTTACAAGTCCAGGCTCAACGCCTGCATGTCTGGGAGTTAGGTCCCGAGGAGGCAGCCTGGTGTAGGGATAGAGGCCTATCAGTATGTGTGAGTGAGTGGGAGGAAAGGGGTTTGTTTTGTTGCTGTTGTTGTTCGTTGTTGTTTTTGCTTGTGTTGCTCTGCTGAACATTGTGGGCCTACGCTGGAATGTGTGCCGACACTTGTGGGCCATCCCCAGCACATCCTTGGGTTATGTTGCCTGATAATAATTCAAATGACATATCTCACTATACGTTCAGATGTGCATGTGATAAGTAAATGAATCTGATTTTGAAGCTGCTGCTAGTGTGCATTGGTGGTGGAGTGGGTAGTTGAGGATGAGATTCCTATCAAGTGGGCTGCTATGTCCTGTATGGTGTTGAGCTTCTTGTTGAAGCTGTGCTCATCAGGGCAAGTGGGGAGTGCTCCATTGTATTCCTGACTTGTAGATGGTGGCTAGGAATCATAACAGGATTCTTAAGCCTCTGACCTGCTGCCGTAGCCACCTTGTGTATATGACCCTTTGAGTTTCTCACCTCCAATTCTAACGAAGGGTCTCGGCCCGAAACATCGACTGTACCTCTTCCTATAGATGCTTCCTGGCCTGCTGCGTTCACCAGCACTTTTTGTGTGTGTTGCTTGAAATTCCAGCATCTGCAGATTTCCTTGTGTTTGCATTTTTAAAAGTCCTAAAATGGTCAGGTTTAGGTTTTCATCAGGTTCTGCGCCTGAATAGTTTACAAAACAGACCTTTAATTTTATGATTTATCAGGGAAACAGCAGGCTGTGACTTTTCTAAGTAAGACAAATGTCTTACTTAAACTACCAATCAATAAGATTGATGCTGCTGGTGCTTAAGGCATTGGGTGGATTTCAATTGGAGTAATCTCAGCCAACATTCCATCGGCAGGATGATGCTGTAAATATATCTTGAGTTTTTTCTCCCTCTCATTGGTTCACATTCCAGCTAAGAGGACCTTTATGTGATTGTTTTGCAATATACATTTAGGTTTGTAATCAGTCTATCATTCTCTTATACAGAAATTTCTCTGTACGGATCATTAATTGGTTGAGAAAGGCCCCAGTATTTACCATTTACTGACTTGATCTTGCAATGGGTGACACAGTAGTGTAGTAGTTAGTGCAACACTTTACAGTGCAGGTGGCCAGGGTTCAATTCCCACTGCTACATGTAAGGAGTTTGTCCGTTTTCTCCATGACAGCATGGTTTTCCTCCATGTGCACCAGTTTTTTCCCACAGTGCAAAGACATAGCAGTTGGTAGGTTAATTGGTTGTTGTAATTAGGCTCAGATTAAATTGGGGGTTGCAGGGCAGCATGGCTTGAACGGCAGGAGGAGTCTACACCACGCTGTATTTTAATAAATAAATAAATACTCCTCATAATTAAATTTAAAACAATTTTCTGGATTGCTTGTATTCTTCCTAAATCTTTAGAATTAGCTGTTGGATGTCTGTTTTGAAGGCTAAGTGGCTCCTGAACTAGCACAGACTACTTCACTCACCACAACATTGAGCTGATCACTGAACACATCCTATGGACTCACTTTGAAGGACTCTTCAACTCCTGTTCTCAGTATTACCTATTAATTAATTAATCTATGCATGAATTATTTGCTCTCAATTTATTTGATTATTTACTTATTATCTGCTAGTTATTTGTTTGCATTTGCAGTTTGTTTTACTTTGCACATTGCTTGTCAGTCTTTGTGTGTAGTTTTTCATTGATTCTATTGTACGTCTTTGTTCTACTGTGAATGCCTGCAAGAAAACGAATCTCAGGGTAGTACATATGTACCTTATGTACTTTGATAATAAGTTTACTTTTAAGTTTGAATTTTGAAGATTTTTCAGTTATTAATGACAACATATAAAAAGATTTGTGAAGTGGCTTGGGATGTCCTGATGTTTGCATGACACTCGGTAAACGTAATGCTATACTTCTTGCCAGTCAGCCAATCTTTTATCCATGCAAGTACTTTTCTGCAATACCAAGAACTTCCATCTTGTTAAACAGCCTCATGTGTGACACCTTGACAAAGGTCTTCTGAAAATCCAAGGACACGTTCACTGACTCTTCTTTGTCTATCCTACTTGTTACTTTCTCAAAGAATTCCAGCTAATTTGTCGGGCAAAATCTCCCATTAAGGAAACTATGCTGGCTGGCCTATTTTATCGTGTTTCTCCCAGTAACCTGAAACCTCACCCGTAAAAATGGACTCCAGCATAATGCCAACCACTGAAGACAGGCTAACTGGCCTACTATTTCCTGTCTTTTGCCTTTCTCCCTTTTTAAAGAGTGGGGTGACATTGTAATTTTCCAATCCTCTGGAACCATCTCTGACTCTAGTGATTCTTTAAAGATCACTATTAAACTAAGACAACCATGCTGCTACAAACAGCATTTTATGAGGTCATTCTTAGCCTCGGCCATTAGGCACTATAATGAGTCAACATACAGCCGGGGAAGTGATGACTCCTTCCTGTTGGACTGTTTGAAGTAACTTATTTTTTATTCTTTCTTACTTCTCTTCTAATATTTGCATACTGTATTTGTATATCTGTGCACTTGGAATGCTACTGTGGCACTGTAATTTCCTTTCGGATCAATGAGGTATCTACCTAAATATTAACGCCTCCACAATCTCTTCAGCTACCTCTATCAGAACCATGGGGTGCAGTCCATTTGGTCCAGGTTACTTATCAGTCCTCCGACCTTTCAGTTTCCAAAGCGCCTTCTCCTTAGTAACAGGGACTATAGTGTGCTGAATACACCACTGCCACAGGCCAAATCAGAGGTGGTGATGAATCAGCATATGGGGGGAGATTGAAAATCAGGCTGAGTGGTGCCATAACTGCAACTTCTCACTCAATCTCAGCAAGACCAACGAGCTGATTATTGATGTCAGGAGGAGGGAGCCAGAGGTCCATGAGCCGGACCTTATGGAGAGAGTCAGCAACTTTAAATTCCTCAGGGTTATCATTTTGGAAGACCTGGCCTGGGCCCGGCAGATAAGGGTAATCATGAAGAAAGCACGGCAGCACCTCCACTTCCTTAGATGTTTGTGAAGATTCGGCATGACATCTAAAACTTTGACAAACTTTGACAACAGATGTGTGGTGGAGAATATAATGACTGGGTGCATCATAGCCTGGTATGGAAACATTAATGACCTTGAATGGAAAATCTTACAAAAAGTAGTGGATATGGCTTTCCTACCTTACATCATGTGTAAAGCCCTCTCCACCACCGAGCGCATCGACATGAAACATTGTCGCAGGAAAGCAGCACCCATCATCAGGACCCCCACCACTGAGGACATGCTCTCTTCTTGCTGCTGCCATCAGGAAGGAAGTACAAGAAAATACCACCAGGTTCAGGAATAGTTATTATCCCTCAGTCTGTATATTCTATGTTTTCAATGATGGAGTTGTGGATCATGATTGTTAGCGGCTGGGTTATGTGGTGGAGTGGATTCATGGAGGTCCATAGTCTTCTGGATTCATTTCCAGGATCATTCTCTTAAACCTCCTCTGGACCCTATCCATTGCCAGATAAGCAGCCTAAAACTGCTCACAATACTCTGTGTGGTCTGACTAATGCCTTATAAAGCCTCAGCATTACATTCTTGCTTTGGTGTGGGAGAGGAAAATGATATTAGTTCTCTTGTCCTGACGATAAATTTGGAAGCTTTGGACACAGCTTGATGGCTGCTTTTCAATCCCTTGAACTGTTTGCTGCAGGTATTCCAGGTCTTAAAAATATGAGAGGGCAGGAATCATTAGCTCTCTGCCAACTCCCAGAGCAATCCCATTTTCTATTAACTATGTGTAGCCTAAATATTTTAGGGAACAATTTAAAGGAGAGTGGGAAGTACAAGATTTTTATTGAGGAAATTATAGGCACAAGCGATTCTGCAGAGGCTGGAAATCTAGAGCAACACACACACACAATGCTGGAGGAACTCAGCAAGTTCAGCAGCATCTATGGAGAGGAATAGAGTTGAAGTTTCATTCTGAGTTCCTTCAACA
Source organism: Mobula birostris (assembly GCF_030028105.1). NCBI lineage: Eukaryota > Metazoa > Chordata > Chondrichthyes > Myliobatiformes > Myliobatidae > Mobula > Mobula birostris. The sequence continues at coordinate 214,103,895 of NC_092372.1, read as the reverse complement.
GAACCTTTTGATTTCCTCCAGCATTTTGTCTGTGCAGTTAGTGAGAAAATTAACTTGGGGGAATTCAGAATTTCTATAGATTCGCAGCAAAAGCATTCTGACTCACTGTTTGATGTGGAGGTTCCAATGCGCAGGATCGAATGAGGATGCAGACGGTTGTAGGCTTGGCCAGCTCGATCCACATCCATTCACTACCCTCCTCACTATCGAGAGCATCTTCAAGAGGCAGTACCTCTAGGAGACGGCATGCATCATTAAAGAACCTCACAGTCCACAACTTGTCCTCCTTGCATTACTACCATCAGGGAGGAGGTAGATCCTTATATCCTTGCTTTGGTGTTGGTGAGGAGTTTACTGGAAGTAAGCCTGGGCTGAAGTCCAGTGGCAACTTTGCTGGTTGTAGAGGCAGCAGCAAGATCAGCCGGCCAGGACAGTGAGCACAGACACAGGGTGGGAGGCTGTGGTTTCTCAAACCTGCTTCACCTTTCAATAAAGTGCAATGTTTTCCTGCCCAAACCCTCCCACCCCTTGTTTACTGTGTTGCAATATCTGATGTTAATGTTAACCGAGAGCCTTGATTTCAATGGAACTGCATTTCTAACGCTGTGTATCAGGCATAGTCTCTGATGTATTGTGTGTTTACTGCTATTGATCAGGAAAAAAAAAACCTTCTCAAGTGGTTTATGAGTAATAGCATTACTGTAATTTTTCTGACTCATATTACAATTCAGACATTGTCACTGCTGGACCTTGCACAGAGAGTTCTGTATTAAATGCATTTGACTGAAGGTAAACGGCTACTAGGTTGTGAGAAATATATTGCCATGGTAATACCAGACAGGGCCAAACTGGGGGGTGGCAGGAGGCTGCAGTAACATTACATCTCAGTCCATACTCTCTGAGCGGAGGAGCCACAGATACCCTGGCAGCCATCAGCACTGAGCTGGAGATGCAAGAAATGCCGGAGGGAGAGGGCAGGTGGTTGGGATAGGAAGATGAAGTGAGGAACATCGAGGTGATCGGAGAAAGGATAAAGGGATCTCATAGGAGGAGAGTGGATGGAAGAGAAAGGGAAGGAGAGGGGCACCAGTGTGAGGTTTTAGGCAGGTGAGGAGAAGACAAGGGATAAGAGGGGAACCAAAATGGGGGGAATGGAAATGGGGCAGAAATTACCCGAAGTTATAGAAATCAATGTTCATACCATATTTCTTCTCCTTCACCTGGCTTCACCAATCACCTGTCAGCTCATAATCCTTCCTCTCCTTCTTATCCCAGCTTTTTCCCCCTACCTTTCCAGTCCTGATGAAATGTCTTGGTCAGAAACACCGACTGTTTATTCTTCTCCATTGATGCTGCCTGACCTGCTAAATTTTATCTGACATTTTTCTGTGTGCTACTGTAGATTTCCAGCACCTGTAGAAGCTCTTGTGTTTGGAGACACAAAAGACCGCAGATGGTGGTAGCTGGAGCAACACACGAAATGCTGGAGGAACTTACAGGAAAGTGTGAGGTGTTGTACTTTCGAAGGACAAACCAGGTTACAACATGCACGGTGAACATTCGGCACCGAGGAGAGCAGTAGAACAGAGGGAACTGGGAACACAGATCCATAATTCCTTGAAGGTTGTGTCACAGGTAGGTAGGGTCGTAAAAAGAGCTTTTGGCACATTGGCCATCGTAAATCAGAATGTGGAGTACAGGGAGCTGGCATGTTATGTTGAAATTGTATAATATGTTGGTGAGACCAGATTTGGAGTATTGTGTGCAGTTCTGGTCACCTACCTATAGGAAAGAATTCAGTCAAATTAACAGTACAGAGAAAATTACAAGGATATTGCTGGGACTTGAAGACCTGAGCTTTAGAGATAGGTTGAATAGGTGGGGACTTTATTCTTCTGGAGCATAGAAGAATGATCGAAGAATTGATAGAGGTGTACATATTTATGAGAGGTTTAGAAATGGTAAATGGAAGAAGTTTGGGTGAGACTTGACTAGAGGTCATAGGTTAAGGGTGAAGGTGAAATATTGAAGGAGAACCTGGGAGCAAACTTCTTCCCTCAGAAGGTGGCGTGAGAGTAGAACAAGTTGTTGTGGTTATGGTGGATGCGGTTTTTTTATGTAAGAGAAATTTGGATCATTACATGTATGGGAGGGGTATGGAGGGCTATGGTCCGGGTGTGGGTCAATGGGACTAGGCAGAATAACAGCTTGGCATGGACTAGATTGGCCAGAGGTTTTACAGCTGCGCTCTATGGCTCTATGAGCCTAGTAGATCAGGTGACCTCTAAGGAGGTGGGGTGGGTGTGAGGGTTAAATTGGTAGTTGGCACCAGGTTGAGGCACTTCATCTGGGCTGGAACGATGAAGAATCTTGACCCAAAATGGCAACAGTCCAATTCCCTCTACAGATGTTGCCAGATGTTTCATTTTTGTCTCTTGATTCCAGCATCTGCAGTCTCTTGTGTCTGGACCTTAAAACTTTTTTACTGTTACATACCTTGTGACTATCTCATGAGGATGATGTAATGGTTTTGCGGCTGTCACATGATGTAATTTTCCCGCCAGTGAGGTCACATGATGACCTGTTCTCAACAGGTATATAAAGGAGACCCCTGGTGTGAAGCAGTTAGTTTTCAGTTTAGTTTTGTGTTAGTTACTTCGTATTGCTGCATATTCGTCTTATGACGCAGTTTTGTTTTAAAGTGGAGTTCTACTTTCTATTGTAAATAGTATTGGAAAGCGAAGACCTTACGAAAGTACAAGAATTCACCGAGTCGAGTAAAACTGATATCGTTTGGCGGTTTTGGAGAGGATCGACCTTTATTGAATCTTCCTTCAAGAAGCAGTGACCTGCATGAGATAACCTCTGCTAAAGTAGGAAAGGTTGTGCAGTGTCTATTCTCCAGAGGAAAAGGTCAGTTCTTTTAAACCGTTTTATTTCCGTCATTGTGAATCCTGCGGACAAGGCAGGTTCCGGCTGGGATCAGCAGTAATGTCACGTCTTCGAGGAAATCTTTACTTCAGGAAAGTCTCTCCTAATTGACTGTATAAATCTCTTGGACTTTCGAATTTACCATTCTAAGAACTGTGTTCGAATTTACCACTTTAAGAACTGTTTTCACATTTACCCTTTAAAGAACTGTTCCAGAGTTGCCATATAGCAGTTAACTTCCGGTTAAGTTAGTCGTTTGAATATATTTTCCGCTATTGTTGAGCAGAGTTCAATAAATGTTTGTGTTTGTTTAATATCACCTGTCTGAATTTGATATTCATTGTTGCTGGTCACGTGACATTACCATTAGCCACATGGAGCTTCCTAGTGAATGCAATTCTGACTGTGTATGTTAATGTGAAGTTGAATTCGAATTCAAGACAGACTGTGGAGTCAGTTTATCGTGGATAACTTCACTCACCTCAATGCTGAACTTATTCCACAACCTATAGACCAGGAGCTCCCAACCTTTTTTATGCCATGGAACAATACCATTAGGCAGATGCCCGTGGATCTCAGGCTGGGACTCTTTGCTATAGACTCACTTCCAAGGATTCTGCAACTCATGTTCTCAGTGTTATTTATTTACTTGCACGATTTATGTTTTTTGCACATTGGTTGTTTGTCGATCTTGGTTATGCATGGTTTTTCATAAGTTCTATTGTGTTTCTTTCATTTTCTTGTAAGCACCTGCAAGAAAATGAATCATGAGGTAGTATATGGTGACATATACATTTCGTACTTTGATAATAAAATTACTTTGAATTTTTAATGCTTCAAGTTCTATCGAGTTCTGCAGAAGGTGAGCCTTAGAGATGGAAACTGAGTTAACATTTTAAGTTGATGACTTTTTGTCAGTTCTGGTCCTTGAAGGTTAATAGGAATAGTGTAGCTGGGGACAAGTAGATCAGTGGGAGTTGGGAAGAGAATTAAAACTACAGATGAACTGCTCTGAGCCAGTCAGCAATTGGTCCACCCATAGGATCATCTATAACATGACCATACATAGAAGCTGGTATCTTACATCACCATATTTGTATTTGCTATCTCCAGCCCATCAAATTTAAACTATAATTTTCCAAAAAGTAAAACACTGCTGATGATGGAAATCTGACTGAAGTGTGAAAACAAGTTAGGCAGCATCTGAGCTGAGAGAAAAAGAGTTAATGAAGTAGAAATGATGCTGAGCTGAAATATTACCTCCTTTTTATCCTTTTTCTGCAGGTCCTCCCGACCCAAAATTGTATGTTAACATATTTCAAAAAAAAGATCTGCTAACAGTCTTGAGAATCACATACAAAATGGTGGAGGGCCTCAGCAGGTTGGGGGATGGAGGGAAATAAGCAGTCAACGTTTCAGGCCAAGACCCTTCATTTGGTCTGGAAAGGAAGGGGTCAGAAGCCAAACTACAAAGATGGACAGAGGGAGGAGTACAAGCAGGCAGGTGATAGGTGAGGGGGAAGGTGGGTGGGTGGAGGAGGGCGAATAAAGTAAGAAGCTGGGAGGTGATAGGTGGAAAATGTAAGGGGCTGAAGAAGGAGGAATCTGATAGAAGAAGGCAGTATGCTGTAGAAGAAAGGGAAGGGAGGAAGGGAACCAGAGTGCAGGCAAGGGGAAGAAATGGGTGATAAAGGGAACCAGAATTTGGTTCTTGTAGATGGGCACAATGGTGGGGAGGGCTTATCCTGTGATGGATTGGGCTGTATCCATCACTTTTTGAAGGCTTTTCCATTCTTGGGCGCTGATGTTTCCATACCAGGCTATGACACAACCAGTCAGGGTACTTTCCATTGTGCACCTGTAGGAGTTTGTTAAGTTTTAGATAACTTGCCGAATCTGTGCTAACATCCAAATCCAGAAGCCAATTAGCAGCTAGCAAGCTCACAGACCTGAAGATCCGCTTTGACCGGTACCCCGTGTATTTTCATCCTGAAATTTTCTTTCCACATCAAAGCTGATGAAATTATAGGTCATATTCCCAACAGCACAAGATGCTATGTTTCAAGTCAACTCATTTTTTCTTTCTCTGATGTTAGTTGTTGTACACTGGTAAATAATTCATGTGCAAAGGAACTCTGGGACCATACAGGATTAAGGGCGGGAGAAATTAAGGACTTCAAACAAAATGTGGGCAGTTGCAAATAAAAATAACATCAATCAAATGTGAAGCTGGTGTTTTGGAGTCAACTTCAATCAAAGCTTGGGAGAAACTGTTTTGCCTTTGAGTACTAACATCATGTTATCAGCTGAAGGAAAGCCAGACTTTTCTGAACTAAAGTGGCCCCCATGGGATAAAGAAAAGATTTTGAAATTCACTGAAACTGACTAACATCTATATGGGGAGACCAATTAAAAGTTCATTTACTCAGTGTTTCAATGGAATAATTTGATTGAGGAGAAAAAAACATATTTTTACAATGGGTCGGCACTTATGCCTTCTTAAAGAACCTGAGGCTATATTTAGTCCCAGAAATGATTGACTGTCTTTGCCCATGAAAAGCAATGGGTCTTTTCAAAAAGGATCCATCAAAGTGGACAACATGGACCCTAGATATGGTATATCTAATCAAGATCTTATTGCACTTTAAGTTGACTTGTTTTTAAAGAGTTACAAACTGCAGAGGTGAAAAAGCTCTGTGCTGTTGTCTGTGATGTCTACCGTTACTATGTAGGTAATTTTGAATTTGTAATTCCTCCTCCTTTCTGTGCTAAGATTAAGAGGTGCTTGTTTTGTTTGTTGAAAGGCCTAGATCGAGTGGATGTGGAGAGAATGTTTCAAATGGTGGGAGAGTCTAGAACCTGAGGCTACTGCCGCAGAATAGAAGGATGTCACTTTATAACATAGATGAGGAGGAACTTCTTTAGCCAGAGGGTGATGAGTCTGTGGAGCTCCTTGCCTCAGATGACCGTGGAGGCCAAGTCATTGGGTATATTTAAAGAGGAGATTGAGAGGTTGTTGATTAGTGAGGGTGTCAAATGTTCCGAGAAAAAGGCAGGAGAATGGAGTTGAGAGGGAATAATAAATGAATGGAGTAATAAATCAGCCATGATAGACCCGAAGGGCTGAGTGGCCTAATTCTACTCCTACACTTTATGGTCTTTATCTCTGCACCCCTCATTCTGATAAAGGAGCTTTACTGCACTAGTGCAAATTCTTTGATTCACTTTCCAGACACCAGCCACACCCTCGTATTTTTCCCCAACCTTTCCCTCCCACTTCTCCATGTCCTCTGCGTCGCCACCTCTGTGTCCTTTCTTTAGGACTTCAAGATACATGGTCAATGTGGTTTATGATATGGTTTCCTTGAGATGTTACTTTGTACTGTGCATGTACACTCAGTGGCCAGTTTATCGGGTACACCTGTACACCTGCTCGCTAATCAGCAAATCATGTGGCTGCAACTCAGTGCATGCATGCAGATATTGTCAAGAGGGTTAGTTATTCTTCAGACCAAATACGCAAACGGAGAAGAAATGTGATCTAAGTGACTTTGACCATGAAATGATTGTTGGTGCCAGACAGGGTGGTTTGAGTATCTCCGAAACTGCTGATCTCTTGGGATTTTCGCACACAACGGTCTCTAGAGTTTACAAAGAATAGTACGATAAACAAAAAAAAAATCTAATGAGTAGCAGTTCTGGGGGCAAAAGTGCCTCGATAATGAGAGAGGTCAGAGGAGAATGGCTCAAGCTGACAGGGTGGTGACAGTATCTCAAATAACCATGTGTTACTATAGTGGTGTCGAACCTTGAAGTAGATGGGATACAGCAGCAGAAGATCACAAACATGAGGTACCTAATAAAGTGGCTACTGAGAGTATAAGCACATATAAAGAGCTGTCAATGGATTCAGTTTCTCTCCTGACTTTATACTTCTTTTTGTAATTAATTTCATGACATAAAAAAATTAAAAACAAATGGAATTGCACTGGAAAAAAGATAAAATAGACATTGAAAAACTAGACATATTGATTGTATACTCTTGTGAAATGCTGAGTGTTAAGGTTAAAGTTTACCGAGATTGCCCAGTAGCATAATTGTCAGTCATCATGGGACAAAAGCGCAGTAGATCGCTTTGCTGACCTGTACATTGTTGGCTCATCTCAGCCAGCATGGATGGTGGAACTATCAAAGCTCAGCTGGGGAAGAAGCGAAATGTTTCCTTGCAATTCGTCTCACGTGGTGCCTGGCGGAAACCGCCTGTGCACAGACAGAAGGTCAGTGATGCCACGAATGAATAGCCTGCCAAGGCCTTGGCAAAGAGATTAATTATGTGGATTAGTTGTAAGAAAGGCAGCTGATATTTATAAATCCATACTGTTGCAGCGGGTCAACAGAAGGGGAATTATGTCTAAATATGGGACCTCAGAAATGAACCTTTCTTTGAGACATATGAAAATACCGTTATTATGTTTCAGTAAAATTCCGCTGCACATTTCACAACATGATTGTATAATGCTCTGCCGTCACACTGAGCTGTAAGAGTCATTAAAGGAAACACACACAAAATGCTGAAGGAACACAGCAGGTCAGGTAGAATCTATGGGAAGGAATAAAGAGCTGGCTTTTCAGGCTGAGATCCTTCGTCAGGAATGGAAACCATGGGAGAAGAAGCCAGAATTAGAAGATGGTGGGAGGGGAAGCTATAGGTGAGGGGGAAAGGAGGATGAAGTGAGAAGCTGGGAGGTGATAGGTGGAAAAGGTAAAGGGCTGAAGAAGAAGGAATCTGATAGGAGAGGAGAGGACCATGGGAGAAAGGGAAGGAGGAGGGGCACCAAAGGAAGGTGAAAGGCAGGTGCAGGAAAAGAGAAGGGGTAAGGGGGAGCCGGAATGAGAAATAAGAGAAGAGGGAGGGGGAGAAATTACAGGAAGTTAAAGAAATCTCTGTTCACGCTGTTAGGTTGGAGGCTACCTAGACGGAATATGAGGAGTTGCTCCTCTAACCCGAGGAAGTTATCATCATAGTAATAGAGGAGGCTATGGACCAACAAGTCGGAATGGGAATAAGGAGTGGAATTAAAATGGCTGGCCATCGGGAATTCCTACCTGTTGCAGATGGAGCAAAGGAGCTTGACAAAGGTACTCACTGAAGAAAAAATGGTTAAGACATCTCAGTACTGAAAACACAATGCAATGGAAAAGATATTGCCTCATGTATAACTAGTAAAAGATGTGATCTTGTAACATACAATGCCATCAAAGGTTCTACTCCCCCACCGTACACTCCCTGCAGTGGTCAACCAGGAGTTCAATGACTTCGAAGGTTCACCGTGTTGTGTGTTCAGAATTTCTCTTCTTCATACCACTGTTGTAATATGTGGCTATTTGAATTACTGTCAACCTCCTGTAAGCTTGAACCAGTCTCCTCTGACCTCTGTCATCAACAAGGTACTTTCACCTACAGAATGATTACTCACTGGATGTTTTTTGTTTTTTGCACCATTCTCCGTAAACGCTCGAGACTGTTGTGCTTGAAAATCCCAGGATATCAGCAGCTTCTGAGATACTCTAACCACCTCATCTGGTACAAACAGTCATTACACTGTCAAAGACCATAAGCCCATAAGACGCAGGAACAGAATTAGGCCATTCATCCCATCATGTCTGCTCTGCCATTTCGTCATGGATGATCCTTTTCCTCCTCAACTCCATTCTCCTGGATTCTTCCCGTAATCTTTTATGCCCGGACTCAGCAAGAACCTATCAACCTCCACCTTAAATACATTCATTGATCTGGATCCACAGCTGCCTGTGGCAATGAATCCACAGATTCACCACTCTCTGGCTAAAGAAATTCCTCCTCAACTCTGTTCTAAAAGGACACCCCCCTATTCTGAGGTTGCGTTCTCTGATACTGGACTCACCCAACGTCCACATCCTTTCCACATCCACACTACCTAGGCCTTTCAATAAGATCCCACCCCACCCCCCACCAGATTTTTCTAAATATCAGCAAATAAAGGCTTAGATTCATAAATCACTCCTCATATGATAAGCCTTTCATTCCCGGAATCATTCTTGTCAACCTCCTCTGTACTCTCTCCAATGTCAAATAAGGGCCCAAAACTGCTCACCATACTGCAAGTGAGGCCTTACCAATGCCCTATAAAGCCTCAGCTTTACATCCTTACTTTTATATTCTAGTCCTCTCGAAATGAATGTTCATATTTTATTTGCCTTCCTCACCCATCGACTCAACTTGGAAGTTAACCTTTACAGAATCTTGCATGAGGACTCCCAAGTCTTTTTGCACCTCAGATTTTTGAATTTCCTCTCTATTTAGAAAATAGCCTATGCTTTTATTCCTTCTACCAAAGTGCATGACCATACATATACACTTGCCGCCATTGTATTCCACTTGCCTCTTTTTTGTCCATTATGCTAATTTGTCTAAGTCCTTCTACAGCCTCCCTGCCTCCTCAATACGACCCGCCTCATTCTCAAACACGGCCAACCCTTCAGAACATTGTCAGCCAATCAGAAAAGGCTACTTTATTCTCATTCTTTGCTTCCTGTTAATCAGTCAATGCTCTATCCATGCTAGTATCTTTCCTGTAATACTAAGTGGCTTGTGTGGCACCTTGTCAAAAGCCTTCTGAAAATCCAACGTCACAGCATCCACTGATTCTCCTCTGTCTATCCTGCTTGTTATTTCCTCTAATAATTCTAACAGATTTGTCAGGCAAGAATTTCCCTTCAGGAAACTGTGCTGACTTTGGCTTATTTTATCTTGTGCCTCGATGTACCCTGAGACCTCATCCTTAACAATCCACTCCAACATATTTTCAACCACTGAGGTCTGGCTAACTGACCTATAATTTCCTTTCTTCTGCCTCCCTCCCTTCTTGAAGAATGGAGTGACAATAGCAATTTTCCAGTCCTCTGGAACCATTCCAGAATCTAGTGATGTGCCTCCACATTCTCCTAAGCTACTTCTTTCAGTACCCCGAGGTGTAGTCCATCTGGTCCATGTGACTCATCCATCTCCAGACCTTTCAGTTTCCCAAGAATCTTCTCCCTAGTAATAGCAAATGCACTCACTTTTGCTGCCTGACACTCTCGAACTTCTGGCATACTGCTAGTGTCTTCCACAGTGAAGGCTGATGCAAAATATTTATTCAGTTCATCCACCATTTCCTTGTTCCCCCCTCATTATAACCTCTCCAGCGTAATTTTCCAATGGTCCAACATCTAATCTCTCCTCACTTTTACTCTTTATATATCTAAAAAAAACTTTTTGGTATCCTCTTTGATATTGTTGGCTAGCTAACCTTCATATTTTATCATTTCTCCCCTTATGGCTTTTTTTAGTTGCCTTCTGTTGGTTTATAAAAGTTTCCCAATACTCAAACTTCCCATTAATTTTTGCACTATAATATACCCTCCTTTTATGCTTTTATATTGGCTTTGACTTCCCTTATCAGTCATGGTTGTGTCATCCTGCCTTTAGAATACTTCTTGTTTGGAATGTATCAATCCTATGCCTTCAATTTGCTCCCAGAAACTCCAACCATTGCTGTTCTGCCGTCATCCCTGCTAGTGTACCCTTCCAATCAACTTTGGCCAGCTCCACTCTCATGCCTCTGTAATTCCCTTTAATCCACTATTTTACTGATTCATCTGACTTTAGCTTCTACCTGTCAATTGCAGGGTGAATTTTATCATATTATAATCACTGACTCCTAAGGGTTTCTTCACCTTAAGCTCCCTAATCAAATCCAGTTCACTGCACAGCACCCAATCCAGATTAGCTGAAGCCCTAGTGGGCTCAACCACAAGCTGCTCTAAAAAACTATCTCATAGATATTGTACAAATTCTCTCTGTTGGGATTTTCCCAACCTATCTGCATATTGTAATCCTCCTTGACTATTGTAACATTGCCCTTTTGACATGCCTTTTCTATGCTGCCACACGATTGTCTGATTTGATATTTGCATTAATGAGCTGGTGTATAGATATACCTAATAAAGTGGTGACTGAGTGTGAATTTGACTCCAACTCACCGATACAATCTGTCAAAGGATAAAAATCCTAAATTAATAGGGAATAGCAGAGACAACACAAAAATTGGTGGAATTGAAAGGAAACAATTAGACATAGGTCATTTGGAGATTTGGGTGGAGGAATTTCGGATGGAGTTTAACCCAGTCAAGTGTGAGATGTTGCACTTTGGAAGGTCAAATAGAAGGGTGAATTATATAGTAAATGGCAGTACCTTTGGACCATTGATGTACAGATGAATCTTGAGGTGCACGTCCATGGCTCCCAGGAAGTGGCACAGCAAAACCGCCGAGGTTTTACCAGGAGCCTTGTATACAAAGAGCCCGAAGCATTGTCAAAGATCCTTATCACCTATCCCACAACCTCTTTGACCCACTACCATCAGGAAAGAGGTACTCGAGCATCAGGACTAGGACTGTCAGACTAGGTAACAGTTTCTTCCCTCAGTTGTGTGACGAATATCCACCCTGCCACCATCAAGGTCTTGTCACTAGGAGAGCGAGCTGTTTACTATTTCCTGTACTGTTTGCTGTTTACTGTTTAGTCAAGCTGCACACTTCACATGCATTTAGAATTATAGTTTCTAAACTTATTTGTGGTAATAATTTGTTTTATGAGCTGTGTGTGGTATGTGTATTGTGGGTGCACCAGGGTGTGGAGGAACGTTTTGTTTAGTTGGATATACTGTACATACAGTCAGATGACAATAAAATTGAACTTGCAAGTTAACTGAGTGGTAAAGAAGGCTTACATCATGCTTGCTTTCATCAGTTGGGGCACTGTGTATAGAAGTTGGCAAGTTCATTTACTGCTGTATGAAACTTTGATTAGGCTCATTTGGAGTATTGTGTGTGGTTCTAGTTCACTGCAATACTGTGGAAACTTTGGAGAGAGCACAGCGTCGTCTGGATTAAAGGGTAAGAAGGAAGGAGAGAAGGAATAGAGAAAGGGAAGAAAGATTTGCTTTATTTATCACACGTACACCAGAACATACATTGAAATGTGTCATTTGTGTTTACGACCAACACAGTCCGAGGATGCGTTGAGAGCAGCCCACGAATGTTGTCATGCTTCTGACGCCAACGTAGCATGCCCGCAACTTACTAACCCTAACCTTTACGTTTTTGGAATGGCAGGGGTGGGAACCAGAGCCCCTGGAGGAAATCCGCATGGTCACAGGGAGAAGTTACAAACGGTGGGAACTGACCCTTGTTACCACTTCAATAGTGTCATGCTAACCACTATGCAATAATGTCGCCTCCCCCACCCAGAGGTTGGACAAACTTGCATTGTTTTTTCTCTGCAGTGTTGGAGGTTGAGGATACTGCTGACAGAAGATTATGAAATTAGGGAATTTAGTCAGTATCTTTTTCCCCAGAGTGGAAATGTTAAGTACTGGAGGACATCTGAAAGGCAGTTTGGGGGGAGGCTGGGGTTCTTGTTTTGCTGCTTGTTGTGTTCTGTGTCAATCTGCCAAGCATTGTGGGTATGCTATGCTAGCATCAGAATATGTAGTGAGACTTGTGGGTTGGCCCCAGAACACCCTTGGGTATGTTGGTTGTTGACACAAACAATGCGTTTCACTGCATGTCTCGATGCATGCCAGATATATAAACTTGAAAATTGAAATTTTAAATCTTTAAAGTGATTTAGGAGGCAAGTTATTTTACACAGAGATTGATAGGGACGTGGTGGAAACAGATATGATTGTAATGTTTAAGAGGCATTTAGACAGACACGTGTAAAGACAGGGAATAGAGTGAGACAGATCCCGTGCAGACAGGTGGGAATAGTAAAATTTGCCGTCATAGTCGGCACATACACGATGGGCTGAAGGGCTTGTTTCTGTGCTGGAGAATCCTACATTCTATGATTGGGATGAAACTCCAGAGCTGAAGGTCTGGACAGTGACTGACGTAGCCCAAATACAAGAAAGATACAAAATGCTGGAATCAGAAGAATGCAGAGATATCAGAGAGTCATTGGGGTGAAGATTTAACAGAATTGGGTGGTGGTAGGGGGGATTGGAGAGGATTAGGTCATGAAGAGGTACAGGAAACAAGGGTGCCTTTCTCCAAGATTGCCAGAATAATGATCATTGAGATCAGAGGTGATGATTGAAAGGGACTAGTTGGACATGCTGTGGACATCAGTGGGCCAGCCCTGTAGCAGAGCAGTTCGTTCAGTGCTATTACAGCACCAGTGATTCGGGTTCAATTCCTGGCGCTGCTTGTAAGGAGTTAATATGTTCTCCTCGTGACTGCGTGGGTTTCCTCTGGGTGCTCCAATTTCCTCTCACACTTCCCAGAAAGATGTACAGGTTAGTAAATTGTGGGCATGCTATGTTGGCTTTGGAAACATGTGGACTGCCCCCAGCATATCCTCCTGTGTTGGTCATTGATGCAAATGACTATTTCACTCTACGTTTCCATATTCCATTGTACTTATTCCAAATGAAGCTAATCTCTTAATTTTATAGGATGAGATGAACTGTATAGACACCACAAGAGGTGAAAGTGACCAGGAAATCATTCAAATAAATGAGTAGAGGTAACTTATGCATTACACAAGGGGTTCACAGCTGGAAGTAGGCATACTGCAAGGAAATGATGAGTATATTTCATCAATTTAATCAGTTCAAGATGACTCGAGCTGCAGTCTCCATCAAGGTCATGGCTCACACTTAGTTGAGTTTTAGATTTGTAGGGATGATTTTAGGGACAGAGAGGAGAGTTAGGGATCAGGTTATGTTTTAGGGATGGAGATGTGGGGGAATTAGGGGATAGGTCACTGTCTAAGTCTCTGCTCCATGTTTGATGGTCAGGAACTGGGTTGTTGAGCCTGTAGACCAATGAGGATGAGGCCTGGAGTTGTTGGTGCATTCTGGGATCTGAGTTCTGTGTGGGCAGGAGGAACATGGGCCAGTGACCCCTTGGGTACATGAATTGTGAGACCAGAATTTGAGGTCTGATGTGTGGAATACCATCATTGGCAAGTCCAGAGCTTGAGGCCTGGAGTTTAAGTCCTCATTTGTCATCATTGGCGAGTCTGAGGATCGGTAATCTAGACATCGGATCCTGATGGCTGGAGCCCTGTCTTCAAATCTCTGTGAGTCTCCTGGGGAGATCAAAGGCCCAACATCTGCAAATCTCTGTGAGTCCACTGGGGAGATTAATGGCCCAATATCTGCAAATCTCTGTGAGTCTACTGGGAAGATCGACAGCCCAACATCTGCAAATCTCTGAGTCTACTGGGGAGATCAATGGCCCATTATCTGCAAATCTCTCCAAATCCACTTGGGAGATCAAAGGCCCAACATCGGCAAATCTCTGCGAGTCTGCAAGGGAGATCAATGGCCCAATATCTGCAAATCTCTGTGAGTCTGCTGGGAAGATCGACAGCCCAACAGTCGCAAATCTCTGTGATTCTGCTGGGGAAGTGAAAGTCCAATAGCTGCGAGCCCGCTGGGGGCATCGATAGCCCAACATCTGCAAATACTCAGGTCTGTTGGAGGCAGGAAGCTGAATAAGACTGCCTGTCTTGGGGTTGGAGGACCGTGTAGGAATGGGGCTTATTTTGCTGTTGCCGCATTGTTGCTCGGTATGTTCTGTTTTGTTGTGTTCTCTGTTGTTCTGCCTAGCATCGTGGACATGTGATATTGGCGCTGCAATGTGGCGATACTTGTGGGCTGCTCCCAGTGCATAGTCATAGTCATACTTTATTGATCCCAGGGGAAATTGGTTTTTGTTACAGTTGCACCATAAATAATTAAATAGTAATAATAAAACCATAAATAGTCAAATAGTAATATGTAGATTATGCCAGGAAATAAGTCCAGGACCAGCCTATTGGCTCAGGGTGTCTGACCCTCCAAGGGAGGAGTTGTAAAGTTTGATGGCCACAGGCAGAAATGACTTCCTATGACGCTCTGTGTTGCATCTCGGTGGAAAGAGTCTCTGGCTGAATGTACTCCTGTGCCCAACCAGTATATTATGTAGTGGATGGGAGACATTGTCCAAGATGGCATGCAACTTGGTCAGCATCCTCTTTTCTGACACCACCGTCAGAGAGTACAGTTCCATCCCCACAACATCACTGGCCTTACGATTGAGTTTGTTGATTCTTTTGGTGTCTGCTACCCTCAGCCTGCTGTCCCAGCACACAATAGCAAACATGATCGCACTGGCCACCACAGACTCGTAGAACATCCTCAGCATCGTCCGACAGATGTTAAAGGACCTCAGTCTCCTCAGGAAATAGAGACGGCTCTGACCTTTCTTGTAGACAGCCTCAGTGTTCTTTGACCAGTCCAGTTTATTGTCAATTCATATCCCCAGGTATTTGTAATCCTCCACTATGTCCACACTGACCCCCTGGATGGAAACAGGGATCGCCGGTACCTTAGCTCTCCTCAGGTCTACCACCAGCTCCTTCGTTGTGTTGGTTGTTAACAGAAGTGATGCATTTCACTGTATATTTTGATGTACATGTGGTAAATAAATCTGAATCTGATCTGCTTAACGCAAAGTCTATAAGGGTGTCAGTCATCTGATGTAATCTTGTATGAGTGCCTTTGTCTCCCTGTGTTGGTTAGTTGAGGGGATGCTGCAGTCAAACGTTTGCCTTTCGAGGCAGAAAGATATGTGGTCCCCTCCATTTTGGATTTGCTGTGTGCCTTTAAATAGCTGTTTTGTTCATCACCAGAGGATGCCTGTTAATGTTTGCCAGTCTGTACAGCCTGATGTCTAGTTGCAGAGAGGAGCTAATCAGCGTGAGAACAGAAAAGGGAAGCGGAGCACAGCACTGGCAGATTTGCCTCCACGTCAGACGATGCTCCGGGGAGGGACACATTTTAAATTCACCCACCACCCTCAAGTTAACAAAAAGCCCTGTGAAATCAACCTGGAAAATGTGAAGTGATTCACTTGGAAGGATGAAATTGGGGGCAAAATGCAGGGTTAATGGCAGGATTCTCAGCAGAGGGGAGGGGAGGTTCAGAAGGATCTTTAGGACCTAGGTCCATTGATTCCCTTAAAGTTGCCACAAAATATTGATAGAGTGGTTAACAAGGCGTAATGCCTTCATTAATCAGGAGACTGAGCTCAAGAACTGCGAGGTAATGTTATTAATAAGAACATCAGAAATAGGAGAAGGAATGGGCCATCTGGCCTGTTGAGCCTGCTCCACCTTTCAATAAGATCATGGCTGATCTGGCCATGGACCCACCTGCCTTTTCCCCATAACCCTTAATTCCCCTACAATGCCAAAATCTATCCAACCTTGTCTTAAGTATACTTACTGAGGTAGCCTCCACTGCTTCATTGGGGAGAGAATTCCACAGATTCAGCACTCTCTGGGAAAAGCAGTTCCTACTCATCCCCACCCTAAATCTACTCCCCTGAATCTTGAGGCTATGTCCCCTAGTTCTAGTCTCACCTAGCAATAACTTTTCTGCCTCTATCTTAAACACAAAATACTCTGCAGATGCTGGGGTCGAAGCAACACGCACAACACGCTGGAGGACCTTAGCAGGGCAGGCAGCATCTGTGGAAACGAACAGTCAACGTTTCGGGCCGAGACCCTTCGTCAGGGAGGGGGCAGGGGCCCTATAAAGAAGGTGGGGGGAGGGTTGCCCCCTCCCTCTTCAGTCCTGGTGAGCTTCCTCTGCACCACTTTCAAAGCCAATATATCCTTCCTTAAGTAAGGAGACCAGAACTGCATGTGGTGCTCCAGGTGTGGCCTCACCAGTACCATGTACAGTTGCAGCATAACCTCCCTGCTCTTAAATTTAATCCCTCTAGCAATGAAGGCCAACATTCCATTTGCCTTCTTGATAGCCCGCTGCACCTGGAAACTAACCTTTTGTGATTCATGCACAAGCACTCCCAAGTCCCTCTGTGACTTGGGTTCTATAGCTCTGTAAAACCCTGATTAGACCGCACTTGGAATATTGTGTTTGGTTCTGGTTGCCTCATTATAAGAAGGATGTGGAAGCTTTAGAAAGGGTGCAGAGAAGATTTACTACGATGCTGTCTGAACTAGAGGGCACTTCTTATGAAGATAGGTTGAGCAAGCTGTGGCTTTTATCTTTGGAGCGAAGCAGGATGAGAGATGGGTTGATGAAGGCATACATGATGATACGAGGTATAGATTGAATGGATAGCCAGAGACCTTCACCCATGGTGGAATTTCCATAACTAGGGGACATAATTTTAAGATGATTGGAGAAAAGTATAGGGGGATATCAGAGGTAAGTTTTTTACACAGATGAGTGGAACACCCTGCCTGGGGTGGTGGTGGAGGCAGGTACATAAGGGAGAGTTAAGAAACTGTTAGATAAGCTTGTGGATGATGGGAAACTGGAAGTCTGTGTTGGACGGAAGACTTAGATTGATCTTGGAATAGGTTAAAAGGTCAGCACAACGAACTAAAAGCTGGGTGTGTTGTACTTTTCTATGTTCTATGTTCTAAATTGAAGGGTAAAGAATCACAATTCTTTTCTCCATTGGAGCACATCAAACGTGGTTCCTTTATTCAAGAAGGGCAGCAGGGTTAAGCCAGGTCATCATAGGCCTTTTAATCTTATATCAGTGATTGGGAAGTTACTGGGAAAATATATCAATGGACAGCATTTATTGATGCTTGGTATGCAGGGATTGATTAGGGATAGTCAGCACAGCTTTGTTTATAGGAAACCTTGCCTCACTAATTTGACTGAATTTTTTGAAGAGCTTACTTAGTACATTGATGAGGGCAGAGTAGTAGCTATTGTCTTCATGAACTTTAATAACTTGAACAGCTTCCACATGATAATCTGGTCTAAAAGACTAGAGCTTGTGGGATCCAAGGCAAAATAGAAAATTGGATCCAAACTTTACTTGGTAATAGGAGGCAGAGGGTGGTGGTTGTTTAACTGGTATTCCTGAGTTAATAAATGTGATTCTACTCATTGGGATCCTTGATATTTGAGAAACACAATCTAGTTCAATGAAAAATGAAGGGCTATTGCAATTTGCACTGTTTGCAAACCCACATATCTTTCATACGCTATTAGGGATACGCAGAGACACCCAGCGACGTGCAACACATCCATGAGCTCACAGCAGAGTTGCGGTTAGCGGAATGCTATTAAACCAGGGTGCACTGGAGTTTGGAGTTTGGTTCTGACGCTGTCTGTAAAGTGTTTGTTCGTTCCCCACATAAATAATGTGGGTTTACTTGGGGTGCCTTGGTTTCCTCCCACAGTCCAAAGATGTACCAGTTTGTAGGCTAATTGGCTCTGAGATCAGGTTAGTGTTAAATAGGTGGGTTGCTGGGTGATGCGGCTCGCTGGGCTGGTGGGGTCTGTTCCGTGCTGTATCTCTAAATAATCATAATAAATATCTCCAGTGACACTCTGATGTGCACACATGGTTCTTCCTATCCGTGGGCCGCTCATTCAGAAATGACTTTCACAGTGTCTTTGAAGCCTGCCTTTATGTGAAGGCTTCAGCTCAGATGTTTGTGTGGAGTCTGCACTTTCTCCCTATGACCTGCGTGGGTTTCCTTCAGGCATTCCAATTTCCTCCCACATCCCAAAGATGAGCAGGTTAGTAGGTTAATTTGCAGAGGCGTTTAATTCTGGCAAAGAAGATTTATTTTTCAAGCAATAGGTTTTGAAGCCATAACAAGGTCCACAATTGCTATTAATATAAAGCTCACAATTACATCCTACTTAAAATAACGAAAATTGCTGCATTCCATATCCTTATAATGAGGCAATTTCCATAAGTTGTTGAATCTATTGAATCAAAGTTTATTATCAAAGTTGTTGTTGCGAGTGCCATTGAGTCATAGCAACCCTATGGATATATGGACAGTGTAGTTGTTCGTAGAGTTTTTGTGGCAAGGCCTTTTGTCCTGCTGCTCAGTTTGGCACCCAGCCGGATTCGAACTCACGAGCATCCGCCTTGCAGTCCAGTGGTAATGCTGCTACACCACTGGCCAGCCCAAGCTTCTGTAAGTTGTTGGGGAGCTATAGTGAATCAAAGTTTAAGTTCAAAGTTCAAAGAAAATTTATTATTAAAGTGCCTCCTGTATATGCTACCACATACTAACCTGAGATTCATTTTTTGTAGGCATTCACAGTAGAACAAAAATAATAGAATCAGTAGAAAATTATGCAGAAAGACTGGCAAGCAGCCAATGTTCAAAAGAAGGCAATCTGTGTAAATACAAAAAAAAACCTAATAATATAACTAATAAGAACATAAGAAATAGGAGCAGGAGTAGGCCATCTGGTTCATTGAGCCTACTCTGCCTTTCAATAAAATCATGGCTGATCTGGCTATGGACTCATCTCCACCTACTTGCCATTTCCCCATAACCCTTAATTCCCCTACTATGCAAAAATAAATAATAATAAATCAAAAGGGGAGGAGAAGATGGCGCAGTGATGCAGAGCACGCAGCCGCTCCGAAATGATATCGTATTTGTGAAGTAGGGGCCGTGCACAATCCTGATTTGATGGAGACAGATGTGAGAAGCACAGAGGAACATCTGAAGTGCCCGCTTTGCTGCCGCTGCTACTGTGTGATCGAGAATCTCCGGAGGGGAAGGCCCCAAATCCACGGCTTTGCCTGGGCTGGGGTCGAAGCGTTCAGCAGAGATGGTGCTCGGTGTCGGAGGCTCGAAGTTTTCGGATGGACTCAGAGTCGACTGTGGTCGGGTGCTTCCAGGATGCCGCATCAGTAAGTTTGCGGCGCTGGAAGCTCGTGGCAGGGAGAGTTTTTCTTCCTTCTACCGTCTGTGTGAGATGTTGGGACTTTCGAGAGACTTTGAGACTTTTTTTTACCGTGCCCATGGTCTGTTCATCATCAAATTACGGTATTGCTTTGCACTGTTGTAACTATATGTTATAATTACGTGGTTTTGTCATTTTTTTTTGTCTTGATTTGTCTTGTGTTTCTGTGATATCATTCTGGAGGAACATTGTATCTTTTCTGAATGCATGCATTACTAAATGACAATAAAAGAGGACTGCGTGTCCTCATAATCTAATCTAATCATAATATGAAAAACATGCATTGTAGAGTCCTAGAGAGTGAGTCTGTAGGTTGTGGAACCAGTTCAGTTCAGTGTTGAGGTGAGTGAAGGTATCCACAATGGTTCAGGAGCCTGATGCTAAAGAGTAGTAATGTTCCTGAACCTGGTGGTGTGGGACCTAAGGCTTCTGTACCTCCTTCCAAATGGCAACCCTGAAGAAGAGAGCACAGCCCGGATGGTGCGTGTCCTTGATGAGAATCAGAATTAGACTTAGATTTATTATCACTGACTTATATGACGTGGAATTTGTTGTTTTGCAGCAGTGGTAGAGTGCTAACACAAAAGAGTACAACAAATTACAAAAAGAAATACTGGGGCTAATGAACCTATCAGAAATCTGATAGCAGAAGGGAAATAAACAGTTTTTGAATCACTATGTGTGGGCTTTAAAGGTCCTTAGCTCCTTCCTGATGATAGTAACGAGAAGAGGGCATCTGTCAGATAGTGAGGACCCTTAATGATGGATGCCGCTGCCTGAAGCACCACCTCTTGAAGATGTTCTCAATGGTAGGGAGGGTTGTCCCTGTGATGGAGCTGGCTGAATTTATACCCCTCTGCTGCCTCTTGCAACCCTGTGCATTGAAGTCTTCATACCAGCCAGTGATGCAACCAGTCAGGCGGCTCCAATGAAGTTATGAAGCAATTATCTGGAGAGCAGGAACTGGGTGAAGAAGTGACTATGTCAACTGACATTGTCAGAGGTTTGACAGATTTAATGCCAAAGGGCAGAGATGAGTCCTTGATCTCAAATTAAGTGAAATTTAGCTTCTAGGTTTCAACAGAGCTGAAGATGGAAGCTGAATGCACCATATGATCATGATTGTATATATTATGCAGTCATGTCATCTAAAACTCCGACAAACATCTGTAGGTGTGTGATGGAGTGTATGCCAACTGGCTGCATCACAGCCTGGTATGGAAACACCAAAGCCCTCGAACAAAAAATCCTACAAGAAGTGATACAGCCCAGTGCATCATGGGTAAAGCCCTCCCAATCATCGAGCACATCTACAGGAAACGCTTGCAGGAAAGCAGCATCCATCATCAGGGACCCCCATCACACAGGTCCTGCTCTCTCCCCACTGCTGCCATCAGGAAGAAGCTACTAGAGCCTCAAGATCAACACCATGAGGTTCAGGAACAGTTATTACACCTCCACCATCAGGCTCTTGGACCTTGACTCCTAGAGGGTTAATTCACAGATTGAGTCTGTGGTAAAGAAGACAAATGCGCTGTTGGCATTTCAAGTGCAGTAGAACATAAAAACAAGGAGATAATGCTGAGCCTTTATAAGACACTGGTCGGGCCGCACTTGGAGTATTGTCAACAGTTTTGAGCCCTTTATCTCAGAAAGGACCTGTTGTCATTAGAGAGAATCCAGAGGAGGTTTACGAGGATGATTCCAGGAACGGAGGGGTTAACATATGAGGAACGCCTGGCTGCTTTGGGCCTGTACTTACTGTAATTTAGAAGAACGTGTGGGGGTTTCATTGAAACCTACCAAATGTTGAAAGGACTAGAAACGGTGGTTGTGGAGAGGATGTTTCCTCTGATGGGGGTATCCAGAACTAGAGGGTACAGCCTTGAAATAGAAGGGTTGACCTGTTAGAACAGAAGTAATGAGGGTATATTTAAAGTGGGTATATTCTGTGGATATATTTAAAGTGGAAGTTGATAGGTTCCTGATTGGTCGGGCCATCAGGGGATGTGGTGAGAGGTCAGGTGTATGGGGTTGAATGGGATCCGGGATCAGCCACGATGAAATGGCAGAGCAGACTCAATGGGCTGAATGGCCTAATTCTGCTCCAACGTTTTATGGTCTTATGGTCTTAACTTCACTTGCCCCATTACCGAACTGTTCCCACAACCTAAGGGCTCACTTTCAAGGACTCATCATCCCATGTACTCAATACTTACTTATTATTATTTTTATTTATTTTCTCTCAGCTCTAACTGGTAAAAGCTGAGGGACAGGCACAGCCAAGCACACTCATTTCTCAATTGCTGTTGCAGCTGCCCGCACTGGACTCGTATGGAAACTTGGCTCGTTAGCTGCCCTGCTAACAGCCACGGGACTTGGTGGTGAGGAGCCCACCTTTCAGAAACAATAGGGTTTAGGGTCAGTATGATTTGGGTTTCAACCAAACAGGAAAAGGTGTGAGGTTCCGATTAAAGAAACCTCAAATTGAGTGAATGCTGCTTAAATACTGTACGTACAGCTGTCAGTCGGCAAAAAAATAACAAATTGTATGCCGCATAAAATTATAAAGATATTTACAAATTTTAGCTTTATCAAGCAGTTAGTAGGAAAAAGAAAAAGAAAAAAAAAATAAAAGGGCCCTTACAGTTACCCAGTCCAAATGTGCACATTGTTGGAGCTCATTTTGAAGTTGTCTTTTTACTCATGTTTTCACGCAACACATTCCAAACTTCACTCAAAATCCATATCAAAGCAACGAGCTCTCTCTTGGGAATTGGTCTTTCCTCCTTGGAACTGTTCATCTGCATAAAGCACCGTGTGTAACAGGAACACTCCTTCCCATGGCATCCTCCGCCATATTCTCTCCTGTCCTCTCTGCAGCTGCCCCCCAAATAAAAAAAACCCACGAACCACAGTGCCTGTCACAAATCTCTCTCCGCCCTGCTCTCTCGAACTTTCTCCTGATTCCACCATCCTGACTGGCTGACACAACATTCCTAAGTTGAACGTCACAGCCTTTACACGTATCTTTTAGCCAAAACCAAACATTCTAAGAACAGAACACACTGCTTTTACAGAACTGCTAAAATGAAATACCTACAACATAGCAGTACAAATCTTAATCAGAGCATTACACTCTGCCCCCATCCCACAATGACTTTGGAACTTATTGATGAATTTCATAATGTCAGGATCCCCAATCCATTTGGAGTGGTAGTGTAGTGGGTGTTGCTTGTGGCTCTCACTTTCAGCTACCACCGCTGGTTAGCAGTTTTGTGAAAAGGAGAGATGAATGTGTGAGTCTCTCCCTGCCAGTACACAGCCTCTTCAACAGCAAGCCTAATGTAGTGCCTCCTCGCTGGCGAAACATGGAAACTGAGCTCCTTTCGGACTCAGGCTGAGCTACAGAGGGTGGGGAGGAGGTCTGGCCCCTGTACACATAGCATGCAGTTCCATCGGCATCTGGACACACCCTGGTGCTCGTGAACCAGATCCCCAGCTATGGGTGAATAGCCCCACTGCCTTGTGAGCAGCCTCAGCAGAGACAAAGGCTACGGGAGTAAACACAGATATGATATCCGGAGTGGAGCCCCTAAGACGGCTGGACATTATTGAATATCCTTCCAGCAGCTCCTGCACCCAAGCTGGTGCTAAATGTATTGCTTCACAAGCTTTCCTTTGGACTACACTGGCGACGCTGAGAGGGGTTTCTTGACGACTGGGCGTCTCAGGATCTCCACACCTTCCGCCCAGGCTTGTGTTGATGATCATCATCACCCATTGTCCTTCGAGGCAGACGGATGAAAACTACTAGTCTATGTGTAAATGGAAGTATGTAGCATATCTCACCATGGGAATGGACGTAACATTCTGTTGCCCAGGTGAATCCTCTACCAACCCAGCTAGGGGTTTCCTGCATCTCTGAGACTTCTTTATCTCATCTTCAGTTTGTGAATCTTCTTGTCTGCTAGGGGGTGCCTCCCCCTGTTCATCCCTCCTATATTCCAGCGGCTCAGGTCCCCTGCTCCATGACTGAACTTAGCTTCCTTCAGTTGAAGCAGATGCTGCTGAACACCTTCAATCTTTGCTGGTGCTAACCGGCGAGACCTCTCTCAGAAAGGGGTGTCCTCAGTTGCTCTAACATTGTGGCAAGTACTCTTGGAGCAGCCAACATCAGACTTGTCAGTAGAAAAGGATTTCTTCACATTCCAGCATCTTCTCAGTTAATCTTCTTTTCCATTCCTCAGGCATCGGTGAGTCACCAAAGTAGTATGACTTCAAAGCCGACTTCTTTGATCCAGGAGACTGTTTCTCTTCCATTTCCCCCGGAAAAACTAGACACTATGATCACTGGAAAGAGAAGGGCAGTCGGCATCCCACATCTGAGGTTAACCTCTCTCCCTGAGGTATTCCTGATAATCACCGTCATGCTGTTTGCATAGACAGCCGAAGATTTCTGCAGTCTGGGTTTCACCAGCACTTCTGCAGGTAAATATGACTCTTCTTTCGGATCATCAGGAGCATCCACCTGGATGGCCAAGGTGTTCGGCATTCCGGCAAATCTGGGGGTTCCTGGCACTCTAGCTACTCCTCCAAGATGTAACATGACTGGGTCCACCACACAGTTTCTCGTTTCTGCTCATCATCCTGCTTAGGAGGAACTTACTCCTTCTCTGAAGCAGCTCCGAACACGGGGCGAATGGGCAAGGTTTTCAAAAAGTTCTCTCCATTTCTCTCCTTGCATGCTCCTACTAGCCTCTTCATAATGGAAGTATTTGTCCCCACAAGAATGGAAGCTCCACCCTCTTCAACCAAATCCGGGCAGACTAACACTGGTGTGTCAATAGTCTTAGTTACTCCAACATCTGCTTCCAAAAACTCCAGGTTCAAGAACATATAACCATCATATGAGTACACATCAGTACTAAGCCCCTGAATCTCAAGGGCGCTGAGTGGTGTCGATGGTCAAATACCTGTTGTAAAAAGACCTATAAAGCAAAGTAACTTGAGAACCTGTGTCAAGTATGGCGCCAGCATAAACACCTTCAATCCATGTGGATACATCAGAGCTTGGTCCCACTAAACCTTCAGGAATAGTGTTTTGTACTTCAGAATTTTCCTTGATGCACTGATTGGAACATATCCTCTCTGAAATGCCAGACCATTCCTTTACTGGGTCTCTCCATAGTTTTGCCTCTTTTCTCCTCTGTTTGATTACTTTTGGCTTACTTTTAGAAGATTTATCTGTCCCTCACAGTCTCACTTGAATTGTTCATCTTCTCCATAGTTGGAACAGAAAACACCGGCCGCCTCTCCAGTCAAGAGACCCTTTTCAGCAGTGGTGTAAGCCCTACAGGTGGGTGGGGATTCCCTACAGACGTATCTCATTTAGCTGAAACATAAGCAGACATCCATCGAATCAGCTCAGCTCGAAGGTTTTCCACCTCATTTCTCAAAAACTCTGTCTCAATGGCATCACGGATCACTTTAGCAGCAGAGGCTACCACTGAAGACACTACTCGGCTTTTGGAAATATCCCACTTCTCAATCAGGTTTTCCTCCTCTCTAACGTCTCTGAGTAGCTTGGTAAAAGATGGAGGAGGGCGCATCCTGCGGGTCACTCGAATAGGTAGAGCATTCACGTCATGTGACAGTGCGCCCTTCACAACTTGCTCCATCCTCAAACAATTTCTCTCAGACGGTTGAATGCCCCTTTGTGCCACAAACAATGAAGCAGTCCCTTCCTCCGGGAATCTGTGCCTAAACTTCGTCGTCAGATTGGCTGCACTTTCAGCAGTGCCAAAAGCATCTTCCAGAGCCTACAGATAATTAGCTGACGTGGCTAATGGATTGTCTGCTTTTAGGAATCTCGCTATATCAGCTTCTGAACCCTTTAAGCTCTGTGCCAGTCTCTGTTTTCATATTATTTGAGCACCGCCAATCATCCAGTAACTGCCTCATATCCTTCTTCCCCATCAGGTGTGGGCTTGACTCTCAGCCTACAATAACTTTAGCTCTCTGCAGATCCACTTCTGTCTTTATCAACCAGTGATGTAATAGCCAAAACCAGCTCAGAATTTAAATCAACCACTGAAGGAACCGCTCGACCTTTCACATCCGACAACTCTTTTCTCTCTCTTTGCAGAAGCAAGAGCAACTTGTCTTCGCCCTCAGCTACATTCCCCACTTCTCTAAAAATATGTACTGCCCATGACCCCACCTCTCCAAGTTCTCCCAACCTATCAGGCAGTGCGACTTCAATCACGTCACTGCTATTCTGGACTAACATGACATTCTTACCAGCTGATTCATCTAAACTCCATTCAATCAGCGTAACTTTCCCCAAAACTTCCACAGAACTTCACATTCTTCATAAAGTTCAACTGCAATTCGGACATCCACCCCACTCTAACCACAAGCATTATTTGTGGATCACAAACAAGAGAAAAACTGCAGATGCTGGAAATCCAAGTGACACACACAAAATGCTGGAGGAACTCAGCAGGCCAGGCAGCATCAATGGAAAAGAGTACGGTTGACGTTTCAGGCCAAGATCCTCCAGCAGGACAAGAGAGAAAAAGATGAGGAGTAGAGTTAAAAGATGGGGTGACGGATGGATGAAACACAAGGTGACGGGTGAAAATGAGGGGGGGGGGTGAAGTAAAGAGCTGGGAAGTTGATTGGTGGAAGAGATGAAGGGCTGGAGAAGGGGGAATCTAATGGGAGAGGACAGAAGGCCATGGAAGAAAGAAAAGGTGGGGAGGAGTATTAGAGGGAGGCGATGGGAAGGCAAGGAGATAAAGTAAGAGAGGGAAAAGGAAATGGGGGATGGTGACAGTACTGTCTTTGAGTCACACCAAAGCTTAATCCCTGCAGCGTCCATAATAAAGTATCTTAATCACTTTCCCCAACACTAGTTTTAATACAGTCTTAAACACACAAACTGCTTCAGTTCAGTTTTCATTTATTGTCATTTAGAAATGCATGCATTAAAAAATGATACAACGTTCCTCCAGAATGATATCACAGAAACACAGGACAAACCAAGACTAAAACTGACAAAACCACATAATTATAACATATAGTTACAACAGTGCAAAGCAATACCACAATTTGATAAAGAACAGACCATGGGCACGGTAGACTCATCATCTCACGCAGACTGTAGAAGGGAGGAACTCTCCCCGCCATGAACCTCCAAGCGCCGCCAACTTGCCGATGCAGCACTATTGGAAGCACCCGACCGCAGTGGACTCTGAGTCCGTCCAAAAACTTCAAGCCTCCGACCAGCCCCTCCGAGCACCGTCCTCTGCCGAGCGCTTTGATCCCGCCCTGGCTGCCGAGCAACAAGCAAAGCCGAGGACTCGGGGCCTTCTCCTCCGGAGATTCTGGACCACACAGTAGCAGCAGCAGCGAAGCAGGCATTTCAGAAGTTTCACCAGATGTTCCTCCGTGCTCTCACGTCTGTCTCCATCAAATCAGGATTGTGCATGGCACCCTACTTGACAAATAGCAAACATCACGAGCTGCGTCGTGCCGCCATCTTCCCAACTTCCCAACTACTTAATCAATTTTTAATAGCAATTACACAGCATTCAGCAAATCACTGGACGATAACCCCCACAATGCAGCCCCTCCCCCACCCCACGAGCTTGTATAGAAACTTGGCTTGTTAGCCAACCCTGCTAACAGCCACGGGACTCAGCAGTGAGAAGGCCACCTTTATAAACGATAGGCGTCTAGGCTCAGCATGATTTGGGGTTCAACCAAACAGGAAAGGCGTGATGTTCCGATTAAAGAAACCTCAATTTGAGTGAATGCTGTGTAAATATTGCCCATCCACAATTGTCAGTTGGTAAGAAATAACAAATCATACACCACATAAAATTATAAAGAAAGTATATTTACCAAATTTCAGTTTTATCGAACAGTTAGTAGAAAAAGAAAAGGAAAAAAAAAATAAAAGGGCCCATTACAGTTACCCATTCCAAATTTGCACATTGTTGGAAGTGCTCATCTTGAAGTTGTCTTTTTACTCACATGCTGGACCCATAGTCTGAGTGAAAGCACACACCACATTCCGAATTTCACTTGAAATCCATATTGACCCTACGGGCTCTCTCTCGGGAGTATTGGTCCTTCCTCCTTGGAGCTATTCATCTGCACAAAGCACCTTGTGCATGAGGGACACTCCTTCTCACAGCATCCTCAGCCATCTTCCCTCCTGTCCTCACCGCAGCTCCCACCAATAAAAAACCCACAAACCGCACAGTCCGTTTAGGTTTAGTGGTGTGTACAGTACTTCTTATCAGAATTGCAAATGCTTGCGTGAAGTGCTGGTTACTTATTATTATTTTTATTTATTTTTTCTCTCAGCTCAGGCTGGTAAAGCCTAAGGTAGGGGCTCGATATTATTATTATTATTATTATTATCATCATCATTTATTTTTTTCTTCTATTTCTTTATGTATTTCCGCAGTTTGTTGTCTTTTGCATACTGGGTGTTGGTCTGTCCCATTGGGTGCGGTCTTTCATTGATTCCATTGTGTTTCTTGTATTTACTGTGAACGCCCGCAAGATAATGAATCTCAGGGAGTATATGATGACATATATGTACTTTGATAATAAATTTACTTTTAACTTTTGTACTTTGAAGAGAGAATGAGATTCTTCTTGCTTGGTTGTGCATGTGCCAATAACTTTCTAACAACATGATAAATCCACTCATATCATAAATTTAATAATGCTTGGATTAGCAAATAAGTGTTCCCTCTTTGCAAAGAAAAACTCAACAGCAACATCAATGAAACTCAAATTTGTTGGAAGTTTTCATGACTTTAGCAGCAGGGGAGGCTGCACAAATGTCGCTATATTAACTGGAGAACATTCAGAAACTGCAATGGGACCATATCTCATATAATTTAGATACATTTGACTTGGTGCTTGCCTCCAGTCAGTTGTACTAAATGTACTGTAAGTTAGTCATACTGTGCTGTACTCTACCTTCATTATTTCAGTTCCTTTCATGTCCATGGAAAGCATTTCACAGCCAGAGCACAACGTTCTGATATTATTACAAAGTATTGATCCACAATCTATAGACTAAGTTTCCAGGATTCTACAACTCAAGCTGTCAGTTTTATCTATGATGATTTTAAGTGCACAGACCATCCTCCTTTTTGCACATTGACTACTTGTCAGTTTTTGTTCATGTGTAGTTTTTCGTTGATTCTATTGCATTTCTTTGATCTACTGTGAATGCCTGCAAGAAAATGAATCTCAAAGGGCAACACAGCAGTGTGGTGGTTAGCACAACGCTTTACAGTACAGGTGACCCAGGTTCAATTCTCGCCGCTGCCAGTAAGGAGTTTGTACTTTCTCTCCGTGACTGCATGGGTTTCCTCCGGGTGCTCCAGTTTCCTCCCACAGTCCAAAGATAGAAACATAGAAAACCTACAGCACAATACAGGCCCTTCGGCCCACAAAGTTGTGCTGAACATGTTCCTACCTTAGAAATTACTAGACTTCCCCATAGCCCTCTATTTTTCTAAGCTCCATGTACCGATCCAAAAGTCTCTTAAAAGATCCTATTGTATCCGCCTCCACCACCGTTGCCGGCAGCCCATTTCACGCACTCACCACTCTCTGCGTAAAAAACTTACCCCTGACATCTCCTCTGTACCTACTCCCCAGCACCTTAAACCTGTGTCCTCTTGTGGCAACCATTTAGCCCTGGGAAAAAGCCTCTAACTATCCACACGATCAATGTCTCTTATCATCTTATACACCTCTCTCAGGTCACCTCTCATCCTCCGTTGCTCCAAGGAGAAAAGGCCGAGTTCACTCAACCTATTCTCATAAGGCATGCTTCCCAATTCAGGCAACATCCTTGTAAATCTTCTCTGCACCCTTTCTATGGCTTCCACATCCTTCCTGTAGTGAGGGGACCAGAACTGAGCACAGTACTCTGTGGGGTCTGACCAGGGTCTGATATAGCTGCAACATTACCTCTTGGCTTCTAAATTCAATTCCATGATTAATGAAGTCCAATACACTGTATGCCTTCTTAACCACAGCGTCAACCTGCACAGCTGCTTTGAGCGTCCCAAGTACTCAGACTCCAAGATCCCTCTGATCCACACTGCCAAGAATCTTACCATTAATACTATATTCTGCTATCATATTTGACCTACCAAAATGAACCACTTCACACTTATCTGGGTCAAACTCCGTCTGCCACTTCTCAGCCCAGTTTTGCATCCTATCAATGTCCCGCTCTAACCTCTGACAGCCCTCCACACTATCCACAACACCTCCAACCTTTGTGTCATCAGCAAACCTACTAACCCATCCCTCCACTTCCTCATCCAGGTCATTTATAACAATCATGGTCCCAGAACAGATCCCTGAGGCACACCACTGGTCACCGACCTCCATGCAGAATATGACCCATCTACAACCACCCTTTGCCTTCTGTAGGTTGATTGATCATTGTAAGTTCTTGTTGTCGTCGTCGTGGCTATCCCTCGAGGTCGAGGATGGTGGTCTTCATTCTGAAGAAGTGGCCCACAGAGCGAAGGTGCCTGTGCGTGTATTTGTTTAACGTGTACTTGATGTTGCACTCCAAGAAGCACATGATACTTCACAAATCAACCCAACTGATTCCAATGGCATGGAAACCATGATGATTGGAGCTGATGGATTTGTTGCAGCCTTCATCCGCCTTCACAGCCGTTGAGTTCGAAGTAACTTCGTCTGCCTGTTCCACTTTTGAGGTCTTGGTTGGATTGTTCTTTGTCAGGGACCTCACCCTCGACCTTACCGTCATGGGTGACCCTACCAGGAGCATAGCTCCAGACGGCATTGCTCTCGGGATCACAGGACCACACAAGCTTCTCCACCACGAAGAAGTGTAAATTGTACTGTGATTCGGTTGGCATTCAATTGGGCATTGATGGACAGTGTGGCTCGAAGGGCCAGAAGGGCCTGCTCCATTTTGTACCTCAATTAGAAAATAAATAATATTGGTGACTCATACGTACTTCGATAATAAATTTACTTTGTATACTTTTATTTTTGAAACTTACTTTTTGAACTTTGCATTTGGTACTGCTGAGTGGGGAAGAATATGTAGGCAGTCACTTTTTATAGGGGTGTTATGAAAGCTACTGAATCCGTCGTCATCATATCTCTCCCCAAATCATTCAGATGACATGATTAATCAGAATGAGAATTAAAATAAGATTTATTATCACTGACTTAAGTTGTGAACTTTTTTATTTTGTACCAACACTACAATGATCAATCAACAATTACTATAAGTTACAATTAAAAAGTATAAATAAATTGTGTAAAAGAGGAATAGTGAGGTAGTGTTTAAGAGTACATAGTCTGTTCAGGATTCTGATTGTGGAAGGGAAAAAGCTTTTCTAAAAATGTTGTGTTTGCATCTTTTCTTCCTCCCCGATGGTTTTAATGAGAAGAATTCATGTTCTGGATGGTGAGGATCCTTCATGATGGATGAGTCTTCTTGAGGCACCACCTTTTGAGGATTTTTTTTAAGGTTATGAGGACACTTAGTCCTCGTTTATTGTCATTTAGAAATGCATGCATGCATTAAGAAATGATACAATGTTCGTCCAGTGTGATATCACAAAAAAACAAGACAAACCAAAGACTAACACTGAAAAGACCACATATAGAAACATAGAAAATAGGTGCAGGAGTAGGCCATTCGGCCCTTCGAGCCTGCACTGCCACTTATTATGATCATGGCTGATCATCCAACTCAGAACCCTGCCCCAGCCTTCCCTCCATACCCCCTGACCCCCGTAGCCACAAGGGCCATATCTAACTCCCTCTTAAATATAGCCAATGAACTGGCCTCAACTGTTTCCTGTGGCAGAGAATTCCACAGATTCACCACTCTCTGTGTGAAGAAGTTTTTCCTAATCTCGGTCCTAAAAGGCTTCCCCTCTATCCTCAAACTGTGGCCCCTCGTTCTGGACTTCCCCAACATCGGGAACAATCTTCCTGCATCTAGCCTGTCCAATCCCCTTAGGATCTTATACGTTTCAATCAGATCCCCCTTCAATCTTCTAAATTCCAACGAGTACAAGCCCAGTTCATCCAGTCTTTCTTCATATGAAAGTCCTGCCATCCCAGGAATCAATCTGGTGAACCTTCTTTGTACTCCCTCTATGGCAAGGATGTCTTTCCTCAGATTAGGGGACCAAAACTGCACACAATACTCCAGGTGTGGTCTCCCCAAGGCCTTGTACAACTGCAGTAGTACCTCCCTGCTCCTGTACTCGAATCCTTTCGCTATAAATGCCAGCGTACCATTCGCCTTTTTCACTGCCTGCTGTACCTGCATGCCCACTTTCAATGACTGGTGTATAATGACACCCAGGTCTCGTTGCACCTCCCCTTTTCCTAATCGGCCACCATTCAGATAATAATCTGTTTTCCTATTTTTGCCACCAAAGTGGATAACTTCACATTTATCCACATTAAATTGCATCTGCCATAGTTAACATCTAGTTACATATAGTTAAAGCAGTGCAAAGCAATATCATTCTTTGATAAAGAGCGGGCCATGGGAACAGTAAAAAAAAGTCTTAAAGTTCCGATTGACTCCCTATAGTCCCCAATAGCAGGTGGCAGAAGGCAGAAACTCTCTCTGCCATAAACCACCAGGCACCGACAACTGCCGATGCATTGGAGGCACCTGACCACAGCCGACTCTGAGTCCGTCCGAAAACTTCGAGCCTCCAACCAGCTCTTCGACACTGAGCACTGAGCACCATCTCTGCCGAGCGCTTTGACCCTGTCCCGGCCGCCAAGCAACAAGCAAAGCCGAAGATGCGGGGCCTTCCCCTCTGGAGATTCTGGATCACACAGTAACAGCGGCAGCGACAAAGGCATTTCAGAAGTTCCTGCAAATGTTCCTCTGTTTTCTCGTGTCTGTCTCCATCAAATCAGGATTGTGCACGACACCCTACTTGACAGGTTACAGATATCATTCAATCGCAGGAAGGGTTGTGCCCGTGGTGGATCTGGCTGAGTCTACAGCCCTTGTAGCCTTTACCGATCCTGTCTATTGGAGCCTCCATACCAGACAGTGATGCAACCAGTTGGAAAGCCCTCCAGGGTACCTTTGTGGAAATTTAACAGTGTCTTTGGTGACATACCAAATCTCCTCAAACTCCTAATGAAGTATAGCCTCTGGCGTGCCTTCTCCATGATTGCATCAGATGTATCTTAATAAATACAGAACAACTGTTGTCCAGGTGCTTAGCTGCATGCTAAAGAGGTGGGTGTTGAGCGGAACTGCTTACCCATATAGCCATTAAGACAATATTAATCAGTGCTTTTAATCTCAGGTAAGGGTTATGTAAATTCTTGACTGATGAGAAATCTGAACATGCTGACTGATGGTGCATGGCTGGTTAAACTGGATTTCCTTGTGAACGAGGTCAGTGAGTGTAACTACGCCAGGTAGGAGAGCCACCTGCCCAACCTAAATCACTGATGCATTCAAAGGAAAATCTCAACCTCAACTTCTACAGGGGAGCTCAGGATATGTTTAAGCTCTTCAGCTTTTCATTCAGGCAATTAATGTTGGCTTTAACATGATCAAAACCCAATGGGTGTCACATTATTCAGCACCAGAATCAGAACTGATATATGTTGTGAAATTTGTTGTTTTGCGGCAGCAGTGCAATACATTAAAAATACTATAAATACAACAAAAATATAAAAATTTAATTAAATAGGCAAGCAAAAAGAGAGCAAGAATAGTGAGATAACGTTCATGGGTTGGTTCACTGTTCGTTCAGAAATCCGTTGGCAAGTGGAAGAAGATTTTCTGAAAACGTTGCTGATCATTTTGGTCAACACAACAAATTTAATCTTTTCCAGTGTTTACAATCTGTAACACACCCATTGGTTTCAAACCCCTTTGCTGAGAACTCTGCAGCTAAGGTGCCACTATCTGTTCTATCAAAGGTATTAGAGAAACAGACTGACATTCACCAGACAGCTCCCTCAGAACTAAGTTCAGTGATGTGATACCAGAGATATTTCCGAATAAACTCTGTGGTGAGTACCGCATCATTTCTGCTGTACTACTGTTAGCGTTGGTCCCACTAAGAGCTGTTGACACCAAACTGGGTTTCCAGGAATTCCATCAATAAATACGAAGTATTGGGCCAGGATAAGAACTGACTGTCGTAATTGTAAGTCCTCGATGAGGACAAAGTTGTTGCTTAGCACCAGCAATATTTGTTAATATATCAGAAATTAGTTGTTGTGACAGTGGAATTGTCTCGGAAGTTCATCTGGATCGTTAGTGGTTCTTCAGGGACCAAAGGCTGCCATGTTGACCCTGTATGTGCTTCCACACCCACAACTTTGATATTTTTTCTATATACAAAATTTTATTCAAATGATTACGTTAATCTCAGCAATACATGATATAAACTATTTACAGGTTATAATTAAATTAGACTGGATGGGTGGGTGGGAGGTGAAAAGGGGCTCGTTTTGCCTGTGTTGTTTTGCTGCTGCTGTTGTGTTGTTCAGCTGAACATTATGAGCATGTTACGCTGGTGTGGAATGTGAGTTGACGCTTGTGGGCTGCCCCCAGCACATCGTTAGGTCGTGTTGATTGTTAATCCAAATGACATATTTCACTACTTGTTTCCATGTACACGCGATAAATGAATAAATACACACATAATGGGGCGGCACGGAGGTGTAGTGATTAGTACAACATTTTATAGTACAGGCGACCCAGGTCAGTTCCCGCTGCTGCGGTGTGATGAGTGTGACCGCGAGGGTTTCCTCCAGGTGTTTCAGTTTCCTCCCGCAGTCCAAAGACGTACCGACTGGGGTTAATCAATCATGGTAAATTGTCCTGTGATTAGACTGGGGTTAAATCGGAAGATCGCTGCGTGGTGTGTCTCGAAGGCCTGGAAAGGCCAATTCTGCACTATATCTCAAAAAATTTAAAAAAACATATATTAAAATAAAAATGAATTAATAAACTACAGGTATCACTGTCCACAACATATTTGAGATCTTGAGGAGCTCATTGTTCCTGGAAAACCTCCATTGTACCCATGGATACGGCTTTCTCCTTTCACATGGACATTCGGACACGTTTGTAACCCCAAAAGAGGGGCAGGCAGTCAGCTCGGGCAGGAACTTGAACTACCCTGCACCTGCACCCATGAATGACCAGCTTGGCCAGGACCGAGAGCAAGCCAACTAGGAGTTCCTCTGAGCGGCCTACTCTCTGTACTGAGTGACTGTAGATCAGGACCTTGGGGCAGAACTTCAGAAGAAGACCCTTTTCATACTCAAGTAGAGGACACAATATTTCTCACTCCACATACACGTAGTACACTGTCTCCACCTGGCAGAATAATGACTCTTATAATGAAGTCCTCCATCCATAGGAAGTGCACAGTGAAGAGATTGCAAATGCTGGAATACGAACCAACAAACAATCTGCAAGAAGTACTCAGTTGTGGGAAGGAATTATTGATGTTCTGGGTCAAAACCTTGCACCAGGACTGAGAATGTAGAGGGAAAATAGCCAGTAGAGAGGGGCATAGACTAGAAGTGATTGGTGGACTGGAGGACAGGGGGACTGGGATGTACAGTACAGGTTACAGTAATGTGACATACAGCAACTGAATAAAATAAGAACCAAAAAAGCAAGCAAAAATGCCTCAATGTTCATTTTCCAGATCCCTTTCAAAAGGGTTTATGGATTTAAATTTCTCGTTGCAGCCACTTACTCAAGAAACTACGTACTCTAGTTCTGAACAACATAACAGGTGGAAACAAGCACTTAGCTCCCTTGCTGTCAATACACAATCCTGGCCTAGAAACAGGACTGATTAGTACCCATAGTATATTGCTGAATATAGGGGTAAGATAGTTTGAACACTTATACTCCAAATGTTAACTTGGATGTTGCACAATGCATTTCAATGTATAGGAGAGGAGAAAAATAACAATTATTAAGGACTCCCATCATTCAGGACATGCCCTCTTCACACTACTAGCTAAGGAGGAGGTACAAGAGCCTAAAGAAACACCCTCAACTTTTCAGGAACAGCTTGTTCCCCTCCATCATCAGATTTCTGAATGGATAATGAAAACCAGGTATACAACCTCACGATTATTTTTTTCTTTTTTTGCTTTCTTTTTGCACTACTTATTATTTCTACTACTTATTTCTTATTTTTTTATTATTAGGTATTGCAATGTACAGCTGCTGCAAAGCAACAAGTTTGACAGCATATGCCAGTGATTCTGATTCTGAATCTGAATGTGAGGAACCAGGGAAGTAGAGGATAGCATTTGGGCATTTGACAATAGACTTGACTTTCACTTTGGAAGTGCAGTTTTCCTGAAGAATATTGCAAGTCTGGTCTATAAAACCCTGGTTGGACTGCATTTGTGTAGCTCCCCCGGCTAGCCTCAGGGTCGCTCAGCTCGCTGTCGTCTAGGGAAACAGCCCTCGGCCCCACCAAACTGAGTAATAGTTTGTGTGGATGCTGTGTGATGTACCCCACCCCGCCCAAATAACAGACAATACACCAGATACGATTAAATGATTTACAGTTTATAGATATTACTGGAACTATATAATTAAGAGAAAATAAAATATAACAGGAAAATAAAAGGCGCCACACTTATCGAAGTTCAATCTCTTCGTGCACAAACAGTTGGAGCTCAGGACCTCCTTCTTCACCCTGCGACCCCTCAGACCACCTCAACCAGCCGCCTGAGACCAACAACAGTGGTCGACCAGACGCTCCACACGAGTCCGTCCCCATCTCCTCTCCTTGCCAAATGCCCCGCTTGGGGTCCGACCCCGTTAGTGGACTCACAGCACCTGGTCCATCCTCTGTCTCTCTCTCTCCCGCCTTCTCCCCCAAAACCCCGTGCATACAATATCTTCAGATACATCAAAAACATAACAACTATCCCAATTGGTTCGTAACGTCTTCTTATCACAGTCTAACCCAAAACAAGCCGCTAGCGCAAGAACTTTCTCAGTGTTTAACATAACAAAGAAGCATTTCCAAGTATAACATAACAAAGAAGCATTCCCAAATACCCTTACTGACATAACAAAGAAGCCATTTTAATTAGCCTACGCAGTGACATAAAAGACGAAATCCGCTTACATTTGGAATACTGTGCTCAGTTCTGGTCACCTCATTATAGGAAAGATGTGGAACCTTTAGAGAGGGTGCAGAGGAGATTTATCACGGTGCTGCATGTCTTATGTGGAAAGATTGTGTGAGCTTGGGACTTCCTCTTTGGAGCAAAGGAGGATGAGAGATGACTTAATAGAGGTGTACAAGATGATAGGAGGCATAGATCCAGTGGGCAGCCAGAGAATTTTTCTCAGAGTGGAACTAACTAATACAAGAGGGTGTCGGGGGTAATTTTTTTTCATAGAGAGCGGTGGGTACATGGAACTCCCTGCCAGGGTTGTGGAAGAAGCAGATACATTAGGGACATTTAAGAACATCGAAGATAGGCACATGGATGATAGAAAAATATAGGGCTATGTAGAAGAGAAGGGTTAGATTGACCTTGTAGTAGGTTAAATGGTTGACGTAACATCGTGGGCCATAGGACTGTACTGTTCTATGGAACTGTGTAAAAAGGTGTAACAAGTGCTTCCCAAATACATTTGACCTTAGGGAAGTATTTTGATGATCCACATTTAAGAAAATGAAAACCTTTCCTATGGATGAATGATCTCAGTTACTGACAGGCATGATGATTGTCTTCACTGGTGGTAAATCCCAGTGGCCAGTGCCACTTATTCCTCACTGAAATCAGAGTAGATGAAGTCAGTTCTCACCAGTGCAGTGCCCAGGTGATTTCTCTGATACGGTGGAGAGGTGTGAGGTATGGCAGAGATCTGTATAGATATTACGGCAAAGAAGCTGAGAACCACTGTGACCTTGACCTTGACCTCTCCAGAGGGAGCAGTCCAGACACAAGATCATGCAGGTATGTTGTTCACCAGGTAAGCTTCTCTGGTAGTAGGCTCTTTGTTTTTTAAGACATACCTGTGACTCCTGCACTGAAATCCCTAGCCCAACCTGTGTCTGGTCCTGATGAAGGGTCTTGGTCTGAAACATCAATTGTCTATTCCTTTCCATTGATGCTACCTGACCTGCTAAGTTCCTCCAGCAATTGGTGTGTGTTGCTGTGTGGCCAGGCATGGCCTTATCTGTGGAATTCATTGCCACAGGCATCTGTGGAGGCCAAGTCATTGGGTACGTTTAAAGTGGAGGTTGATAAGTTCTTAATTAGTAAGGTCTTCAAAGGTTATGGAGAGAAGGCAGGAGAATGGATTTGAGAGGGAAAATAAATCAGCCACGATGGAATGGTGGAGCAGACATAATGGGTCAAAAGGTCTAATTTTGCTCCTATGTCATATAGTCTTATTTACATCTTCAGGATTGGAGAGCTATCAGCAGTATCACCCATTGAATGATTACTTCAACAGTTCAATGCTGGAGGAAATCTTCCCCATTGACTTACAGAAGGCATTTGTACACCTTGTGATTGGCAAAACATCTGAATCAACTGTTGTCAATAGCGTGTCAAATGTGCAGAATGAGAACAGTAACACACTGGTGTGTTGTGCTCACAGTTAGAAACAGAACAACAGAAAAAAAGGTCTTTTTGGTCGACCATTAGCCCAAATGAAACTCACTGCCTGCACATCATCCATAATCTCTCCATTTACCTCATGTTCACATGCCTCTTTAAATGTCTCACCAGGTTTGCTTGCACCACTGTCCCAGGCATCATGTTCTGGGCACCCACCTCTCTCTCTGTGAAATACACTTGCCGGTACATTTCCCTTAAACTTTCCTCCTCTCACCTTAAATGCATGCCCTCTAGCACTTGAAATTCCCTCTCCGGGAAAATGACACTGACTATAAACATGAGAAATTCTGCCAGAAACCTAAAGCAACACACTCAAAACGCTGGAGGAACTCTACAAGTATGGCAGCATCTATGGAAGTGAATAAACAGTCGACATTTTGTGCAGAGACCCTTCTTCAGGATTGGAAAGGAAGGAGGAAGATGCCAGAACAAATAGGAGGGAGGAAGGGAGGAAGGATAGCTGGAAGGTGATAGGGGAATAGGAAAGGTAAAGGGCTGGAATCTGATTGGAGAAGAGAGTGGACCATCGGAGAAAGGGAAGGAGGAGGGGACCGGGGGGTGGGGGTGGGTGGGAGGCAGGTGAAGGGAAGAGGTAAGAGGCCAGAGTGGGGAAGAGAAGAAGAAGAGAGGGGGAGGGATTTTTTTTCCAGTGACTGTTTACTCTATCTATGCATCACGTAATTTTCTATCAGGTCTCCCCTAAGCCTTTGATGCTCCAGGGAAAGCAATTCAAATCTGTCCAAACTCTCCTTGTGGCTAATACTCTCTAATCCAGGTGAACCTCCCCTCTACCCTCTCCAAAGCCTCCACATACTTCCTGCAATGGGCGTTGTTCTGACCCTGCTCTGTGATTGTTGCAGGCTGTGTGCTTTTGCCTCAATTAATGGCAGGGTGGTTGGAAGTGAATCTAGGGCAAAGTGTGGGCTCGTCTTGTGTGGATCTGGTGCCAGGAAAATGTCAGAGTTGTGAGCATGTGCTATAGCTGGAAATGCCCATTCCAATTTATTGATTGCCCTGAATAATTACAAGATTTGCACCATTTTTTTTTCATCATGATATTACAAGCTGAGCAACCATGGTTTCAAAGTCCTTTGCATATCAATAAGATTGACAGTACAGGGAAATTTTATATTGATATTGCCAGGACTTGAGCACCTGAGTTCTAGGGAAAGGTTAAACAGGTGAGGACATTATTCCCTGGTGTGCAGGAGAATGAGGGGAGATTTGACAGAAGTATACAAAATTATTAGGGGTATTGATAGGGTAAATGCAAACATACCTTTTCTACTAAGTTTGAATGGGACTAGAACCAGAACTAGTGGTGATGGGTTATGGGATAAAGGTGAATATAGAGGGGAGAACTTCACTCAGAGGGTGGTGCAAGCAGAAGTGGTGGATGTGAGTTCGATTTCAACACTGAAGAGCAATTTGGATAAGTACATGGATGAGAGGGGTATGAAGGTCTTTGGTCTGGATGCTAGTCAATGGGACTAGGCAGAGTAACGGGCTGGCCGATGTGCTGCAGTACTCTATAACTATATAGTGAGAATTCTGGAATGAGTTGTCCTATCATAGTCAATATAATGGGAATTACCCTCAGTGGCCTTTTTATTAGGTACACCTGCACACCTGCTCACAAATGCAAATATCTAATCTGCCAATCAGGTGGCAGCAACTCAATGCATTGAAATATGCAGCACATGCTCACAAGGTTCAGTTGGAGTTCACACCAAACATCAGCATGGGGAAGAAATGTGATCTAATTGACTTTGACTGTAGAATGATAGTTGGCGCCAGGTGGGGTGGTTTGAGTATCTCAGTAACTGCCGGTCTCCTGGGATTTTCACGTTCACTGGGCTCTAGAGATGACAGAGAAAGGTATGAGAAACAAAAAAAAAAATCCAGGGAGCAGAAGTTCTGTGGGCAAAAATGTCTTGTTAGAGTCATAGTCATAGAAAAATACAGCAAAGAAGCAGGCCCTTTGGCCCATCTAGTTCATGTCGGAACCATTTAAACCACCTACTCCCATTGACCTGCTCTGGGACTATTGCCTTCCATACCCCTACCATCCATGTACTTATCCAAACTTCTCTTAAATGTTGAAATCTAGCTCGCATCCACCACTTGTGCTGACAGCTCATTCTGCACTCTCTGGGTGAAGATGTTTCCCCTCATGTTCCCCTTAATATTGCAATATTTGATAGATTTCAATGAATTTCCCCCTCATTCTTCTAAACTCTAGTGAGTACAGTCCTAGCAATCAAATGCTCCTCATAAGTTGACCCTTTAATTCCCGGGATAATTCTCGTGAACCGCCTCTGGACTCTCTCCAATGCCAGCACATCCTTTCTTAGATAAGGGGCCCATCTTAGATAAGGAACACATTCTTTGGAAGAAAGGTAGAGTGCCCAGAGGAAGAGGTCACAGGGAGAGTATAGGACCTTCACACAGGCAGCACCAAGGTCAGGGTCGAAGCTGGCTTGGGGAGACTTAGAGGCAGCAGCTCTGCCAGCTGTGCCATTAAACCACCTTGCAAAAACTAAAGGAGGCTCCCTTGGTGGGAAGCTCTTTTTCATACAGAGCCTCCAAAGAACACACAGTGACGTCTCTGCACTTCTGTCTTTAACATCAGTAATGGTCAGGAAAGATTGAATAGGTTCAGACTTTATTTCCTAGAGTGCAGGAGAATGAGGGGAGATTTTATTAGTAAGTGAGGGGTCTAATTAGGATGAATGCTTGCAGGCCTTTTTCCCCTCAGGTTGGATGAGATTAAAACTAAAGGTCATAGGTTTAGGGTGAAAGGAAAAATATTTGAGGGGAATCTTTGGTTTAACTTCTTCACTTAGAGGGGGATGTAAGTGTGGAACAAGCTGCCAGCAGAAGTGGTAGACATGAATTCAATTGTAACATTTAAGAGAAGTACGAGAATGAGGGGTGAATGAGGTGTCGGTGTGTGGCCAAATGGTTAAGGCATTGGACTAGTGATCTGAAGGTCGTGAGTTCGAGCCTCAGCCGAGGCAGCGTGTTGTGTCCTTGAGCAATGTACTTAACTACACATTGCTCCTGCACGTTTATAGCAGTGGCAGTTGGTGCAGTATAAATTAAAAACAATATATATGGACTTTTCTGTTCTGCAGTGCTCTATGACTCCATAATCATCTGAGAGGGCCCAGAAGGGTCCTGACGAAGGGTTTCGGCCCCAAACATCGACTGTACCTCTTCCTATAGATGCTGCTTGGCCTGCTTTCACCAGCAATTTTTATGTGAGTTGCCTCTACTTACTTGTTCTCCTATCTCTAAAGATATGTGGCCATGTTTTCCAAGCTCCTTTTCCTCAGTATCCTCATATTTTCTCTGTATTACCTTGACTTATTTCACCTCCCTCAATACGCCTTCTTCACATTTCATTTGCCACTTTTCTGCCCGATTTGCCAGAGTATTTATATCTTTCCACAGCCCAGAGCTTTAACCCTTCACCCTTTGTAAACCATACAGGTAATTTTTATTGCACCTGCAAACTTTGTCATCGTGCTCCCTGCATTTAATTTAAAATTTTTAATACTTATTACAAAAACGAAGGAACTGCGAGAGTCCTGTGGAACCCAGTGATAACAGGCTTCCAACTGCTAAAACACCTGTCCATTTTTACCCTTCTCTGATCCCAGAATCTGTACCTTAAATGGGTTATTAGAAATTCTCTGTTTTTGTTCCAATAAGCTGCACGGAACTTAAAAACTAGAATGAAAT
Organism: Mobula birostris; assembly: GCF_030028105.1. Lineage (NCBI taxonomy): Eukaryota > Metazoa > Chordata > Chondrichthyes > Myliobatiformes > Myliobatidae > Mobula > Mobula birostris. The sequence goes on along the minus strand of NC_092372.1, from coordinate 214,061,650 downwards.
ATAATTTTCACAAATCAAATGCACTCTTCAAGCGGCTTGAAATCTTTAACCTCTTTGACTGACCACTCACTATTGTGGCTATTCCAGCAGGGAGTCATGTGCATAACAACATATTGATCAGACAAGCAGTCGACAGGGTCTAAGGAGCAACCTAATGTGATCTACAATTATTCAACAATGAAAAATATCTCATGTGGCTTCAATTGAGCTTCATGTTAAACAATTCCACTAATAGACTGTTACAATCCACACAGTGGGATACAATTAATATTTAGCATTAGAAGCAGAGTTTCACTCAGTTTGTAACAAATGGGTTTAATGGCTGCATTGTGACCTTGTAGAATAAGCAATCACCTCTCACTAATGCTCTCATCCATTCCCGTGGCTTTCAGACAATAGGCAACATAGGTAGATGTTTAATCCCATTGTATGACTTCCCTTATATACCTCTGCCTCTTAAAGCAAGCCCCTATCCCAGAGACTCCTATGATAGGTATTTAAGAGCACAACAAAGAGTTAATTTGTGAGACAGTGGTAAATTTATCACTGGAGGTCATATGAATTATTGTCAGAATAAAATGGAATGTATGTCTTATGATATAATTTTTAGAGAGTAATTATCACTCCTTGTCAAGTGTTAGGCTTTGCTGGAGCATATTAACCATATATTTTTACATTAACTTTCCCTAAAAGGTCTGTATAATTACCAGCAGCTGCCACACTATTGTCACTTATCTCTGCATACTGAAAGTTGTAATATATAGAAGTAAGAATGCATCTGAATAGTGATTGTGTCTTCAGAGCCTTTAATATCAAGGCTTCAAGTAATAAGTTAATTGAAATTTTCACAGTAAGTCTCTAAATTTTCATGCGCTGGTGTCTTCCCTATTTGACAATCTACACTTGTCTACACTTCCTGCTGCTTCGTCAAAGCAACCAACATAATCAAACATTCTGGGCCTCCCACTCTGAGCATTTCTTCTTTTCCCCTTCTCAGTTGGTAGAATCTAAAAGCCTGAAAGCATGTACCACCAGGCTTAAGGACAGCTTCTATCCCACTGTTATAATACTATTGAATGGACTTCTTGTATGATAAAGTGTATTCTTGACCTTGCAATCTATCTCATCATTGCCTTACACCTTATTGATTGTACTGCACTTTCTCTCTATCTGTAACACTTGTGACGAAAGAGGGTTACAAAAGTACACATAGACTAAGATGTTAACTGTCCTGTGCTAGCACCAGTGGGATCAACAGTTGATCTGCCACCTGTCTTCAGGAGAGAGAGATAAATAAGACAATGGAGCAGCATTTGGAAATATTAATGAAGAGACGAGAGAGTTTAATGGAAGGAGACACCGGTCTGAGTATTGTCAAGACCGGCTCCTTTTGAACCCTGAACTGTTTGAAGTGTGTTGGACAGGCGATACCCCAGCAGGGGGATAAAAAGGGGCAGATTCGCTAAAACAACACACACGACACCATGAGATAACGAGACCCTGGAAGCGGTGTGCCCCCACAAGTCGGTGGGAGTTTTGAAGGTCTAGTCGCGGGACCAGCCATAGACGCACAGGGTGGAAAGATACGGTCGGCGGGAACCTGGTGTGTGTGTCTGCCCTTGCCTGGGTGCCGGGTTCACCGCAGAGGAACGATCGTGTCTGAAACGGAGGGGTCACAGTCGGTGACCTCAGAAGACATTACAAAGGGTTCACCCGAAAGCTGACTGCGAGGAATATCGAAGGTCTGTTTGGAATCCGATTTGAATATTCATTCGTTCTCTTTCTCTCTCTCCAACGGCACGACGGCAATTACTGCGAACTGAACTAAACTGAACTCTGTCACTTGTGATTGAACATTTTACCCTAGACTGCTATAGAGCTGATTGACCCTATTATCCTAGTTCCGTGTACATGTGTGTTTATTCATTGCTAATCTGTTGCATTTATATCTTTACTATTAGAGTACTGTGTTGCTTATTTCTTTAATAAAACTTTCTTAGTTCCAGTAATCCAGACTCCAACTGAGTGGTCCATTTCTGCTGGTTTGGCAACCCAGTTACAGGGTACGTAAAACACTATATTCTGCATTTTGTTATTGTTTTCCCTTGTGCTACCTCAATGTTTTCATGGTATGGAACGATCTGTATGGATGGCATGAAAAACAGGTTTTTCAGGGAGCCTCAGTACTCTTGACAATAATAAACCAACACCAATCATCAATCTCATAGATGAGTTCCAGTGTTGTTGTAGCATGAAGTTTCCCTGTTCCCATATCCGTGTGTGTGTGTGCGCGCGCAGCCCATCTGATGTAAGACTGTTCCCGTTCTCCTTGATCTCTGATGACCGATGACCAACTCTTATCCGAGATGGGCTGGACTTCGACCTCTGCCTGTAAAAATAAAATTGAAAGAGCAGTTTGGACTGCATTCCTGTGGGGCTGTGAGTGAATTCGTGCACTTCCAGGTATAGGGTCGCACAGCAGTGTAACAGCCCCATTGGCTCAACAGTGCCACGTTAACTAGGCTGCGTATCTAAGCTAGTCCTAATTGCCTGCATTTGGTCCACATCCCTCGAAGTATTTCCTATCCATATACAGTATATGTTCAAGTGTCTTTTTGTTGTCATTAATGTACGTGCTTCAATTACTTCCTTTAACAGCTCATTCTATATACTGACCACTCTCTGGGAGAAAATGTTGTTATTAAATTTCTCAGGTTTCTATTAAATCTCTCCCCTCTCACCCTGAACTTCAGCCTTTAAGTCTTCTTAAATGTCCTTAATGTATCTGTCTTTACCACTATCCCTGGCAATTCATTCCATGCACTCACCACTCTGTGTAAAAACACTAACACTGACATCCCTCCTATACTGGTATCCCACCACCAAATACACCTTCCCCTCCCCCCACCAACTTTCTGCTTTCTGCAGGGATAGCTCCCTATGTGACTCCCTTGTTCATTCATCCCTCCCTGCTGATCTCCCTCCTGGCAGTTATCCATGCAAGTGGAACAAGTTCTACACCTGCCCCTACACCTCCTCCCTCACTACCATTCAGGGCCCCAAACAGTCCTTACAGGTGAAGGGACTCTTCACCTGTGAGTCTGTTGGGGTCATATACTGTGCTCGGTACTCCCGATGTAGCCTCCTGTATATCGGTGAGACCCGACTTAGATTGGGAGACCGCTTTGCCGAGCATCTACTCTCCATCTGCCGGTGGCCACCCATTTTAATTCCACTTCCTATTCCCATTCTGATACACCTGTCCATGGCCTCCTCCACTATCGTGATAAGGCTACACTTAGGTTGGAGGAACAACACCTTGTATTCTGTTTGGGTAGCCTCCAACCTGATGGCATGAACATCGACTTCTCAAACTTCCAGTCATGCTTCCCCTTCACCATTTCTCATCCCCTTTTCCCTCTCTCATGTTATCTCCTTGCCGCCCATTGCCTCCGTCTGGTGCTCCTTCCCTCATCCCCTTTTTCCTTCCTTCCATGGCCTTCACCAATCAAACTCCGAGCTTCACCCCTCCCCCTCTAAGTTTCACCTATTGACTGGTGTTTCTCTCTCCCCTCCCCCAACCTTTCAAATTTACTCCTCAGCTTTTTTTCTCCAGTCCTGCCAAAGGGTTTCAGCCTGAAATGTCATCTGTGCTTTTCTTTCCATAGACGCTGCCTGTCCCGCTGAGTTCCTCCAGCATTTTGTGTGTGTTGCTCAGACTTCCAGCATCTGCAGATTTTCCCTTGTCTGTTTCCCTCCTATACTTTCCTTCAATCCCCTTAAAATTATGCCCTCTTGTATTAATCATTACCACCCTGCAAAGAAAGGCCGTCCACTCTGTCTAATCTTAACATATTGTACACTACTTTTAATCTCTCATCCTCCTTCACTCCAAAAAGAAAAGCCCTGGATTATTCAACCTTTCCTCAAAAGATAAGTTCTTTCATCCAGGCAGCATTCTGGCAAATCTGCTCTGCACTATCTCCAATGTCTCTGCATCCTTCCTATAATGAGGCAACCGGAACTGAACACAGCATGGTCTAACTAGACTTTTTATAAAATTGCAACATTATCCTGAGGCCCTTGAACTCAATCCCCCCACTAATGAATGCCCAATACACCACACGCCTTCTTAACCGCCCTATCAGCTTGCTCAGCAGATTTGAGGGATCTATGGATGTGGATCCCAGGATTCCTTTTTGCTCCCCCACAGTGCTAATAATTCTGTCATTAACCCCGTACTCTACCATCAACTTTGACCTTCCAAATGCATCACTTCACACTTGTCCATCCGCCACTTCCCAGCCCAGCTCTGAATCCAAATGTCCTATGCAGCCGTAAGACCATAAGCCATAGGAGCAGAATTAAGCAAGTCGGCCCATTGAGTGTGCTCTGTCATTCCATCAAGGCTGATTTATTATCCCTCTCTACCCCATTCTCCTGCCTTCTTCCCATAACTTTTGACGCCCTTTAAATATCATCCATCACTTTAAATGTACCCAAAGACTTGGCCTCCACAGCCGTCAGTAACAATGAATTTCACGGATACACCATCCTCTCTCTAAGGACATTCCTCCTCTTTTCCGTACTAAAGGGGCTTCCTTGCATTTTAAGGCTGTGCCTTCTGGTCCTTGATACCCCCACTACAGGAAATATCTCCTCCACGTCCTCTCTAGGCCTTTCAATATATGATTGGGTTCAATGAGATCCCCCCCCCCTTCGAAACTCCAGTGAGTAGTCTGGAGCCATCAAACGCTCCTCATAACTTACGACAATCTTGTACACTGCCCACAACACCACTAACCTTGGCGTAATCATGCAAAAATGTGATGGCACTAAGAGTTGCACACACTGCTTACTCCTCAGAACCAAAGTAAAACAGATGACTGACTCTGTTTCACAAGGATCAGTGTTGGATATTTTAACTCTCCTTCTTGAAGTCAGTTCTCTGCACAACCTGAGCAGGACTCTGCTCAACATGTAAAGCTATTGTCAGCTGGGGACGTGTCTCTGGCCCTGCAGTAGAGGCAGCTCTTTCTGTACACCAAATGTCTGCTCTGCTCCGGGAGAGCCATCTGCTCGCGAATGGCATATTTCCGCCCAGGCAGGAGGGCAGTCTGCTGACGTAACACATATCTCTGCTCAAGCAGAACGGCTGGCCGCACATGCGCCGCAGCCCCGTGCCCCTGTGGAGCTGCAAACTGCTCGTGGCTTGCATCCCCGTGTCCACTGAGTGTGACAATCTGCTCATGTGGCTCCTCTTTACTCAATGAGGGCATCAAGCTGCTCTTTATTGGCGTCAAGCTGCTACTGTATGGCAGAGTGCGTAAGGGAGCAGAACTGTGCTTGGAACAGGATAAGGCTGTACAGGGTACCGAATCTTCAGGTGTGATGCGCAAAGGGGCACTGCATTTCAGTACCGATTAAGGAGTCCATAAAGAGGGAGGGAAGGTGCCTCTAATAAGGCAGAATGGTTTAAACTTAGGAATGAAAATTGTGCGATTACTTTTCTGGGATAAAGGACCAGGTATACTCAGTGGTCACTTTATTAGGTACACCCCTACATCTGCTCATAAATGCAAATATCTAATCAGCCAATCAACTCAAAACATTAAAGCATGCAGACAAGCACCAAGCCATTCAGTTGTTGTTCAGATTAAACATCAGAATGGAGAAGAAATGTGATCTTAGTGACGTTGACCGAGGAATGATTGTCGGTGCCAGACGGGGTGGTTTGAGTATCTCAGATACTGATGATCTCCTGGGATTTTCACACACAATAGTCTCTAGAGTTTACAGGGAATGACCAAACAAATATCTGACGAGTGGCAGTTCTGTGGGTGAAAATGCCTTTTTATTTAAAGAGCTCAGAGGAGTTTGGCCAGACTGGTTCAAGCTGACAGTAACTCAAATATTCACTCATTACAACAGTGGTGTGCAGAAGAGCATCTCTGAATGCACAACATGTCACACCTTGATATGGATGGGCTATAGCAGGAGACCACAAACATATACTCAGTGCTCACTTTATTAGGTGCAGGAGGTATCTACCGATGTGGCCTGTGAGTGTATGTAGACAAATCAGAGAGATAGATAAAGGTTTTAAAGATTATCTTTATTTGCCACATCGTTTACATCAACGAGCAACACAGTCTGGGAATATGCTGGGGGCATTCTGCAAGTGTGACGATGCTTCCAGTGTCAGCAGAGCATTCCCACAACTTACTAATCATAAATATTAGAATGCGGGAGGAAACCAGAACAGCCAGAGGAACCATTTTAAACCTCTCACTGCTCTGGGCGGAAGTGCCCACTTGCTTCAAAAAGGCAACAATTACACCAGTGCCTAAGAAGAGTGGTGTGAGCTGCCTTAATGACTATCGCCCAGTAGCACTCACATCGACAGTGATGAAATGCTTTGAGAGGTTGGTCACGACTAGACTGAACTCCTGCCTCAGCAATGAACTGCACCCATTGCAATTGGCCTATCGCCACAATAGGTCAACGGCAGATGCAATCTCAATGGCTCTTCACACGGCTTTAGATCACCTGGACACCACAAACACCTACGTCAGGATGCTGTTCATCGACTGTAGCTCAGCATTTAATACCATCATTCCCACAATCCTGATTGAGAAGTTACAGAACCTGGACCCCTGTACCTTCCTCTGCAATTGGATCCTCGACTTCCTAACTGGAAGACCACAATCTGTATGGATTGATGATAACATATCCCCCTCGCTGACAATCAACACTGGTGCACCTCAGGGGTGTGTACTTAGCCCACTGCTCTACTCTCTCTACACCCATGACCGTGTGGCTAGGCATAGCTGAAATACCATCTATAAATTTGCTGATGATACATCCATTGTTGGTAGAATCTCAGATGGAGACGAGAGGGCATACAGGAGCGAGATATGCCAACTAGTGGAGTGCTGTCACAGCAACGTAATTAAGACAAAAGAGCTGATTGTGGACTTCGGGAAGGGTAAGATGAGGGAACACATACCAATCCTCATAGAGGGATCAGAAGTGAAGAGCGTGAACAGTTTCAAGTTCCTGGGTGTCAAGATCTCTGAGGACCTAACCTGGTCCCAACATATCACTGTGGTTATAAAGAAGGCAAGACAGTGACTATATTTCATTAGGAGTTTGAAAAGATCTGGTATGTCAACAAATACACTCAAAAACTTCTATAGTTGTACCATGGAGAGCATTCTGACAGGCTGCATCACTGTCTGGTATGGGACGAAAGAAGCCGCAGAGGGTTGTAAATTTAGTCGGCTCCATCTTGGGCACTAGCCTACAAAGTACCCAGGACATCTTCAGGGAACGGTGTGTCAGAAAGGCAGCGTCCATTATTAAAGACCTCCAGCACCCAGGACATGCCCTTTTCTCACTGTTACCATCAGGTAGGAGGTACAGAAGCCTGAAGGCACACACTCGGCGATTCAGGAATAGCTTCTTCCCCTCTGCCATCCGATTCCTAAATGGACATTGAACCCGTGAACACTACCTCACTTTTTAAATGTATATTATTTCTGTTTTTGCATGATTTTAATCTACTCAATATACATATACTGTGATTTATTTATTTATTTATTTATTATTATTTTATTTATTTTTTTCTTCTATATTATGTTTTGCAAATTTCACGACACATGCTGGTGATAATAAACCTGAATCTGATTCTGAAACCCACGCGGTCACAGGGATGAAGTGCAGACTCCTGACAGACAGTGCAGGGGATTGAACCCCGATCGTTTGTGCTGTGATGTATTACGCTAACAAGTGCGATATGGAAGTCTTGTAGTAGAGGAGTTAAAACTCCTCATTAGTAGTCAAAGCAGAGTTCATTGCCATTTGCACAAGTGCATGTGCAATGAAAAACTTGCTGCAGCATCACTGGCATGTAGCATCATACAAGAAAAACATAAATTATACACAATTTCTACAGGAAATAACACAATTAGAACAAATAAAAAGCAAAGCTCATTTGAGTGCAACATGATCAGTTTGGGCAGATTATTGCTGTTAGTGAATAGGGTTATGCCAGTTTGTTCAACAACTGAATAGTTGAAGAGATGTAGTTGTTCTTAAACTTGGTAGTGTGGAACTTCAGACTTCAGTACCTCTTGTCAAATGGTGGCTGTGAGGAGATAGCATGGCCCGAAGGGGGTGGAATTTGAAAAAATGGGGGAGCTTTTTGAACAATAGGTTTATAGTCTGACTTTGGAGAGAGCGGGGCTGTGCTTAATCCTAAGGAATGTTTCTGGGCAAGGAGTTGGGATGTCTGTGGGAGAGCTTTTCAGAGGTAGTGACTATTACTCTCTACATTTAAAGGCAATAGAGAAAGATAGAAATAGGTAGGTTCCAATAGGTACATTTAATGTCAGAGAACTGTATACAATATACATCCTGAAATTCTTTTCTTTGCAACCATTCACAAAAACAGAGGAGTTTTCGCCCCAAAGGATGACTAACAGTTAAACTTTGAAACCCAAACCCGAAAAATGGAGAAAAAATTAAGGTTCTGAGTGGGAGGCGAATGTCAATGTCATAGACAGGAATAAAAGTAGACTGGGAGAAACTATCTGCATATAGGATCTACAACTGTGAAGTGGGAAGCTTTTCAATACTGTATAAAAATGTTGAGAGTTCAGGACCAATGTGTTAGCATAATGACAGGAATTCCAGGGAACCATGAAGTCAAGGCTGGATAAAAACAAAGTAAGATAGAGAGAACTGAAAACAGGGGAGGTCCTTCAGGTGTATCAAGAGTATAGGAGAGGGAGGGAGTTGGAAGAAATGGAGAGAAAAGAGATCTCACTGGCAGGTAGAAGTAAGAAAAATGCCAAAATTTTTATCAGTTTAGGTGTAGCACATTATTGCAATGTAGTTACGGTACAACTTTATAAAACATTGCAAAAGGTAGTGCACTTTTGGAATGAGCTGTCAGAAGTGGTGGTTAAGGTGGGCACATTAGCAACATTTAAAGGCTTTCTAGTTAAGTCCATGGACAGGAGGAGTTTAGAAGGCTATTGGGCAAATGTGGGCCGATGGGACTAACTCACAGTACTCATGGACGAGTTGTGCCAGAGGGCCTCTTTCTATTCTGTGTGACTCCAAGACTCTTGGTCCTCAGCTGGTGTACTATGTGCAGGTCTGCTTGTTAGGGAGGATGTGATTGCACTGGAGAGGGTGCAGAGGAGACTCACTAGGATGGGTGAATCAGCCTGGGATAAAACATTTTGATTATGAAGAGGAACTGGACAGATTAAATGTGTTTTCCTTGGAGCGGGGAAGGCTGTTGGCTTCTGATTGAAGAATGTATACAATGTTATGAGACATTGTAGATGGTAGGAAACATTTGGTTTTATAAACCCCTACAAGGCCTGATCAACAGTGCCACGCCCCCACCTCTTTTGCCTCCCTCCCTGTCCTTTCTGAAACATCTAAAACCCGGCACTTGAAGTAACCATTCCTGTCTCTGAGCCATTCAATCTCTGTAATGGCCACCACATCATAGCTCCAAATACTGATCCACTTATCTTCTGTCAACTTACCCCCTCTCACCTAAAATGCATTCCCTCAATATTCCCTCTCTATTAGACATTTCAACCCTGGGAAAATGACACTGTCTGCTGACACTGTCTTTCCTCTCATAATCTTATAAACCTCTATCAGATCTCCCCTCAGCCTCCACCACTTTGTCCAACCTCTTGTTATAGCGCATGCCCTCTAATCCAAGCAGCATCCTGATAAACCTCTTGCACCCTCTCCAAAGCCTCCACATCCTTCCTATAATGGGGCAACCGGAACTGTATGTAATACTCCAGATGTGACCTAACTAGAGTTTTATAAAGCTGCAACCTAACTTGCTGACCTTTGAACTCAATGCCTTAACTGAGGGCCAGATCAGTGGCATTCAGTTCTGGTGACCATATAAGATATAAGAGGTTCAGGTATCTCTGGAAAGCCATCTTATGTGCCACATGGCAATTCCTGACCGAACGTGAATCAGTGAAGGATGCTCAACAGCTGTGGTGGGGCTTGAATTCTATTGCCTCTTACCAAGTGAAACTAGGTAACATAGCTGACAACAAGGCTCTGCTCCCAGATGACCTCAATGCCTTCTATGCTTGTTTTGACTGTCAGAAGATGAAGGAGCTTTCATGGATTCCCACAGCCCTCAATGACTCTGCGATTTTAGTCTCTGAGGCTGACGTGAGAGCATCCTTCAGGAGGGTAAACACAAAATACTCTGCAGATGCTGAGGTCAGAGCAACACTCACAACACGCTGGAGGAACTCAGCAGGTCGGGCAGCATTCGTGGAAACGATGAGTCGACGTTTCGGGCCGGAACCCTTCGTTAGGACTGTAGAGGGAAGGGGCAGAGGCCCTATAAAGAAGGTGGGAAGGAGAAGGCTGGTAGGTTCCAGGTGAAAAACCAGTAAGGGGAAAGATAAAGGGGCGGGGGAGGGGATAGGCAGGAAAGGTGAAGAAGGAATAGGGGAAAACACAATGGGTAGTAGAAGGAGGTGGAACCATGAGGGAGGTGATAGGCAGCTGGGGGAGGGGGCAGAGTGAAATAGGAATAGGGGAGGGGAGGGGGAGGGAATTACCGGAAGTTGGAGAATTCTATGTTCATACCAAGGGGCTGGAGACTTCGTCGAGCACCTCCGCTCCGTCTGCCACAACAGACAGGATCTCCCGGTAGCCACCCACTTCAACTCTGCTTCCCATTCCTATTCAGATATGTCAATACATGGCCTCCTCTACTGCCATGATGAGGCTAAACTCAGGTTGGAGGAGCAACACCTCATATACCGTCTGGGTAGTCTCCAGCAACATCTCCTCTACAATCTCCATCAGCACAGGTGCACATCAAGGTTACATGCTTAGCCCCCTGCTCTACTCGCTTTATACTTATGACTGTGAGGCTATTATTTTATAAGTTAATATTTTATTAACTTATTTATGGTAATATTTTGTTTTATGTACTGTGTGTGATATTGCGGATGCACCATGGTCCTGAGGAATGTTGTTTCGTGTAATTGTATATATGTACAGTCAGATGACAATAAACTTGAACTAGAACAAGAGGTTCTACAGATGCTGGAAATCCAGACCAACACACACAAAATGCTGGAAGAACTCAGCATCTCAGCCAGCATCTATGGAGAGGACTTTCTGGGCTAAGACCCTCCCTCCAGTGTGTGGCGTGTGGTCAAGTGGTTAAGGTGTTGGACTGGCGATCTGAAGGTTGTGAGTTCGAGCCCCAGCCGAGGCAACGTGTTGTGTCTTTGAGCAAGGCACTTAACCACACACTGCTCCAGTCCACCCAGCTGAAAGTGGGTACTGGCAAAATGCTGGGGGTTAACCTCGCGATAGACTGGCGTCCTATCTTGGGGATCGTATTCTCAGTCGCTTCACGCCACGGAAACCGGCATAAGCACTGGCCCTATAAGGCTCGGGATGGACTTTAACCTCTCTCCAATACTTAAAAAAATCTTCCTTCTCCAAAATAAAATCACTTCACCTTGTCTTTGAATAGCTGTTGGTTCAGTTTACACACCACCTGTACACTATATCAGTCATTGCTCTCATGTGCAGTGAAAAAAAGTGCCCTGTAGAATTGTGGGCATTTCTACCTACTTGTATCTTAATACCCAACATCCTGTGCAGCTCCTAATCCATCCAGTCTTCAGAGTCAGAATCGGGTTTAATATCACCGGTATATGTCGTGAAATTTGTTAACTTTCCGCCAGCAGGACAATGCAATGTATGATAATATAGAAAAAAACTGTGAATTACAATAAATATATATAAAACAATAAAATATAAATTTAATATAGATGATAATAAATAAGAATTAAAAATAGTGAGGTAATATTCATGGATTCAATGTCCATTCAGAAAACGGATGGCAGAGGGGAAGAAGCTGTTCCTGAATCATTGAGTGTACGCCTTCCGGCTTCCGTACCTCTTTCCTGAGGGTTGCAATGAGAACAAGGCCTGTCTTGGGTAAAGAGGGTCCTTAATGATGGATGCCACATTTTTCAGGCACTGCTTCTTGAAGATATCCTGGATACTATGGAGGCTAGCGACCTTGACAGAGCTGACTTAAGTTCACAACTCTCTGCAACTTCTTTTGATCCTGTGCAGTAGCCACCCACCCCCCCCCACCCATAACCAGATGGTGATGTAGCCAGGTAGAATGCTCTCCACAGTACACCTGTAGAAAAATTTGTGAGTGTTTAGACTCAACACAGCTCAGAGGTCTAAATTATTCCAAAGTCATGCGGGTTAGTAGGCTAATTGGTCACAAGGCTGTAATCTGGCAGCACAGGCTTGTGAATTGGAAGGGCCTGATACCATGCTGTATCTCTAAATAAATAAAGGTTTCCCACAGAGTGTTCCTGTGCTCGGACAAAATCACATTCTGATTGATCACATGCAGATATCATTATCTTCTTCCATTGGCTCATCATTTCAAACAGCATGCTTTCCAAGTGCTTGTTCTGATAGGCCGGCCCAGCACTGAGATGAAATTGTTTTCTTGAAGCAGTGTGTGGGCCAGAAGACCTGGTTAGTGGAGAATCTATAAAGAAGGGTAATTACAAAACCAATTACGGATGACAGACAGCCTAGAACCAAGCTTTAACCAATTCAGAAAATTAAAATATACTCTAAATCCACATCAACCCTGCTCGGCACACCGACAATTATGTTCCTTTGAATATGTGAATAATTATTGATGAACCTGGAGCAAGGTAATAAATTTAGCTGAAATATTTGGAATAGATTGGTCATTTTACTGAGCTATGAGGATTAACTATTTCAGGTAAATTTGGTTTTATCACGAAAAGTGGAGGGTAGACCTAAGAACCATTATGTTGTATTTGACTTCTGTACTATTCTACCCTTCTTTATTGACCTTAGTGAACAATAAATATGACAAGACAAGTAAGGGATCCATCCATGGTCACACAAGGAAATGAGCTACCCTTTCCAAAGAATTACAGTTGTTACTTGATCCACTAGTATATTGTCATCAAAAGATATATATCATTGGCATCTGCTGCTGTAACTAATTCCATTGCTAGTGAACTGGTTAGAAATTCTTTGAGAGGCTTCAAGTAAAGATGCTTAAGATGGGCTGAACTAACATATTAAGCATTTGGTCTCACCCTATCAAAGATACACCTTTTGTTCTACCCATTCCTTCCCAGGCTTCTCTGCTACCGAAAAGTAATGTTCACTCACTTCTTTCAGTTCTGATGGAAGTTCCTGGACCTGAAATGTGTTTCTTTTTCCACAGAGGGTGCCTGACCTATGGAGTGTTTCCTGCATTTCCTGATTTTATTTTAGAACCGGATTTGAAAATCTACATTGGCAGCTATAGAATTTAAAATCAGATAAAACAAAATCTGGAATTTGAAAAATAAACAAACTTGTCATCAGTAATGACAACCTTCATAACTACAAATGCTGTAAAGATCACCCCCATCTGAGTCAGCAGAGTACTTCAGAAGAGGAAAATTGTCACCTAGCTCACCTGTCAATCCAGGCCCATCCAATGTAATTGGTTTCTAAATGCCCTCCCAATGGTCTGGAAAGCCATCCAACTGAACTACTGCCTGTAGTGACAGAGAAAAAAAACAAAACTGGATGGACCTCTTGCCATAGACGAGACCTTGAATTCAGATATCATAAGACCATTAGATATAGGAGCAGAATAAAGTATTTGGCCCATTGCGTCTGCTCCACCATTCCATCATGGCTTATTTATTATCCCTCTCAATCCCATTCTCCTGCCTTCTCTCCATAACTTTTGATACCCTTACTAACCAAGAACCTATCAACCTCCACTTTAAATATATCCAATAACTTGGTCTCCACAGCCATTTGTGGCAATAAATTCCACCCTCTGGCTAAAAAAAATCCCCCTCATCTCTGTTCTAAAAGGATGTCTTTCTATCTTTCTATTCTGAGGCTGTGCCCTCTGGTCCTCGACTCCCCCACTATAGGAAACATCCTCTCCGTATTCACTCTATCTAGGTCTTTCAATATTCAATAAAGTTACCTCTAATCCGGTCAATCAAAAAAAGTCCTGCTTGCCACAACTGGGGACTACTATCTAAATTGACACTAGTTAAGCAATAGATATACTCAAAGAATCATTCTCGAAGTTCAAAGTAAATTTATTATCAAAGTACATATTTGTCACAAAATACAATGCAGAGATTCATTTTCTTGCTGGTATTCACAATGGAACGAAGAAATATAATAGAATCAAAGGAAAAGGACACACAAAGATCGACAAACAACCAATGTACAAAGAAAGATAAGCTGTGCAAATCCACAAAGAAATAATAGTAACGATAAATAATAAGTAATACTGAGGACATGAGCGAAAGTGGCTCCATTGGTTGTAGAATCAGTTCAGTGGTGAGGTGAGTGAAGTTATCCATGTTGATTCAGGAGCCTGATGGCTGAAGGGTGATAACTGTTCCTGATCCTGGTGGTGTGAGACCTAAAGCTTCCACCCCATCTAAACCCCTTGCTCTAGGGAAATTAAAATCTCCCACCATGACAACTCTGTTATTATTACAACTTTCCAGGATCTGTTTCCCTATCTGCTCCTCGGTATCCCTGTTACTATTGGGCGGCCTGTAAAAAACACCCAGTAAAGTTATTGACCCCTTCCTGTTCCAAACCTCCACCCACAAAGACTCCGTGGACAACCCCTCTATGACGTCCAACTTTTCTGCAGACGTGACACTATCTCTGATTAACAGTGCCACGCCCCCACCTCTTTTGTTTCCCTTCCTGTCCTTTCTGAAACATCTAAAACACAGCACTTGAAGTAACCACTCCTGTCACATTCTTTCTATAATTCTGTAAATAGAGGCAAGTACAGAAATGATGCAAGATCTCAACATGAAATGTTGACAACTCCCTTTCACCCTCAGATGCTGTTTAACCCGCTGAGTTCCTCCAGTGGGCTGTTTGTTGCTTTAATTAGACAGACAATATCTCCCAAGGCCTCAGTGGCAACTTCACACTGTCAGTTTATTTTGTACAATCAGGAAACGTGGCTCAATGACACTTGATTCCCTCGTCCAGGTGACTATGAAAAACTTCACTGGTTGCAAACTCCAAAAGCTGCATATATTTCAGCTGTCCGTTTATTTGTCCCTTAACCCCCTATCCTGAATCCATGCCTGTAGATTAGTCCCACTTTTGTCAGTGGTGTTTCGGGGAACTTCTTCATCAGGAGTTTGAGGAGAATTGGTACGTCACCACAGACATTAAAATTTTTGCAGTTGAAATGAGGAGAATATTCTGACGGGTTAAATCACAGCCTGATTACGGAGACGCTGATGCACAGGAGACCTCAGCGGGCTGTAGACTCAGTCAGCTCCACCACAGGCACAACCCTCCCCACGTTTTCGAGAGGCCATGCCTCAGGGAGGTGGCATCCATAACTAAGGACACTCACTATCCAGAACATGACCTCTTCTTGTTGGAGAGGAGGTACAGGGGCTTGAAGATTCACATTGATTATTGAGAAACAGCTTCTTCTCCTCCGCCATCAGAGTTCTGAATGGTCCATGACCCTGTGAATACCATCTTATATTTCCTTTTTTTTTCTATTCTTTGTCTAGTTTAGTAACTCATAGCAATTTTATGTCTTTGCACTGTCATCCTCATCATCAGGTGCCATGCCCAGTTTGAGCGTTGACTGCCATGGCCCACACACTCCTGTTTCGGGTCAAGTGGGTCAATTCATTGGTATTTATTTCCAGTTCTCTGGCTGCTGTCTCCATCATCATTTGTCTTTGTCTTCCTCTTGTTTTCCTCCCTTCAATCTTTCCCATAATTACCGTACATTCTGACTCCTCTTTCCTAATCACATGTCCAATGAAGTTACGTTGTCTTTTCATGATCTCATACGTTATTTCTCTTTTTGTGTTCGCTCCGTTCATGACATCCTCATTAGATATTCGTTTTGTCCATGATATTCTTTGCATTCTCCTCAAAAACCACATCTCTGCTGCTACGGTTTGTTTCCTCGAGTTACTAGAACATTCTGAGCCATATAACATAACTGGATAAACGTAACGTTTCAGTAATCTGAGGCGGGTTGTCATGCCTAGTTTAGTATTGGTCAGTATACTCTTCATTCTTGTAAAGGTGTCTTTTGCCATCCCTATTCTTCTTTTAATGTCCAAGTCGCACCTGCCATCAGATGTCACCCAGCTTCATAAGCAGCAAAAGTTCTGTACTGGTTTTATGTCTTCCCCGTTTATTCTCAGCCTGCAGATAGGATTCTCCTTCTTTTTGGATACCACCATACATTCTGTCTTTTTGTAATTGATAGATAGACCCATTTTTGCACTTTCTTCAACAATTATATCAATTAAGTTTTGTAGTTCTTCCTCTGTATTTGCAATTAACAGTGTCATCTGCATATCTGAAATTATTGATGTTTTCACTGCCAACTTTGATTCCCAAGATGTCTTTTATTATTTGTAATATTGTCTCACTGTACACATTAAATAAATCAGGGGAGAAAACACACCCTTGTCTAACACTTCTCTTGATTTTCGTAAACTGACTCATTTGTCCATCTATTCTTACAGCGGCAGTTTGTTCCCAGTACAGAGTTCTGATTAGGCGGAGGTCTTTCAAATCTAGATCTAGAGTTTTCTGTAATATTTCAAATAACTTATTGTGCTTCACTTTATCAAATGCTTTTTTTTGCACTTGAATAACTTGTTCTGATAGTATCCTTAACATCAATATTGCGTTTCTTGTACCTTTGTCTTTCACAAAACCACATTGTTCTTTGCCTATTTCAGCTTGTATCTTACTTTTAGCTCTTGTTATCAAAATTCTTTGCACTATACTGCTGCTGAAAAACAACAAACCTTAGGTCAGTGATACTAAACCTGAATCTGAGACTGAACTTGTGCTATCTAATTTTCTACAAGCAGAATAACCTTGGAAGCACGGATAGGAAACACAGAGAGAACAACATGAAGCAAAATTAAATGTCACTTGGGCAAACGATATTTGACTCATTTTAATGATGGTTGATGAGGGGCTTGTTGTTGATACCGTATACACAGACTTTCAAAAAGTGTTTGGCCATGTATCACATAAAACATTTATTAAGAAGGATTATTAAAGGTCTGATGAAAGTGAAGAAATGGATACAAAAATCATTTAGGGACAGTAAGCGTAGAACATAGAACATAGAACATAAAATAGTACATCACAGTACAGGTCCTTCAGCCCACAATGTTGTGCCGACCCTCAAACCCTGCCTCCCATATAAGCCTCCATATATTCCTCCATATACCTGTCTAGTAGTCTCTTAAACTTCACTAGTGTATCTGCCTCCACCACTGACTCAGGCAGTGCATTCCACACACAAACCACTCTCTGAGTAAAAAACCTTCCTTTAATATCCCCCTTGAACTTCCCACCCCTTACTTTAAAGCCATATCCTCTTGTATTGAGCACTGGTGCCCTGGGGAAGAGGCGCTGGCTATCCACTCTATCTATTCCTCTTATTATCTTGTACACCTCTATCATGTCTCCTCTCATCCTCCTTCTCTCCAAAGAGTAAAGCCCAAGCTCCCTTAATCTCTGATCATAATGCATACTCTCTAAACCAGGCAGCATCCTGGTAAATCTCCTCTGTACCCTTTCCAATGCTTCCACATCCTTCCTGTAGTGAGGTGTAGTGGGCAACAATTGTTTCTATACCTGAGCAAAATATAAAATAGTCAATGAAGAGCAAAACAAAAATTCTAAGGGTGCTGTAAAGGTAGCACAGTTGTCACATATGCCAATCACTCCAAGTGCCTTGTAAAATGGACACATAAGAAACCATGCATCTAGACCCATAGAACATAGAACAGTACAGCACAGAATCAGGTCTTTCAGCCCATAATGTTGTACTGTATTAATTAACCTAAATAGAACATAGAACAGTAAAACGCAGTGCAGACCCTGTGGTCCATGATGCTGGTGCCAACCTTTAACTCTACTCCAAGATCAATCTAACCCTTCCCTCTCACATAAGCTTCCATTTTTCTCTCATTCACATGCCTATTGAAGTCTCTTAAATTACATATTTATTTAGAGTGAGTTACGATGTGGAATAGGCCCAACAAGCTGCAGCACCCAGCAACCCTATCCTAATCACAGGACCAGTTATAATCATCAATTGACCTACTAGCTGACACGTCTTTGGAACGTGGGAGGAAGCCGGAACACCCGGAGGAAACTCGTGGGCAGCAATGCGCAAACTCCTTACAGACGACATTGGATTTGAACTCCGATGCCCTGAGCTGTAATAGCATTGTGCTAACCATTCCGCTAATGTGCCTGCCCAACAATGTCTCACAACAATCCTAGAAGGATCTATAGGGGCAAGAATAACCTTAATTTTTAACATATTTAAATCTGGTTGCAGGGGAAAGAATAGCGAGGGCTAATAACTGGAAAATAGGGACGTGGATTGTGGCAACAGGAAGCTACAGAGAAAAAAATAGAGACATGGAATGCAGTGGTGACAACACCCAAGTTTCAGGAACTTCACTAATTACTATATGTTATAGCATGCACCCATTGCTGTAATAGAAAATTGGATTTGCTGTTAGACTGTGGATAATCATTTTATTCTGTAATTAGGACCTAGTCTGTCACTTAATTAAGTCTTTCTGTAGCCACCCTTCTGTTATCAAAATGTAGTTTTACTGGTAATCTCATCAACTGAGAATGTAAGTGTTGTGCCAAAGGTAGATCAGCTTTAACTGGTCTCCTAGTGTGCACCAGTTTTTAGTAAATTGCCCGTTACTTTGAATGCCAACTCTGTGTGATCTTTCAGCTTGGTCTTACAAGTCATGTTCCACGATGGTTTGCAGCCCTTATGTAATTTTGCAAAGGGTGGAGGGTGTTTTGTGGGTGTTCTGCCTAAGAGCTTAAACAGACGAGTTGGAGAGGGTTTCAAAAACAAGAGTAAAGATCTTTTCAAGGATGTTTTTCGGTTGGGTGAAAAGGTCGTGATTCTTCTCCTGGCAGCAAATCATAGTCCTCTGTTCATTTGTCCCACAGCTTGACTGCTCCTGTCCATTGAGTTCCAAAGTGAGGATTACACGATCTTTTGCTTTCTCCCTTTACTGAGCTGTCCTTGAATTTGCCTTTTCAAAATTGATTGAATATCTCTGCAGGCTACATGAGTCAGGGAATTTAGGCGCCTCACCCACAACCCTGATTGCCTACTAAATGCTGTATAGGGACGCCACATGCTCTTGTCCCCTGCCTGGACATAACTTATAAATATTTAAAGAGGGTACTCACTTTGCAAACAACACTGAGGCTTTATGAGAGCCTCACATTGTTCCATGATGGAGCAAAATTGGACTTTGATTCTGTATTTCTACACTCTGATTAGCATTTGCAATTAAACCAAAATTGTTCTGCACTAATGGCTCAATGAGTCATAGAGACATAAAATGTGGAAAGAAGTTATTAATTTACATAAGATATAGGAGCAGAATTCGGCCATTTGGCCCGTCGAGTGCTCCGCCATTTCATCATGGCTGATCCGTTTCTCTCTCAGCCCCAATCTCCTGCCTTCTCCCCATATCCCGTCATGCCCTGACCAATCAAGAACTATCAACCTCTGCCTTAAATATACCCAGATGACTTGGTCTCCACAGCCACCTGTGGCAAAGAGTTCCACAGATTCACCACTCTCTGACTGAAGAAATTCCTCCTCACCTCCATTCTAAATGGATATCCCTCTATTCTGTGGCTGTACTCTCTGATCTTAGATTTCCCCAACATAGAACCACCACTGCACCTACGTGGGCACCCATTTTCCTGCATTTAGCCCTGAGCCTTCCTCAGCTGTTTGATTTAAGTGCTCAGCGAGACTCAGGTTCAGGAGAGCTGAGAGGAGCAATCTAGTTTTACATTTTAGTTTAGCACTGAGAGAGGAATGGACTGTGAGATGTGTCATTGTTTGAATATGATCTTCACTGAATGGACCTTCTAAGCTAGGTGCTTGCCTCTTCCTGTAAAAAACCTTCCACACCTCTGACATCACCCCTGTACTTCCCTCCAATCACCTTAAAAATACGTCCTCTCATATTAGCCATTGCCGCCCTGGGAAGAGGGATGCGGGCTGTCCACTCTATTGAATTGAATTGAATGATCTTTATTGTCATTATACATAGGTACAATGAAACTCTGTTTGGCTTCCTCTCAGGCAATTAAATAAAGTGGTAGATAAAAACAAGACAGTAATAGAAAAACAGTATTAAATAGATAAGTAGCAGACAATAAGTTGCGGCAGCACCAGAATATCACAGTAATGCACAAAGTGCCATTAGTGCAAGTATTTGAGTCCTTGTGTGTGCATGTGTGTGCTCACAGTTTCAGTCATTGTTCTGTGGGACTGGTGTGATGGAGGCCACAGCTCTGGGATAGAAGCTCTATATGTGCCTCTTATCATATTATATACCTCTATCAAATCACTCCTCATTCTTCTTTGCTCCAAGGAGAAAAGCCCCGGCTCTCTCAACCTTTCCTCATAAATCATGCTGTTTAATCCAGTAGTATTCTGGTCAGTCTCCTCTGCACCCTCTCTACAGCTGCCACATCCTTCTTATAATGTGGCAACCAGAAATGAACACAATACTCCAATACCCAGTGACACCTAATACATTAATTCCTTCTGTCTGCACATTGATTGTATCCCTCCATTCTCTGTAAATTCATCTGCCTATCTACGAGCCTCTTAAGTGGCTCTTATCATATCAGCTTCCATCACCACACCTGGCAGTGCATTCCATTCATCCACCATTCTGTGTGTAAAGAACCTGCCCTGCACATCTTTAAATTTCCCCCCTCTCACCTTAAATGCATGCCGTCTACCATTATACAATTTGTCCCCGGAAAAAGA
Organism: Mobula birostris; assembly: GCF_030028105.1. Taxonomy (NCBI): domain Eukaryota; kingdom Metazoa; phylum Chordata; class Chondrichthyes; order Myliobatiformes; family Myliobatidae; genus Mobula; species Mobula birostris. The sequence goes on along the minus strand of NC_092372.1, from coordinate 214,040,658 downwards.
TACCGGCTGTTTAGTCTACCTCTGCCTCTCATAATCTTATAAACTTCTATTAGGTCTTATCTCAGCCTCCTGTGCTCCAGAGAAAACGTCCAACCTTTCCTTATACAAATGCCCTCTAACCCAGGCAGCATCCTGGTGAACCTCTCCTATATCCTCTCCAAAGCCTCTGTATCCTTTTACAATGGGATGACCAGAACTTCGGATGCAGCCTAACCAGAGTTCTGTAAAGCTGCAACATAACTTTCTGACTCTGAAACTCAATGCCTCAGTTAATAAAGGCAATCCTGCCACATGCCTCTTTATTTAAGACCTATCAATCTGTGTTGCCTCTTCCAGTGAGCTAAGGAGCTGGACCTCAAGATCCCTCTGTATGTCAATGCTGTTGAGGGTCCTGCCATTAACTGTATACATTCTCTTTGCATTTGATCTCCCAAAGTGCAACACCACATACTAAATGGTGGAGGAACTCAGCAGGTCAGGCAGCATCGATGGACAGGAATAAACAGAACACTCCATAGATGCTGCCTGACCTGCTGAGTTCCTGAAGCGTTTTGTGCGTGATGTTTTGAATTTCCAACAGCAGGGTCTTATGTTTAACACCTCATAATGGCCAGGATTCAATATCAGCTGATATTTCTCCATCCACATCAGCAATCCATCAATGCACCAATCACCTTGGACTCATTTCTCACCTCTCCACTTTATACGGGCCATCTCGCTTCTCCAATCCATCCTGAAACGGGGCTCCAACCAAGATGTTGACAATTCCTTTCCTCCCAGAAGTGCTGCTCGACCCACTGAGTTTCTCCAGTGGGTTGTTTGTTGCTCTGCTGTGTCCCGCTGCCTCCTTCGGCAACCTTCTGTACCATCTACAACTTCACCAATTTTTGTGTCAACTATAAAGCTACTAAACAACATTTTCTTCCAGGTCATTTATATATACAGTATATTCCGATTAATTGTGACTAGCACATTTTGCCCAAATTAAGCAGTAGCTCCAATTAGCCAAAATTTCATGGAAATAGTTAAAAAGGTATAAAAAAAGACAAACTACCATTTAACTGAGTAACAAATTATGTACTTAAGTGAAATATAGACCAAATTAGCACAGCACCAATGCTACTACTATGTAGAGCTACTAGGACTTGATGTTTCAATCCCTATGGTAAGTTGGCACTCTCGATGTTGGCAGTGGGTTTGGAGTGGTGACAAGGAGGGAGGGTAGGTACGTCATCGGGGTCATCAGGTGGGCACCCTCCTTCTTTGACGTTTCGTTGATAAGCCCACGACGTCTCCAGAGGGCTCAACGGTGCTAGCTGGCGTCCCAGATACACCCCCCTCAGTTCCATACTCTCCTGTCTTCATCTTGCAGCTCGGTTGTTGTCTTTCCTTTTAATCCAAATCCAATCGCTGCTTTCTTTTGCTGCATTTGACAAGGACTTGATTGCTTGTTGGAGGGAGTGACCCCTCAGCCCCATCTAATTCGATAGACTGGTCGTAGATGTAGCAACGAATCCCCTGCATCCCACCTCTACAGGGAAAATCTTGGTCTTCCAGCCATTCTGGGCAGCTTCAGTTGCCAGTTATAAAGCTGTGTATTAGTTCCTAATAGTTAATCGACAGAGGAATTCACCCACTATACGTTGCTGTGTGTGGGGTGTACAAGGAGGGACTTCTGGCGAAGGAGCTGGTTGTGTCTATTTTGGGGCAGCTCACTCACCTTTGGTTCTCACTGGACACTCAGCTCTCATCTGTGGCTCCAAGAAGTGGTTTGGATGCAACAGTGCTCACACTCTGGTACACCAGTTCAGAAGGCAAGCTAAAGGAGGTGAGGATAGCCAGCGGGCATCATATCCCAGTGAAGTAGAGACAAGATCAAGAGTGAGATCCAACAGCCAAGAAGGTGGTTCTGCAACCCTTCGTGGAGAGTGAAGGGCATGACAAGCCACAGGAGAAGTCATAGTTATCCACTGCAACCAAGGAAGGCCCCATCTGTGATGACTCTCGTATCACTGGATTCAGACCTCTGAGGTTGGGAGAGTGGAACTGTCCCAGTGCAATAGCTTTTCCTCTTTAAAAACTGTTCTGCACTGGTTTCACTGTCATTGTTGGACACGATGGACAACTAACACGCTGCTGTGTTCTCTTGATTGAATGTAAATGACCAAAATTAGCACAGACATCCAGTGCAGATAATAGACTGCCATCATACAGTGCTTTTGATGACTGCATCCTCCAAATCTTCATCTTCATTGTAACGTTCAAGATGATTGTCAATATCTTCAAATTCTTCATAGTTCCTAACTTGCTGAAGTAGTGGGATAAATTTCACTTCACTCCCTGCTGTTTCTGGCATCCCCAACCCTGAATGCTTGGAGCCGCAGTGAGAAAAACGATTCTGAATTGTCTTACTGCTTACTTCTCGCCAGCCAGCCTGCTTTTTGAACACAAACACATGCAACTGACACTATTTAAAAACCGTTTGCTCTAAGCACGATGTGACGTCAGATAGCCACAGAAGCTCTCGCAACTGACGCTAGTTAGAAACTGTTCGGCAACAGTCTCCTGTCCCAATAAAGTGGCATAGTGTCCAGTGTCCCAATTAAACAAAGGGAATCCATGCTATTTACTTGCGTAGGTCTCGTTGTTTAAGAGTTGTCTCAAATAAGTGGCTGCCCCTGATTAACTGGAATCCCCTGTGTGTGTGTGTGTGTGTGTATATATAATTTTCATTTTCTTGTAGCATACGCAATAAATCCATAATAGAATAATGATCATAATTGAATCAATGACAGACCACACCAACTTGGGCATAAAATTCAACAAACTGTGCAAATACTAAAATAAAGAAATAATAATAATAATAATAAATAAATAAGCAATAAATATCGAGAACGTGAGATGAAGAGTCCTTGAAAGTGAGTCCATAGGTTGTGGGAACATTTCAATGATAGGGCAAAGTTATCCCTTTTGGTTCAAGATCCCCTTTGGTGAACTGTGGCATTTAAATCTGGCAACCCAGGTCTGTACAAGAAAACCAGTTATGATTTGCAGAGGACTATTTCAAGAACCAAGAAACAATTCTGAGTGAGGTTGGCGATGACATTGAATGCATATCAACTCTGGCAGGGTTTACAGGACCTTACTTCCTACAAAGCGAAACCCAACATCATGAATGGCAGTGAGCTTCACTGCCAGACGAGCTCAATTGCCTTTTATATTCACCTTGAAAGGGAGAATAAAACTACAGCTGTGAGGATCCCTGCTGGATCCAACGACCCTGTGATCTCTGTCATGGGAGGCCTATGCCCGGCTGCCTTTTAGGAGGGCGAACCCTGGCAAGGCAGCAAGCCCTGATGGTGTACCAGGTAAGACTCTGAAAACCTGTGCTAACAAACTGACAGTAGTATTCAAAGACATTTTCAATCTCTCACTACTACAGTCAGAAGTTCCCACCTTCAAAAAGGCAACAATTATACCAGTGTCCTAGAAAAGTAGTGTGATCTGCTTCAACGTCTGGCCAGTAGCACTCACATCTACGGTGATGAACTGTCTCGAGAAGTTCAGAATCAACTCCTGCCTCGGCAAGGACTTGATCCCACTGCAATTTGTCTATCACCACAATAGGTCTACAGTGGACACAATCTCATTGGCTCTCCATGTGACCTGAGATCACCTGGACAATATAAACACCTGTATCAGGATGCTGTTCATTGATTATAGCTCAGAGTTTATCACCATCTTTCCCACAATCCTGATCGAAAAGCTACAGAAACTGTGCCTCTGTACCTCTGTCTGCAGTTGGATCCTCAGCTTCCTAACTGGAAGACCACACTCTGTGCTGATTGGTAATAATATCTCCACCTTGCTAACAATCAACTCTGGTGTACCTTGGGGATGTGTGCTTAACCCAATTGCTTTACTCTCTCTATGCCAGTGACTGTGTGGCTAGGCACAGCTCAAATACCATCAATAAACTTGCTGATGATACAGCCATTGTTGGCAGAATTTCAGATAGTGACGAGAGGGTGTACTGGAGCGAGATATACCAACTAGTGGAGTGGTGTAGCAGCAACAACCTTGCGCTCAATGTCAGCAAGACAAAAGAGCTGATTGTGGACTTCAGAAAGGGTAAGACAAGGGAACACAAACCAATCCTCATAGAGGGATCAGAAGTGGAGAGAGTGTGCAATTTCAAACTCCTGGGTGTCAACATCTCTGAGGATCTAACCTGGTTCCAACATATCGGTGCAGCTATAAAGAAGGCAAAACAGCAGCTATACTTCATCAGGAGTTTGGGGACATTTGGTTTGTCACCTAAAACACTTGAAAACTTCTACAGATGTACTGTGGAGAGCATTCTGATTCTGACTGGCTGCTTCACTGTCTGGTGTGGGTGACACTACTGCGCAGGATCGTAGCAAGCTGCAGAGAGTTGTACTAACCTCAGAAAAGCGGCTTCCATTATTAAGGGCCCCCACTACCCAGGAAATGCCCTCTTCTCATTGTTATCATCAGGTAGGAGGTACAGAAGCCTGAAGGCACACACTCAGTGATTCAGGAATAGCTTTTCCCCTCTGCCATCCGATTTCAAAATGGACATTGAACCCATGAACACTACATCACTAAGTTCTTTAAATTTCAGGTTTTTTGGCACTACTTATCTTAATTTAACTACTATGTACAGTGGAATGCAAAAGTTTGGGCACCCCTGGGCAAAATTTCTGTTACTGTGAATAGCTAAGTGAGTAAAAGATGAACTGATTTCCAAAAGGCATAAAGTTAAAAATGACATATTTCTTTAATACTTTAAGCAAGAAAACTTTTTCATTTCCATCTTTTACAGTTTCAAAATAACAAAAAAGGAAAAGGGCCTGAAGCAAAAGTTTGGGCACCCTGCATGGTCAGTACTTAGTAACACCCCATTTGGCAAGTATCACAGCTTGTAAATGCTTTTTGTACCCAGCTAAAAGTCCTTCAGTCCTTGTTTGGGGGATTTTCGCCCATTCTTCCTTGCAAAAGGCTTCTAGTTCTGTGAGATTCTTGGGCCGTTTTGCATGCACTGCTCTTTTGAGGTCTATCCACAGATTCTCGATGATGTTTAGGTCAGGGGACTGTGAGGGCCATGGCAAAACCTTCAGCTTGTGCCTCTTGAGGTAGTCCATTGTGGATTTTGAGGTGTGTTTAGGTTCATTATCCTGTTGTAGAAGCCATCCTCTTTTCATCTTCAGCTTTTTTACAGGCAGTGTGATGTTTGCTTCCAGAATTTACTGGTATTTAATTGAATTCATTCTTCCCTCTACCAGTGAAATGTTCCCCATGCCACTGGCTGCAACACAAGCCCAAAGCATGATTGATCTACCCCCATGCTTAACAGTTGGAAAGGTGTTCTTTCCATGAAATTCTGCACCCTTTTTTCTCCAAACACACCTTTGCTCATTGCAGCCAAAAAGTTCTAATCAAAAAGTTCAAAGGAACATCTAAACAACCCTGATGCATTTTGGAAACAAGTCCTGTGGACTGATAAAGTTAAAATAGAACCTTTACAGTAATTCAGGTTTTTTTGTTTATGTATCATGTATCACATTGTATTACTGCCACAATGTTAACAAGTTTCACATTTGCCGATGATATTAAACCTGATTCTGATTCTGATCTCCTGGGATTTTCACGCACGTTTCTAGATTTTGAGAGAATGGTGCAAAAAACAAAAAAGAAAAACAGGCATCGAGTGAGCAGCATTTCTGTGGATGAAAATGCTTTATTAATGAGAGAGATCAGAGGAGAATGGCCAGACTGGTTCAAGCTGACAAGAAGATGGTAGTAACTCAAATAACCACGCGTTACAACAGTGGTGTGCAGAAGAGTGAATGCACAACCTGTCGAACCTTGAAGAGGATGGAATGGGCTACAGCAGCAGAACACTGGGTTCCACTCCTGTGTTTAATAATTTTGCAAGATGACACTGACAATTATCGGTGACTTTGTGTTGGCCGCAGAAATTTGTTCCAAAATTCCTCTTAAATATACTTCTTTTGAATTACTTTCACTGCATTCTGCAGCATGTAAATTTCTTCTTAACTTTTAAATCACCTCAATAACCTTATGATCTCCTGGTCGACTGAAGAGCCCGGAGCAGTTAGGCATGGTTTCTTCAAGGCTCATCGCCATGGCTGAAAGCATGGCAGGAGAGGGGAAGTCCAAGCCAGGCTGAAACGCTGAGACCTCTTCTAGCCAGCATCTTGGTGGTGAATGTACAGTCGTTGGAGAGTAAAATGGAGGGCCTGAGGGCAAGACTGCTGTATCAGAGACAGATGAGAAACATCTCAGTTGTTTGATGTGTCGAAACTTGGTCATCCGTGGACATGACGGATGAAGCAGTTAGACCAGAAGGACTTAACGCTTTATAGAATGGGCTGAACTGCGGACTCGGGTAAGGCAAAAAGAGGAGGCTTGTGTTTTATGGTCAATTCCCAATGGTGGTCCATTGTGGCAGTTCTGTCCAACTCATGTTCTCCAACCTAATGATCAAATGCAGACCATTCTATTTGCCTCAGGAATTCTCCTGTGTAATCCTGACTGCAATGTATATGCCACCAGTAGTGAACCCCAGTCAGTTCGGATGGCAACAACATCTCCTCCACGATCTCCATCAGTACAGGTGCACTACAAGCTGTGTGCTTAGCCCCCCTGCTCTACTTGCTTTACACCTATGACGGTGTGGCTAAGCACAGTTCCAAAACCATATTCAAATTTGCCGATGACACCACTGTTGTGCGCCGAATCAAAGGTGGCGATGTATCAGCATACAGGAGTGAGACTGAAAATTTGGCTGAGCGGTGTCATAACAACAACCTCTCACCCAAATGTCAGCAGGACCGAGGAACTGCTTGTAGGCTTCAGGAGAGGGAACCAGACTCCATGAGCCAGTCCTCATCGGAGGATCAGAAGTGGAGAGAGTTAGCAACTTTAAATTCCTGGGTGTTACTATTTTAAAGGAAGTCTCCTGGACCCAGCATGTGTGCAATTGTGAAGAAAGCATGGCAACACCTCTACTTCCTGAAGAGTTTGTGTGGATTCGGCGTGACATCTAAAACTTTGACAAACTTCTATAGATGTGTAGTGGAGAGTATATTGACTGGCTACATCATGGCCTGGTATGGAAACGTCCAATGTCTTTGAACAGAAAATCCTACAAAAGAGTGGATTCAGCCCAGTGCATTAGGGGTAAAGCCCTCCAAACCATTGAGCACATCTACATGAAACACCATCGTAGGAAAGTAGCGTCCATCATCAGGAATCCCCACCACCCAGGACATGCTTTTTTCTAGCTGCTGCCATCGGATAGAAGGTACAAGAACCTCAGAACTACGCTACAACCATCAGGCTTTTGAACAAAAGGAATAATTACACTCACTTGCCCATCCATTAAGATGTTCCCACAACCATTGATCTCATTTTAAGGGCTCTTTATCTCATTATCTCATGTTCTCATTACTTATCACTGTGTATTTATATTTGCATTTGCACATTTTGTTGTCTTCTGTACTCTGCTTGATATTTCATTGATCCTGTTAAAGTTACTATTCTGTAGATTTGCTGAATATGCCCGCAGGAAAATGAATCTCAGGGTTGTATATGGTGACATTTATGTACGTAAATAATAAATTTTACTTTGAACTTTAAAGTGCTACTGAGTTCATAAACAGCCCGCTGTCTTTTGCACATTATAACAGTGACTACACTTCAAAAGTTCTTAATTCAAATAATTTGAGGCTGTAATGGGTATTATGGAAATCCAATACGTTAGTTTTTGCATGCCGGTTTAGTTTGAATTTGCAATCAGAGGACTCCATGGTGCACATCTCACTTTAAATCTGCGAAGCAAGTTGAATAGCTCACCAACCACCACTCGTAGGGGAAGAAGGAACAAATCTATCCTCAAATCAAGTCAGCAGATAATCTATGTGGGCTCTTTCTTCCCACTGCTTGTGAATACCTGCTCTGTTCTCAGTGCTTCCTTTGCTGAGAACAGCAGCCAATTGTTTGAAGTTGGGATGATTTAGATCATCGTGTTGGCATCTGTTAGTTTTCTAGCTCATTACTGTCATCAAAGTGCTTAACGTCATTTCCTTATCCCTGTAGCTGTTGTTTTTGCTTCCATTTGGTTATCAGAGATGGGGGGGGGAATACTTTAATGCCATCTTGCAAAGATAGAACATCCAGATGTTCTCAGAAACATTTCTGCCAAGCAGACCTTAGATTTTGTGCAACTAACTGGCAAAATCAGATAACTTTTAAAGCGCAAACAAGAGAAAATCTGCAGATGCTGGAATCCAAGCAACACACACAAGATGCTGGAGGAACTCAGGAGGCCATGTTTTGTGTGTGTAACTTTTAAGGCTTTTAGTTATACGGTTGCACTGGAATTGAGGCAGGATTATTGGTAAAAATCGATTAATTTGTCTCTTGCTCAGTAGCTCGTACATTATTTAATGAGTTTAACAAGAAAAAGGAGGAAAGACCTTTTAGTGCTTTGTCACTGTTTCAAGGACTCTACAACTCATGTTCTCAGTATTATTTTATTTACGTATTTATTTGTTGTTATTAATTTTTATATTTGTGTAGCTTGTCTTCTTTTGCACATTGGATGGTTGTCAGTCTTTGTAATTTAATTGATTCTTTAAAATTTAGTGATATAGCATGGCAACAGGCCCCTCTGGCTCAATGAGCCTACAGTGCCCAATTACACTCTTGTGACCATATTAACCTACTAACCCGTATGCCTTTGGAATGTGGGAGGAAACCAGAGCACCCAGAGGAAACCCATGCCGTCATGTGGAGAACCTACGAATTCCTTACGGACAGTAGTGGGTATTGAACCTGGGTCGCTTGCACTGTAATAGTGTTACCCTAACTGCTACACTACTGTACCGCACCGTGTGCAGGTCTTCATTGATTCTATTGTGTTCCTTTGCCCTGCTGTGAATGCCTGCAAGAAAATGAATCTCAGGGTATTATATAGTGGCATATACACACACTGATAATAGGTTTACTTTGAACTTTCAACTCTAAAGCTGTGGTTAATCTGTGGGGCGCCACAGTAGCATCGTGGTTCGTGTGACACTATTACAGCTTGGGGCGTCGGCGTTCAGAGTTCATTTCCGGCGCCATCTGTAAGGAGTTTGTCCGTTCTCACATTGACCGCACATTTTCTCCGGGTGCTCAGGTCTCCTCCCACAGTCCGAAGATGTACCGGTTCGTAGGTTAATTGGTCAACGTAAATTGTCCTAGGGTAGGGTTAAATAGGTGGGTGCTGAACAGTGCAGCTTGAAGGGCTGGAAAGGCCTGTTTCATGATGTTCCGTCAATCTAAAATCTAAATTCTAATCTCTCTCATAATTCCCCCTGATTCTCCTACCGCTGGTAACTGCTATTGATCGTTACTCAATAACTGAACATCCATCATTCATTTAGTATAGTGTTCCAAAAACGCTACCCTTTGGCAGAATAAATTTCTCTTCACCTCCGTTCTAAAACTGCTGTCTCCTGATCTGCAGTTCCACATTCTCCAGCCGGGTCAACATTCTTCTAACATCTCCTCAACTCCACTCCCCTCAGAACTTGTCAATAACTCGGGGGAATTAAACATACCAACTTGCTTTGGGATGTGGGAGGAAACGAAACCATCTTGAAAGTAGTGTCCCAGGTACTGTAGATAGGGTTGTAAAGAGAGCTTTTGGAACATTGGCCCTCATAAATCAAAGTGTTTGAGTACAGGTGTTGGAATGTTATGCTGAATTTTTATAAGATGCTAACGAGGTCTAATTTAGAGTATTGTGTACAGTTCTGGCCATCTACCTACAAGAAATATATATTAATTAATTTTGAAGGAGTACAGAGACGATTTACAAGGGTGCTGTCGGGACCTGAGAACCTGACTTACAGGAAAAGATTAAATTAGTTAGGCCTTTATTCCTTGGGGTGCAGGAGAATGATGGGTAGTTTGATAGATGTACATAAAATTACAAGTGGAATAGATAGGGTAAGTGCAAAAGGGCTTTTTCCACTGAGGTTGGGTGAAATTAGAACCAAATGCCAAGGGTTAAGGGTGAAAGGTGAAATATTTAAGTGGAACTGAGGTGAAACTTCTTCACTCGGAGAGTGGTGAGAGGGTCGAACAAGCTGTCGATGCAACTGGTGGATGTGGGTTTGATTTAAAAATTTAAGAGAAATTTGGATGGGTATGTGGATGGGTGGGGTATGGGGGCTATGGTTTGGGTGCAGATCAATGGAACTAGGCAGAGTAATAGTTTGCGAAGGACCTCTTTCTGTGTTGTAGTGCCCGATGACTCTATGACACCCGCATGAAACTCAGATGGTGACAAGGACGATGTACAACTCAATGCTGGGTGTGAGGATTGAAGCCAGGGTGTTAGAGCAGAGAGGCATCAGTTTACAGTCTATGACACTGTGCTGTCCCATTTATATTCCTAACTGCTACCGTGGGACTCAAACTCATATGTCTGAATCAGACATCAGGGTGGTATTTCTATAATTTAACCATAACCTACCGTAGCTGAAATTATTCCTGTATTGAAACAAAAAGACACATGAATAGTGTTTGAATCTGACACTCAAAATCCAGCCCAAAACTAATACCTTCTTTCTGTGATATAATGCCCAGTCTTGACAGCAAATTTTCAAAAGAGTCTCAGTTCATACAGTTGGAAATTCTGCTCTCGAGTTCCATGTCTCTTGATATAAATGCTTCCTATAGTGGGCGAGGTGGGGGGCGGGGGGTAGTCTAGGACCAGAGGGCACAGCCTCAGAATAGAAGATGATGAGGAACTTCTTGAGCCAGAGGATGTTGAACTTGTGGAATTTATTGCCATAAGCAGCTGTGGAGGCCAGGTTGTTGGATATCTTTTTAGTAAAGATGCCAAAGGCTGTCAAAGGTTCAGAGGTTCGTTTCATTATCAAAGTATGTATGCAAAGTACAACTCTGGGATATTATGGGGAGAATGGAGTTGAGACGGATAATAAATCAACCAAGATGGAATGGCTGAGCAGACCTGATGGGATGAATGGTGTAACTCTGCTCCCACGTCTTATGGTTTATTGTGTAAATCAACCTTCTATTAGGCTGTTTCTTTCTACTTATCACTAGTTTTTAGTGATGTGCACACTTCTGCCTCTCCTCACTCCCAAGCTCTTAGCATTTACAAAATACCCTGATTTGGTTTACTCAGATTCCTACCTAGATAACGAAGCACTTTCTGCCCCTTCCAGCTATCCCCTGCCAGGTTTTGTTCCACATTTTCATATCCCCTCTGTCTTTTGTTCCAGAACATCAACTATCCATTTCCTTCCATAGATGCTGCCCGACCTGCCGAGTTCTCCCAGCATTTTGTCTGTTGTTCCAGTTTCCAGTATCTGCAGTCTCTCATGTGTCCACACATTTTCCACCGTGAGATATGCCATCACATGGTTCCACAACTATTGAAAGCACAAAGGCTGTCACCAAGATCGGATGACAAAAATAAATACATACCTGTAATATGATTAAGGAAGGACTCAAAAATGCAACAAGGGGTAGATGACTTAAAGAACAACTGGAAGCTCCTTAAGCATCACTGTGTCAGAAGGTGGTTTGACTAAGAATGTTATCCAATCATACAGAGATACAGCAGGAAATAAGCCCTCTGGTCTGCAGGGTCCATGCTGAGCTTTATCTATGTACACCAATCTGACATTAATTTTTGGTCACCTACCTATAGGGAAGATATTAACAAACTTGAAAGAGGGTAGTGAAAATTTACAAGGATGATGCCAGCTCTGGAGGACCTGAATTATAAGGAAAGATTGAATAGGTTAGGACTGTATTCTTTAGAACATAGAGGATTGATAGATGTAAGCAAAATTATGAAGGATGTAGAAAGGGTTTTTCCACTGAGGTTGGTTGGGACTACAATCAGAGGTCATGAGTTAAAGGTGAAAGGTGAGAAGTTTAAGGGGAACATGAGGGGAAAGTCAATGTGTCTTGAGAGTGCGAAATGAGCTGCCAGCACAAGTGGTGCATGCGAGATCAATTTCAACGTTTAAGCGAAATTTGGATAGGTACATGAATGATAGGGGAATGGAGGGCTATGGTCCTGGAGCAGGCAGCTTAACTGGTTTCAGCATGGACTAGATGGGTCAAAGGGTCTGTTTCTGTCTTGTACTTTTCTATGACTTCATGACTCTAAATCCATTTTTTATTCTCCGCACCTTCTCATCATCTCCCCCCAGATTCTACCATTCTCCCACACACTTGAAGAAACTTGCAGTGGCCAATTCACCTACAGTATCTACATGCAGAAGGAAACCAGAACACCCAGGGGAAACATACATGGTCAAGGAGAGAACATATAAATTCCACACAGACAGCAACTGAGACTGGACCCTGTAGAACTAAAATTAGGAGGAATTTATTCAGCTAGAGGGTGTTAAATCCGTGGAATTTGTTGCCACAGAGGGATGCAGAGGCCACGTCATTCTGTGTACTTAAGGCAAAAATTGATGGGTTCTTGATTGTTAAGGGGGTTAAGGATGATGGCGAAAAGGTGTCTGAATGGTGTTGAGGAAAGGAAAAAACTAAGTCAGCCATGACTGAATGATGGAGAAGACACAATGGGCCAAATGGTCTAATTCTGCTCCTATATTTTATTGTCTCATGATTGCAAATTAAACTAAACCTATTTGCCTGCACATGATCCATACCCTTGCATTCCGTACTTATAATGTGGTTGAGAATTAAATGCGGGTTTGGTTGAATGTGCTCTGGGGAAATATTACAAAGATTGTTCTAAGGAAATATAGTGAACAACAAACACAAAATGCTGGAAGAACTCAGCATGTCAGGCAGTGTTGATTAAGGGGAATAAACAGTCGATATTTCGGGCTGACACTCTTCATCAGGACCGGAAATAAGACCATAAGACCATAAGACATTGGAGCAGAATTAGGCCATCTGGCCCATTGAGTCTGCTCTGCCATTCCATCATGGCTGATCCTTTTTTCTATCTCCTCCTCAACCCCAGTTCCCAACCTTCTCCCCATAACCTTTGATGCCATGTCTAATCAAGAACCTATCAATCTCTGCCTTAACTACACCCAGTGACCTGGCTTTCACAGCTGCATGTGGCAACAAATTCCACAAACTCACCACCCTTTGGCTAAAGAAATTTCTCTGCATCTCTGTTATAAATGGATGTTCCTGTATCCTGAGGCTGTGCTCTCTTGTCCTAGACTCTCCCACCATAAGGAACATCCTTTCCACATCTACTCTGTCTAGACCTTTCAACATTCGAAAGGTTTTAATTAGATACCCCCTGCCATCCTTCTGAACTCCAGCGAGGCGAAAACAGACCCAGAGCCATCAAACGTTCCTCCTATGATAACCCTTTCATTCCTGGAATTATCCTTGTGAACGTCCTCTAGACCCTCTCCAATGCCAGCACATCTTTTCTAAGATAAGGGTCCCAAAACTGTTCAAAATACTCAAGATGAGGCCTCACCAGTGCCTTATAAAGCCTCAGCATCACATCCTTGCTCTTGTATTCTAGACCTCTTGAAAATGAATGCTAACATGGCATTTGCCTTCCTCACCACCGACTCAACTTGTAAGTTAACCTTCATGGTGTTTTGCACAAGGACTCCCAAGTCCCTCTGCATCTCAGATTCCTGGATTTTCTCCCCGTTTAGAAAATAGTCGGCACGTTTATTTCTACTACCAAAGTGCATGACCATGCATTTTCCAACATTGTATTTCATTTGCCACTTTCTTGCCCATTCTCCTAATCTGTATAAGTCCTTCTGCATCCTACCTATTTCCTCAACACTACCTGCCCCTCCACCAATCTTCGTATCATCTGCAAACTTGGCAACAAAGCCATCTATTCCATCATCTAAATCATTTATATACGGCATAAAAAGAAATAGTCCCAACACCGACCCCTGCAGAACACCACTAGTCAGTGGCAGTCAACCAGAAAAGAATCCTTTTATTCCCACTCGCTGCCTCCTACCAATCAGCCAATGCTCTAAGCATGTTAGCAACTTTCCTGTAATACCATAGGCTCTTAACTTGGTAAGCAGCCTCACGTGTGGTACCTTGTCAAAGGCCTTCTGAAAGTCCAAATATACAACATCCACTACATCCCCTTTATCTATCCTACTTGTAATCTCCTCAAAGAGTTCCAACAGGTTTGTCAGGTAGGATTTTCCCTGAAGGAAACCATGCTGACTTTGTATTATCTTGTCCTGTGTCACCAAGTACTCCATCACCTCATCCTTAACAATTGACTCTAACATCTTCCCAACCACTGAGGTCAGGCTAACTGATCTATAATTTCCTTTCTGCTGCCTTCCTCCTTTCTTAAAGAGTGGAGTGACATCTGCAATTTTCTAGTCTTCTGGCACAATACCAGACTCCAATGGTTTTTGAAAGATCATTTCTAATGCTACTACAATCTCTAATGCTATCTTTTTCAGAACCCAAGGGTGCAGTTCCTCTGGTCCGGGTGACTTATGTACCTTTAGGTCTTTCAGCTTTTTGAGCTCCTTCTCTCTCGTGACAGTAACTGCACCCACTTCTCTTCCTTCATACACTACAACATCAGGCATACTGCTAGTGTCTATTGCAGTGAAGACTGACACAAAATACTCATGTAGTTCAGCAGCCATCTCCTTGTCCCCCATTATTATTTCTCCTGCCTCATTCTCTAGCAGTCCTACATCCACTCTCATTTCTGCTTTATTTTTAAGATACTTGAAAAAATTTTTACTATCCACTTTGATATTATTTTCCAGTTTGCTTTCATGTATCATCTTTTCTTTTCTAATGATTTTTATTTAGTTGCTCTCTGTAGGTTTTTAAAAGCTTCCCAATCCTCTATCCTCCTACTAAGTTTTGCTTTGTTATATGCCCTTCCTTTTACAATAGCTTTGACTTCCCTTGTGAGCCACGGTTGTACTATTTTACCATTTGAATATTTCTTCATTTTTGGAATACACATGTCCTGCGCCTTCCTCATTTTTCCCAGAAACACACAAATGGTATATAGTGTGGATTGAAAAGGACAGGCTTTGGATTTAGCTGCTTGAGGGCAGCATGGTGGTGTGGCAGAAACCCCACTGCTTTGCAGGACCAAGATTTAATTCCTGCTGCTGCCAGTAAGGAGTACCTTCTCCCTGTGACCCTGTGAGATTCCTCCACGTGCTCTGGTTTCCTCCCACATTACAAAGTATGGGCTGGTAAGTTATTTGATCACGAGGATGTATTTTGGTGATGTGAGCTCTTTGAGCTGGAAGGGCCTGTTACATGCTGTATCTAAATAAATGAAACCCCAGTTTCCTCAAGCTGCGTACGTCTAGGGAATACACACTCTGGTCCCACCAAATCCGTGAGACTGGGATGGCTCTCCCACCCCAAGCCCTGATTTGTGCCAATGCTGTGTAATTTTCTACCCTGTTACAGCTCAGTGCCAAGAAATAACAGACAGCACATTGCATACAATTAAAGGAATTCTATTTATGAATCTTCACTTCACTAAAGGGTTAGTAAAGAAAAGGAAAAAAAAGGCCATTATCATGAAACAGTCAAATGTGCACAAGCTAGAGCTCAATCCTTCCAAAAGTCATATTCACTGATCCTCAGTAGACCTCTGCTTGCTCCATCGAATCACGGTCCCCCACCGGGCCGAATCCTACGACCAGTTCTCT
The DNA here is from genome assembly GCF_030028105.1 of Mobula birostris. NCBI lineage: Eukaryota > Metazoa > Chordata > Chondrichthyes > Myliobatiformes > Myliobatidae > Mobula > Mobula birostris. The sequence goes on along the minus strand of NC_092372.1, from coordinate 214,024,894 downwards.
CCAGCATCTTCTCTCGTCATCTCCCGCCACACAAACCCCCCCAGGCACACAGAAAGAAACCCTTCCCTGATTGGATGGCTCACATTCCAAAGCACCTGTTATCTTTAACCATAACCCAAACACTGCTTCTACAGAAATACCGTTACGTTAGCAGTGAAACCTTTCCGGGGCGTTACATAAATAAACAAACAAGGTTCAGGCATACATATGGCTCACTGAGATGATGATGGTAGATGTAGTGACCAAAAATGTCAGAGATATTTTCACCCATGACCAATATGATGGAGCAATTCCGTCCATACCAGCAGCTGGGTATCAAGGTAACTGAGAACACAATGGAAGGAGAAGTTCCTTTTTTGTGTCAAGTTGCCAATAGTTAATAAAGAGAAGATAAATTAAAGTGAAGATGCTTTTCCATCTGGTTGTTCCTGCAGTAGAGAGTGGTCAAGCTTAGCAATGAGATACTGGAAGAGATTTTCAAAGCCTACAAGGATCACCGCATTCTCCGTGCAACAAAAAGATCAGATTGAAGTTGTTTAGGAGCTGCCAGGTGAACGGGCAGAAATCCAGCACATAGTTGATGACTGAAGTTACTGGCTGCAGGCTTTAACTTTGGAGATCTGAAGAACTCGTTGATCCGTGGCTGGATCCAAGATGCAGAACTGTGGGGGAGTGTCTGCTCAGAGAAACTGACTGAGACCTGGCAAGGTGAGTGAAAGACAGCGGGGCCTCTGGGCCACTCTGAAGCCAGATGTTTTGGGTTGGACAGCGGACAATGCAGTCCATCAGGCAGTCAAACTGAAGCACAAAAAGAGAAAGAACAACAACACTTCCAAGAATGCAAATATTAAGGCAGAGAGCTTGAAAGGCAGAAGACGATTTGTCCAGCTGATGGGAAGGAACACTACAAAAGCAGTAAATGTTCAGCAAGAGCAGTTTACTGAAGCGTAGTGGTTAGCACTATGGCATTAGAGCACTAGCAACCTTGGTTCAATTCCTGCAGCCGCCTGTAATGGGTTTCCTCTGGGTCTTCTGGTTTCCTAAGTACAGGTTAGTAGGTTAATTGGAGCAGCATGGTGGTGTAGTGGTTAGCACAACGGTTTACAGTACCAGCAACCTGGGTTCAATTCCCACCACTGCCTGTAAGGAGTTTGCACGTTCTCCCCATGACTGCATAGGTTTCCTCCGGATGCTCCAGTTTCCTCCCACAGTCCAAAGGCGTACAGTAGTGGTCACCAACCTTTTTAAGCCCAAGATCTCCTACCTCAATCCTCGTGAAAGGCAAGATCTACCTACTAAATCGTTTAGAGAAAAAAACAGCTCAGATTGTACTTCCAATCTATGGTAGGACAGGTTGTTTGAGGCAAGTTCACGCCTCACTGAAGGACGAGTACAAAGCAAATAGATCACACAAGGTGATGTGTGCAGGACAAGAAGTACCATTCTCTGGCTGAAAGATTTTCTGGACAATGACCACCACAATCAATAGCTTGTAACTTCCCTTTCGGAGTTTGAACCACCTCTACGACCTCTGGCATTTCTACAGTGTGATCCAAGTCTCAAAGGTGTAGTAAGTTTGCGGTGTCGGGGGTGCTCAGGCTCGAGGGCAAGGAACGAGCTGATGTTTGGCTCATTCAAGCGCCGGGCCAGATTGAAAAGGTCAGGGCGGTTGGGGCCAGAAACAAGTTACAGGCTGCTGTTCAGCTCACTGTTCCACTTGTCTCTGCGCTGAACTGAGGCTGTGGCCTGCATCTACCTCCCGGACCACCTGCAAAGATGGACTGGATTCCTGGCTGTGCAATCACTTTCGAGAATTTGTTCTTTTTTTTCTACACATTGGTTTGTTTGATGGTATTTTTTAATTCAGGAGGTATCTAATAAGGTGGCCACTGTGTGTGTGCTCACGTTAGATTACTCAAAGCACCATAAAGAAAGAGGAAGGATATAAGAGATGTGCACCAATGCAGAAACTGAGTGCACAATTCTTCACTGGAGAACAAGAGGTATTTCATTTTTAAACGTTTCAAGGGTTTTAAAGGCTTCAGAATCTTTTAAAAGCTTCAGAAGCATTTAAAAGTGAGATACCGAGGTCAAATTATGGTAGAGTAAGGGGCAAGACTGGCAGGAGGATGGAATCCTGGATGACGAGGGTCAGAAAAAAGGAGGCAGTTATGATCAAATGAATTCTTGGAGATGATGCTGAAGTACGCTCAAGAAAGAAATCTGAAAAGCGAAAAGGGGGCATGACATTTCTTTGGCAGAGAAGATTAAGGAGAATTCAAGAGAGTTTATAAGTATATTAAAGGAAAAATGCCATGGTTGAAGTTGTGTGCAGTTCTGACTGCCATACTATAGTAAGGATATGGCTGTACTGGAGGGAGTGCAGAGTGAATCACCACATTGATAAGAATTTCATTTACGAGAGACCTTGTTCATTTTCTCTGGAACGGAGAGGGCCAATGAGACATTTGTTTGAGGTAAACAATATTAAAAGTGGGATTAAAAAGAAACATGGTGGTGTTTAAAACCAGAGGTCATTGGTTAAAATAAGTCAGAGTCATAGAGAAGAACAACACAGAAAAAGCCCCTTTGGCCCATCCAGTCCATGCCGAATCTATTTAAACTGCCTACGCCCATCGACCTGCACCGGGATCATTCCACACTCTCACAACCCTCTGAGTGAAGAAGTTTCCTCTCATGTTCCCCTTAAACTTCTCACCTTTCACCCTTAACCCGTGACCTCCGGTTGTAGCCCCACCTACCCTCAGCAGAAAAAGCCTGCTTGCATTTACCCTATCTACCCCCCTCATAATTTTGTATAACTCTATCAAATCTCACTTCCTACTTTCTAAAGAATACAGCCCTAACCTATTCAATCTTTCCTTATAACTCAGGGCCTCCAGAGCTGGCATCATCCTTGTAAATTTTCTCTGCACTCTTTCAACCTTGTGTACATCTTTCCTGCATGTTGGTGTCTAAAACTGTACACAATACTCCAAATTAGGCCTCACCAATGTCTTGTACAACTTTAAAATAACATCCCATCTTCTGTACTCAATACATTGACTTATGAAGGCCAATGTGCCAAAAGCTTTCTTTATGACCCTGTCTACCTGTGATGCCTTCAATTGATTATGTACCTGTTATTCTCAGATCCCTTTGTTCTACTGCACTCCTCAGTATCCTACCATTCACTGTGTAAATCCTACCCTGGTTTGTCCTCCCAGAGTGCAATGCTTCGCACTTGTCTGCATTAAGTTCCATCTGCCATTTTCCAGCCCATTTTTCCAGTAGATGCAGATCCACCTGCAAGCCATGATAGCCTTCCTCACTGTCAACTACACCTCCAATCTTGGTGTCATCTGCAAATTTGCTGATCCAGTTAACCATATTATCATCCAGGTCATTGATGTAGATGACAAACAACAAAGGACACAGCACCGATCCTTGAGGCACACTACAGGCCTACATTCAGGGAGGCAACCCTCTACTACTGCTCTCTGGCTTCTCCCACAAAGACAATGTCTAATCTAATTTACTATCTCACGTTGAATGCCAAGTGACTGAACCTTCATGACCAGCCTTCCATGTAGGACTTTGTCAAATGCCTTACTAAAGTCCATGTGGACAATTTCCACTGCCATGCCTTCATCCACTTTCCTGGTAAACTCTATCAGATTGGTTGGACATGACCTACCATGCACAAGGCCATGCTGACTATCCTTAATCAGTCCATGTCTATCCAAATACTTATAAATCTGGTCCCCTAGAGTACCTTCAAATAACTTTACATTACTGATGTCAGACTCACCGGCCTATAATGTCCTGGTTTCTGCTTAGAGTTTTTTTTAAACAGTGGAACAATATTGGCTAACCTCCAATCCACTTGTACCTCTCCTGTCACTAAGGATGTTTAATTATCTCTGTTAGCACTTCGGCAATTTCTGCACTTGCTCCCGTAGGGTCTGAGGGAACACCTTGTCATGCACTGGGGATTTATCCACCCTGATTTGCCTCAGAGGGTGGATGGTTTAGAGGAGACCTGAGAAGAAAATTTTCACCATGAAGGGTGAAATGTCTGAAATGTCAACTGTTCTCTGTCCCCTCCATAGATGTTGCCTGACTTGCTGAGTTCCTCTCGTACTTTCTATGTGTTGCTCAAGATTTCCAGTATCTGCAGAATCTCTGGTGATTTTCATAGAGTCGCAGAGCACCACAGGGCAGAAACAGGCTCTTCAGCTCATCTAGTTCATGCTGAGCGGTTATTCTGCCTCGTTCCATCAACCTGAATTTTGACCATCGCCCTTCATACCCCTCCCCTCCATGTACTTATCCAAACTTCTCTTAAATGTTTCAATCAGACCCACATTCATCTCTTCCCCAGATGTTGGTTGGAATTGGAAGTACACTGGCTGGCTGAGTGATCGCCAATGCTTTGAAAACTACAAGGCCAAATGTATGGGCCATATGGCAATCTTGTATTCGTAGGTTGGAGCATGTATATGAAAGATAGAAGGCTATATTCCAGCTCTACAGAGGTTAGAGAGCACCTGGAGTAAAGTGTGTACTTTTGGCCACCAGAAGACTGTGATTGCCTTGGAAAGAGTTCAAAGGAGATTCACCAGGATGATGCTTAGTTCAGAGGAATTTAGTTACGGGGAGAGATTTGATAAGCCGGGTTTGCATTCCCTGGAGTGAAGGAGGCTGAGGGGTATTCTGACAGAGGTAGGTGAAATAAGAGGCATAGATTGAGGGCGTAGTGGACAGCGGAGAAGCCTACTGAAGTTTGCAAGGTGATTTGGACCAGCTGCTAAATTGGGCTGAAAAAAGACCTGTGCAAATTTAATGCAGACAAATGTGAGGTGCTACACTTTGGGAGGACCAACCACAATAGGTCTTAAATAGTGACTGGTAGGATATTGTGGAGTGCAGCAGAGCAGAGGGACCTGGGAATACAGAGCCATAATTCCTTGAAAGTGGCATCACAGGTAGATAGGGTCATAAAAAGTTAGACAATCTCTCCTCCTCCATGTTAAGTTAGACAACCTCTCCTCCTCTACTCTCACCCTGAACACCGGCGTGCCTCAAGGCTGTGTGCTGAGCCCTCTTCTGTACTCCCTTTTCACCTATGACTGCGTTCCTGTACATGGTTCTAACTCCATAATCAAGTTCGCAGATGACACCACGGTGGTTGGCCTGATCAGAGGGGATGACGAGATGGCCTACAGGGATGAGGTCCAGCACCTGGCCGCGTGGTGTGCCGATAACAACCTGGCCCTTAACACCCAGAAGACCAAGGAGATCATTGTGGACTTCAGGCATGCTAGGAGCCACACTCATGTCCCCATCTACATCAACGGAGCTGTAGTGGAGCGTGTATCAAGCTTCAAATTCCTTGGTGTCCACATTTCCGATTATCTCACCTGGTCCCTGAACTCCTCCAACTTGATCAAAAAGGTGCAACAGCGCCTTTATTTCCTGCGGAGCATCAAGAAAGCTCACCTCTGTCCCAGGATACTGACAGACTTTTACCGCTGTACCATTGAGAGCATACTCACCAACTGAATCTCAGTGTGGTATGGCAATTGTCCCGTATTGGACCACAAAGCACTCCAGCAGGTGGTGAAAACTGCCCAGCAGATTATCGGCACCCAATTGCCCACCATTGAGAACATCTACCATAAATGCTGCCTGGGCAGGGCGAAAAGTATTATCAAGGATGCATCTCACCCTAACAATGGACTTTTTACTCTCCTCCCATCCAGTAGGCACTACAGGAGCCTCCGCTCCTGCACCAGCAGGCTCAGGAAGAGCTTCTTCCCTGAGGCTGTGACCCTGCTGAACCTCACATCACAGCGCTAAGCAGTATTGCACCCATATTGTACTGTCTCAGCACTTTATATTTGTGTGCTGTAGCACTTACTTTTTATTCGCAGTTATTTTATAAATAATACTACTCTTTTGCACTTCTGGTTAGATGCTAATTGCATGTCATTGGCTTCGTATCTGTACTCGGCACAATGACAATAAAGTTGAATCTAATCTAAAAAGGATTTTTGGCACATAGGAATTCATATTTCACTGAGTACGGGAATTTGGATGTTACGTTTAAGTTGCATAAGACACTGGTGAAGCCAGATTTAAAGTATTATTTGCAGTTCTAGTCACTTACCTACCGGAAAGATATCAATAACCTTGAAAGAGAGCAGAGAAAATTTACAAGGATATTGTCGGGACTTGAGGACTTGCGTTAAGAGATAAAATGAATAGGTTAGGACTTTATTTAATAGAATGCAGGAGAATAACAGCAGGTATACCAAATTATAAAGACATAGACAGGGAGGATGCATGCCAGCTTTTTTCTCTCAGGTTGGGTGAAATTAAAACGGGAGGTCAAAGATTCAGGGTGAATAGTGAAATATTTAAGGGGGAGTCTGAGAGGGAACTACTTCACTTAGATAGTGGTGCAGGTGTGGAACTACCTGCCAGTAGAAGTGGGTTCAATTGTGACATTTAAGTGAAGTTTGAATAGGTACATGGATGAGCGGGGTATTGAGGCCTATGATCCTGACACAGGTAGATGAGACAAGCAGAAAAATGAGCCAGGATAGACTAGATGGGCTAAAGGGCCTGTTTCTTTGCTGAATGCTTGATGACTTGAGATGTTGTAGACTGTTCTTAAGAGCATCAAAAACAAGGGGTGTAGATTTAAGGTGAGAGGAGGGAGTTTGAGGGGAATATGAATAGAAAGTTTTTTTAAAATTTGAGAGTGGTTAATATTTGAAATGCTAGAGGGTGGTGGTGGACTCTGATTCAAGCACTAGGTTTAAGAGATCACACACACAAAATGCTGAAGGAACTCAGCAGGTCAGGCAGCATCTGTGGAAAAGAGTACAGTTGACATTTCGGGCCGAGACCCTTCAGCAGGACTCTGCCCGAAATGTTGACTGCTTACTCTTTTCCACAGATGCTGCCTGGTCTGCTGAGTTCCTCCAGCATTTTGTGCATGTTGCTTTGGAATTCCAGCGTCTGCAGATTTTCTCTTGTTTAAGAAAGATTTAAGAGATATTTAGGCAGGAATTTGAACAGGCAAAGCATAAAAAAATACTGACCTAAAGTGGCAAATGGTATGAGTGTAGGTAGGTAAAAGGATTACTAATTTTTGTAGTATTCATATATTTTTGTATATTATAGTTATTTATGTCATTGTGCTGTAAAGCTGTCACAAAATAAAAAAAAACTCCATGTCATATAAATCACTGATAATAAATGTGATTTTGAAGGACGTGCAGAGGATATTTCCAGTAGTGGAAGACTCGCGGATCAGAGGGCACAGCCTCAGAATAAAAGGGCATCCCTTTAGAACAAAGATGAGGAGGAATTTCTTCAGCCAGAGGGTGGTGAATCTGGGGATTTTATTGCCACAGATGGCTGTGGAGGCCAAATCGTTGGGCATATTGGTTGTTCAGTTCTGAATTAGTAAGGGCATGAAAGGTTACAGGAAGTAGGCATGAGGTTTTTAATTAGTAAGGGTGTCAAAGGTTATGGAGAAAATGGGGTTGAGAGGGAAAACAGATCAGCCAAGTCTTGCGGAGCAGACTCGATGGGCCAAATGGCCTAATTCTGCTCCTATGTCTTATGGTCTTGTGGTCTTTCAACACTATGTCCACCACTGTAAGTGCTAGGAAAGAATAAACCTAGCAATTATCGGCCTGTGAATTTAATGTCAATGGTGGGTAAATTGATGGAAAGTATTCTTAGAGATGGTACATATAATTATCTGGATAGACAGGGTCTGATTAGGAACAGTCAACATGGATTTGTGCATGGAAGGTCATGTTTGACAAATCTTATTGAATTTTTTGATGAGGTTACTAGGAAGGTTGACAAGGGTAGAGCGGTGGACGTTGTCTATATGGACTTCGGTAAGGCCTTTGACAACGTTCCACACGGAAGGTTAGTTAGGAAGGTTCAATCGTTAGGCATTAATATCAAAGTAGTAAAATGGATTCAACAGTGGCTGGATGAAGACGCCAGAGAGTAGTGGTGGATAACTGTGTGTCAGATTGGAGGACGGTGTGTAGCGGTGTGCCTCAGGGATCTGTACTGGGTCCAATGTTCTTTGTCATATATATTAATGATCTGGATGATGCGGTGGTGAATTGGATTAGTAAATATGCAGATGATACTAAGATAGGTGGCGTTGTGGATAATAAAGTAGGTTTTCAAAGCTTACAGAGAGATTTAGACAACTTAGAAGAGTGGGCTGAAAGATGGCAGATGGAGTTTAATGCTGAAAAATGTGAGGTGCTACATTTTGGTAGGACTAATCAAAATAGGACATACATAGTAAATGGTAGGGCATTGAAGAATGCAGTAGAACAGAGGGATCTAGGAATAACAGTGCATAGTTCCCTGAAGGTGGAATCTCATGTGGATAGGGTGGTGAAGAAAGCTTTTGGTATGCTGGCCTTTATTAATAAGATTGAGTATAGGAGTTGGGCTGTAATGTTGAAATTGTATAAGGAATTGGTGAGGCCAAATTTGGAGTATTGTGTACAGTTCTGGTCACTGAATTATAGGAAAGATGTTAATAAAATAGAGAGAGTACAGAGGAGGTTTACTAAAATGTTGCCTGGGTTTCATCTCCTAAGTTACAGAGAAAGGTTGAACAAGTTGAAATTAGAAAAAGAGAAGCCGAAATCTGATGTGTCGGTGTTTCAGTGGAGTAAAGGAAATTACAGTGGCATGAGAGAGGAACTGGCCAAAGTTGACTGGAAAGAGACACTGGCGGGAAAGACGGCAGAGCAGCAGTGGCTGGAGTTTATGCGAGAAATGAGGAATGTGCAAGACAGGTATATTCCAAAAAAGAAGAAATTTTCGAGTGGAAAAAGGATGCAACCGTAGTTGACAAGAGAAGTCAAAGCCAAAGTTAAAGCAAAGGAGAGGGCATACAAGGAAGCAAAAATTAGTGGGAAGACAGAGGTTTGGGAAGTTTTTAAAACCTTACAAAAGGAAACCAAGAAGGTCATTAAGAGAGAAAAGATTAACTATGAAAGGAAACTAGCAAATAATATCAAAGAGGATACTAAAAGCTTTTTCAAGTATATAAAGAGTAAAAGACAGGTGAGAGTAGATATAGGACCGATAGAAAATGATACTGGAGAAATTTTAATGGGAGATTAGGAGATGGCAGAGGAACTGAACAAGTATTTTGCATCAGTCTTCACTGAGGAAGACAACAGGATACCGGACACTCAAGGGTGGCAGGGAAGAGAAGTGTGCGCAGTCACAATTACGACACAGAAAGTACTCAGGAAGCTGAATAGGCTAAAGGTCGATAAATCTCCTGGACCAGATGAAATGCACTCTTGTGTTCTGAAGGATGTAGCTGTGGAGATTGCGGAGGCATTAGCGATGATCTTTCAAAAGTCGATAGATTCTGGCATGGTTCCGGAAGACTGGAAGATTACAAATGTCACTCCGCTATTTAAGAAGTGGGCAAGGAAGCAAAAAGGAAATTATAAACCTGTTAGCTTGACGTCGGTGGTTGGGAAGTTGTTGGAGTCAATTGTCAAGGATGAGGTTACAGAGTACCTGGAGGCATATGACAAGATAGGCAGAACTCAGCATGGATTCCTTAAAGGAAAATCCTGCCTGACAAACCTATTACAATTTTTTGAGGAAATTACCAGTAGGCTAGACAAGGGAGATGCAGTGGATGTTGTATATTTGGATTTTCAGAAGGCCTTTGACAAGGTGCCACACATGAGGCTACTTAACAAGATAAGAGCCCATGGAATTACAGGAAAGTTACATACGTGGCTAGAGCGTTGGCTGATTGGCAGGAAACAGAGAGTGGGAATAAAGGGATCCTATTCTAGTTGGCTGCCGGTTACCAGTGGTGTTCGGCAGGGATCAGTGTTGGGGCCGCTTCTTTTTACATTGTACATTAATGATTTGGATTATGGAATAGATGGCTTTGTGGCTAAGTTTGCTGATGATACGAAGATAGGTGGAGGGGCCGGTAGTGCTGAGGAAACGGAGAGTCTGCAGAGAGACTTGGATAGATTGGAAGAATGGGCAGAGAAGTGGCAAATGAAGTACAATGTTGGAAAGTGTATGGTTATGCACTTTGGCAGAAAAAATAAACGGGCAGACTATTATTTAAATGGGGAAAGAATTCAAAGTTCTGAGATGCAACGGGACTTGGGAGTCCTCGTACAGGATTCCCTTAAAGTTAACCTCCAGGTTGAGTCAGTAGTGAAGAAGGCGAATGCAATGTTGGCATTCATTTCTAGAGGAATAGAGTATAGGAGCAGGGATGTGATGTTGAGGCTATATAAGGTGCTGGTGAGACCTCACTTGGAGTACTGTGGGCAGTTTTGGTCTCCTTATTTAAGAAAGGATGTGTTGACGTTGGAGAGGGTACAGAGAAGATTCACTAGAATGATTCCAGGAATGAGAGGGTTAACATATGAGGAACGTTTGTCCGCTCTTGGTCTGTATTCCTTAGAGTTTAGAAGAATGAGGGGAGACCTCATAGAAACATTTCGAATGTTAAAAGGCATGGACAGAGTGGATGTGGCAAAGTTGTTTCCCATGATGGGGGAGTCTAGTACGAGAGGGCATGACTTCAGGATTGAAGGGCGCCCTTTCAGAACAGAAATGCGAAGAAATTTTTTTAGTCAGAGGGTGGTGAATCTATGGAATTTGTTGCCACGGGCAGCAGTGGAGGCCAAGTCATTGTGTGTATTTAAGGCAGAGATTGATAGGTATCTGAGTAGCCAGGGCATCGAAGGTTATGGTGAGAAGGCGGGGCAGTGGGACTAAATAGGATAAAATGGATCAGCGCATGATAAAATGGCGGAGCAGACTCGATGTGCCGAATGGCCTACTTCTGCTCCTTTGTCTTATGGTCTTATGGTCTAAGTTAGGTCTTTATTCTTTGGAGCGTAGAAAGTTGAGGAGGAACCTGATAGAGGTATTTAAAATTATGAGGGGGATAGATAGAGTTGACGTGGATAGGCTTGTTCCATTGAGAGTGGGGGAGATTCAAACAAGAGGACATGAGTTGAGAGTTAAAGGGCAAAAGTTTAGGGGTAACATGAGGGGGAGCTTCTTTACTCAAGAGTGGTAGCTGTGTGGAACGAGCTTCCAGCAGAAGTGGTTGAGGCAAGTTCGATGTTGTCATTTAAAGTTGAATTGGATAGATATGTAGACAGGAAAGGAATGGAGGGTTATGGGCTGAATGCAGGTCGGTGGGACTAGGTGAGAGTAAGAGTTTGGCACGAACTAGAAGGGCCGAGATGGCCTGTTTACATGCTGTAATTGTTATATAGAAAATGGGATTAGTACAGGCAGAGCATACTCAGTGGTTGGCATGGAGATGGTGGTGTTGAAGGACTTGTTTCCATCGCTCTATGCCTCAATGACATTGCTAAGATGGAGCACAATCAAATGAATGTTGCAAATAGGTAACACTGACTTCAGTATATATCATGACTCACAAAGTACCTGCAGGCTTTGACATGGAGAACATTACTTGAAATAAGTATGTTTTTGGACACAGCATAATGCAATATCTACACAGAATCCTTTCTGTCTCATCCTTCCTACATTTATAAATGCCCTTTGTAACTTCCTGCTCCTAACAACATTAGTTACTCTGACATGCAATTTAAAATCATCAGCAAACTTGGAGATAAGCCTCCCTTTTCCTGCACCCAAGTGAATCATAAATATCATGAATATCTATGGGGGTATATAAATCCTGAGTGTACAACACTAGTCATATCCTGTCAATCGGAATTTGTGTATACTTTCTCCTCTCTCTACCCTCCAAACCCTCCATCAAAAGCAATAGGGTCCACCGATTCCACATGCCCGTGGACACTACCTCACTATTTTTGCTCACTATTTATTTTGTTTATTTTTCAAATATTTCCTAATGTTTTTTATATATCACACTGTCCTGCTGCTGCAAAACAACAAATTACATGGCGTATGACAGTGATAATAAACCTGATTCTGCTCTCTGATTTGTCAAAAATCTCATCTGCAGAGCCCTGTAGATTGATGTGGAAGTCCATTTAAACAATATCTGTGAACACTTACAGTGGCATGCAAATGTTTGGGCACCCCAGGTCAAAATTTCTGTTACTGTGGTTGGTTAAGTGAGTAGAAGATGAACTGATCTCCAAAAACCACAAAGTTAAAGATGAGACATTCTTTTCAACATTTTAAGCAAGATTAGTGTATTATTTTTGTTTTGTGCAATTTTAGAGTGAAAAAAAGGAAAGGAGCACCATGCAAAAGTTTGAGCACCCCAAGAGATTTGAACTCTCAGATAACTTTTACCAAGGGCTCAGACCTTAATTAGCTTGTTAGGGCTATGGCTTGTTCATAGTCATTGTTAGGAAAGGCCAGGCGATGCAAATTTCAAAGTTTTATAAATACCCTGACTCCTCAAACCTTGTCCCAACAATCAGCAGCCATGGGCTCCTCTATGCAGCGGCCTAGCACTCTGAAAATTAAAATAAATGATGCCCACAAAGTGGGAGAAGACTAGAAGAAGATAGCAAAGCGTTTTCAGGTAGCCGTTTCCTCAGTTTGTAATGTAATTAAGAAATGGCAGTTAACAGGAACTGTGAGAACTGCTCATAGGATTGCTAGAAAGGCAAATCAAAACCCCCGTTTGACTGCAAAAGACCTTCAGGAAGATTTAGCAGACTCTGGAGTGGTGGTGCACTGTTCTACTGTGCAGCGACACCTGCACAAATATGACCTTCATGGAAGAGTCATCAGAAGAAAACCTTTCCTGCATCCTCACCACAAAATTCAGCATTAGAAGTTTGCAAAGGAACACCTAAACAAGCCTGATGCATTTTGGAAACAAGTCCTGTGGACTGATGAAGTTAAAATAGAACATTTTGGCCGCAATGAGCAAAGGTATGTTTAGAGGAAAAAGGGTGCAGAATTTCTTGAAAAGAACACCTCTCCAACTGTTAAGCACTGGGGTGGGGGTGGATCGATCATGCTTTGGGCTTGTGTTGCAGCCAGTGGCAAGGGGAACATTTACTGGTAGAGTGAAGAATGAATTCAATTAAATACCAGCAAATTCTGGAAGCAAACATCACACCGTCTGTAAAAATCTGAAGATGAAAAGAGGATGGCTTCTACAACAGGATAATGATCCTGAACACACCTCAAAATCCACAATGGACTACCTCAAGAGGCGCAAGCTGAAGGTTTTGCCATGGCCCTCACAGTCCCCTGACCTAAATATCTTTGAAAATCTGTGGATAGACCTCAAAAGAGCAGTGCATGCAAGGTGACCCAAGAGTCTCACAGAATTAGAAGCCTTTTGCAAGGAAAAATAAGCGAAAATCCCCCAACCAAGAATTGACTCTTAGCTGGCTACAGAAAGCGCTTACAAGCTGTAATACTTGCCAAAGGGGGTGTTACTAAGTACTGACCATGCAGGGTGCCCAAACTTTTGCTTCAGGCCCTTTTTCTTTTTTGTTATTTTGAAACTGTAAAAGATGGAAATAAAAGAGTAATCTTGCTTAAAATATTAAAGAAATGTGTCATCTTTAACTTTATGCCTTTTGGAAATCAGTTCATCTTTTACTCGCTTAGCTATTCACAGTGACAGAAATTTTGACCAGGGGTGCCCAAACTTTTGCATGCCACTGTATTTATGGGAATTGTTGCCACTTCAAAGAATTTGAAATATGAAAGGAATTTAACTCTTAAAGTCGGCTCTTTGTAAGTGTCACGTGCTAGTAGGTGTAGAACGAGGAAGACGAGGTGGATTAGTTCACAGCTTGAGGTGTAGAAGGGAGGGTTTATGTTTATTGGAGTACTGAAGATTAACTTTGTGACAGGGTTACCTATTCAAAAGTAAAAGATCATACTTCAGTGGGACAGGGAGCAAGATCGTCATGGTCAGGTTACTAGTGTGGTTGTGAAGGCATAAACTCAAATATTGAACATAGAACTGTACTGCACATGGAGTCATAGATCAGTACAGCACAGAAAAAGGTCTTTCAGCCCATCTAGTCCATGCCAAACTATTAATCTGCCTTGTCCCATTGACCTGCACCTGGACCATAGCTCTCCATAACTCTCTCATCTGTGTACCTATCCAAATTTCTGATAAATGTTGAGATCAACACTGCATCTACCACTTGTGCTAAAAGCTTGTTCCACACTCTCACCACCCTCTGAGTGTAGAAACTCCTCACCATGTTCCCCTTAAACATTTCACCTTTTACTCTTAACCCATGACCTCTAGTTGTAGTCTCAGTGGGAAAAGTTTGCTTGCATTTGCCCTATCTATACCCCTCATAATTTTGTATGCTTCTATCAACTGTCCCCTCAATCTTCTACATTTCAGGGAATAAACCCTCTTCTCATTGCTACCATCAAGGAGAAGGCACACACTCAACGATTCAAGAATAGCTTCTTCCCCTCTGCCCATCAGATTTCTGAATGGACGTTGAGCCCATGAACATTATCTCACTACTTTTTTTCTCTTTTTCCACTACTTACTTGATTTAACTTTTAAAATATATATACTTTTTTTTGTAATTTACAGATTTTATTACGATGTATTACAACACCACGTAACAACAAATTTGATTAACATCCTAATCAATTCAATCTTTCCCTATTACTCAGGTCCTCAAATCCCAGCAACATATTTGCAAATTTTGTCTGCACTCTTTCAATCTATTGATGTACTTTCTGTAGGTAGGTGACCAAAACTGCACAAAATACTCCAAATTAAGCTTTACTGATCAATGTCTTATACAATTTCAATATAACGTCCAAACTTCTGTACTCAATACATTGATTTATAAAGCCCAATGAGTCAAAAGCTTTCTTTATGACCTTATCTACCTTTTAAGGAATTATGGATTTATCTTCCAAGACCCTCTGTTCTTCCACACTCCTCAGTGCCCTACTGTTCACTGCGTAAGTCCTACCCCGGTTAGTCCTCTCAATGTGCAACACCTCACACTTGTCTGCATTAAATTTCATCTGCCATTTTTCAGTCCATTTTCTAGCTGGTCCAGCTCTTGCTGCAACTTTTTTTCATTGTCCACTACAGTCTTGGTGTAATTTGTAAATTTGCTGATCCAATTTACCACATTATCATCCAAATCACTGATATAGATGCAAACAACAATGGATCCAGCACTGATCTCTATGGTACACCACTATTCACAGCCTTCCAGAGTGGCAACTGTGAGCTACCACTTTCTGTAATCTCCTGTGAAGCCAATGTCTAATCCAATATCGAATCCAACAATGTCTACCTCATCGTGAATGCCAAGTGACTGAACCTTCTTGGCTGACCTCCTATGTGGAACCTTATCATGTAGACAACATTAACTGCCTTGTCTTCATCAACTTCCTCGAAAAACTCCATAAGATTGGTTAGATACGACCTACCATGCGCAAAGCCACATTAACTATCCCTAATCAGCCCTTGTCTATCCAAATATTTATATAACTGGTCTCTTAGAATACCTTCTAATAATTTTCCCCTCTACTGATGTCAGGCTCACCAGCCTATAGTTTCCTCGCTTATTCTTAGAGTCTTTCTTAAATAACAGAACAACATTAGCTATCTGCCAACCCTCCAGCACCTCCTCCATGTCGAAGGATGATTTAAATATCCCTTCTAGGGCTCTTGCAGTTTTTGCGCTTGCCTCCCACAGGGATTGAAGGAACACCTTGTCAGGTCCTGGGAATTTATGCACCCATAATTTGCCTCAAGACAGAAAACATCTCCTCCTCTGTAATTGGTAAAGGGTCCATGACCTCACTGCCACAGACTATATGTCCATCTTCTGAGATGGAGAGATCATAAATGAATTTTTTTCCCGGATGCAAAAAATTCATTAAAGGTTTCACCAGCAACTTTGATGTGTGTTGCTTAAAGGTTTTCCCCTTCTCTTTTGGCTCTTCCAGAGGACCAGCTTTGTCCTTTGCTGCCCTTTTGCTTTTCATATTATTTGCAGAATCCCTTAGGATTCTCCTTCATCTTGTCTGCTAGAGCAACCTCATGTCTTCTTTGAGCCCTTTTTAAATGTTCTCTTGCATTTCTTATACTCCCAAAGTGCCTCATTTGTTCCTGCCTGCCTATATCTGCTATGCATCCCCTTTTTATTTACCCAGGACCTCAATCTCTCTCGAAAACCAAAGTTCCCTAAACCTGTTACCCTTACCTTTCATTCTGAAGGAACATACAGACACTATACTCTCAAAATTTCACTTTGGAAGGCTTCTCACTGACCAAGTACACGAAATAACCTGTCCCAATCCACACTTGCCAGATCCTCTCTGATACCATCAAAAATGGCCTTTCCCTAGTTGAGAAACTCAATCCGACCAGACCTATCCTTTTCCATAATTACCTTGAAACTAAAGGCATTACAATCACGAGATGCAAACTGTTCCCCTACACACACTTCTGTCAATTGCCCTGTCTCATTCCCTAATAGGAGTTCTAGTATCACACTCTCTCTAGTTGGGACTGCTATGTACTGATTAAGGAAACTTACCTAAACACATTTGACAAACCCTATCCCTTCCAGCCTTTATACAGTATGGGTTCCCAGTCGATATGTGGAAAGTTAAAATCACACATCATCAGACCCTTATTTTACTTGCAACAGTCTGCGATCCCTCTACAAATTTGCTCCTCTAAATCCTGTGGACTATTGGGTGGTGTGTAATATAATCCTATTAATGTGGTCATACCTTTCTTATTCCTCATTTCTATCCATAAAGCTTCACTAGTCTATCCTGACTGAGCACTGTCGTGACAATTTCCCTGCCTAGCAATGCCACCCCTCCTTTAACATATGTAAACCAGATCCCGGATCACTGATCTGCTAGTCCTGCAAACAAGGCTCATGAATAGCTACAATTTCATAATTGCACATGCTGACCCATGCCCTAAGCTCACCTACGTTCCTTTAACACCCCTTGCACTGAAATATATGCAGCTCAGAATATTAGTCCCACCATGAATTCTTTTGATTTCTGATTTTGTATGTTTAAAAACCAATTTCTCCACAAACCACTCCACCTTCTGTTCTGGTGCTCTGGTTCCCATCCCTCCATCCCCCTGTACCTCTAATTTATCCCCCCTCTGCCCCCGTGCAGTACTAGCAAACCTTCCCACTGGGTATTAGTCCCCCTCCAGTTCAGGTGCAAACCATCCCTTCTGTACAGTTCCCACCTTCCCTGGAAGAGAGCTCAATGATCCAAAACTCTGAAGCCCTCCATCTTGCAACATCTTCTTAGCCACGTGGTACACTGCATGATCTTTCTATTTCTGTCCTTACTGAAGGCTGATTTATACTTGTGCGTCAAATGTACGCCATAGGTACGGCATAGCAGCGTACCCTACACTGTACTCTACGCCAACCCTATGCCATAGCCTAACGCGCACCTCTCCCAAAATCTAACTATGCATCGCGGCGTCACAGACCACAACAACTGTGATTGGTCCGCTTGGTAGCATCGCATTTCCTCCTACGCTGCAATAGCTTCCCATTGGGCGACTGAAGGGCAGGGAAGGAACTCTGGCTGCGATGCTTTCCATAAAGCTTTACAGACCTCCGAAATTATGGAGGACCCTGTGCTTGAAGCCAGTTTGTAGCTAGCTGCTACAGCCTGTTGACTTCAACCTGAAGCTAAAACTCGAATGGTGATTGCCAGTCTCTGAGTATACTGTGCGTACACTGATGCGAAATAAATGGTTGGAGACGATGAACCAAATCGTCAAATCTATCTGCCGACATCCGAAAATACTTGAAATGCATTTCCTCGTCCATGTCTTTCAGTGGCCGGACAAGCACAGAAAATTCACCCTCCTTCAGCTTCAGTCGTCATTGTTTGAAGTTTGAGTTTCTTCGTGTTGAGTTTCAGCACGAAGAAACTCAACACAGTGGCATAGAAACCCCACCGCCAACTAGTGTTTTGGTGGTGAATTGCAGAGTGACGCAGACACACCAACGCACAAGTATAAATGCTCACAACGGCGTAGCCCACTTGCATAGGCTACGGCGTAAGCTAGTACGCACAAGTATAAGTCAGCCTTAACACATGTCATGGGTAGCAGTCCTGAGATCACAACCCTGGAGGCCCTGACCTTTAACTTGGCATTGCAGGAGCTTGTCACCCCTCCTACTCATGTCCTTGGTGCCAACGTGGACCATGACCTCCGGCTGCTCACCCTCTCACTTAAGAATGCTGTGGATTCGATTTGAGATGTCCCTGACCCTGGCACTCACGAGGCAACATACCATCTGGGAATCTCATTTTCGTCCACAGAATCTCTTTTCTGTTCCCCTAACCAATGAATCCCCTATCACTACAGCTCACCTCTTCTACCTCCTTACTTTCTGAGTGACAGAACCAGACTGAGTGCCAGCATCTTGGCCGCTGTGGATTTCCTCTGCTGGTTCCTCACCTCCAACGTTATCCAAAACAGGACAATGGCCACAGGAGGACTCTGAACTGGCTGGCTATCCAATATCCCCCTCCTGATGGTCACACCGTTACGTGTTTCCTGCACCTTGGTTGTAACTTCTGATGTGAATTGTTACTCCGGAAACCAATCAAAAGAAAAACACGGGAACCAGGACTGCACTTAGTTTTCTTTCAGCAAAGTGCTCACATATGAAGTCATGATAGATGCCATTCAAGTTCTCCTTACATATAACCCGTAGTGAATTGTGTAAACAAACAAAGAATGCTTAATCAAATAGTATCTTTACAATATCATTGAAATATTACCAAAATATTAAGTATACTATAAATACCTCCCTATATGTTCTATCAACCCCTCAGTCTCCAGGAAGATCCTGAGTTCATCCAGTTCCAGCTCCAATTCCTTAACGTTGAGCGTTAGAAGCTGCAGCATTTCTTGGGTGCAGAAACTGGGTGCATTTCTTGCTGCTGTAGTCATCAGGGATACTGGAAGTCTCCCTGGCTTCCCACATCCGGCAAGAGAACCTCTCCACTATCCTGGCATTCCTGCTATTATAAATGTGGAATAAGAAAGAAGGAAAGAATAAATAACAAAGAAAATCTACTTACAGCCTTTGCCTCTTCCTTGCCGGAGCCTCGACGAGCCAAAGCCTCAATTCCCCACTCCAACACTGGCCCACTCACATAATGGTCACTCTCATAATGGCTGCTCCATTACTTCCAACTTCTTTTTATTGGATCTTGCCAAGTGCCTAATTATGTGCAATCCAATGTCTCCTTTGGGAACTGTAGCCCGCAAAATGTGTTGGCTGCCTCTGCTTGCTTCTTTTAAACACCCTTTCCCTCTACTTAACTCAATGTCCCCTCAGGAACTGTCACACAAAAAAAATCTCATGAATAGGCCCTTCAGCCCATGATATTTGCACTGACCAGGATGCCAATTCAAACTGCACATCTGCCTACATATGCAATATATACCTCCATCCCTGTCTGTTTATGCGTCTGTCTAAATGACTCTTAAATGCTGCAGGAGAGGGGGTTGTATTTTTTCAGAGTTATGGGAGAAATGTTGGAAGATTGGGAAAAAGCAAATGTGACATTTTTGTTTAAGAAAGTGTATGAGAATGTTTATAAGGAGGTAGAGCTTTCGAGTCAATAATCAGGTAGAAATTAACGGGGATTTGCAAAAGACAGATTATATTTGACTGAACTATTGGATGTTTTTGATGAGAAACTGATGAGACTGTTGAAAAAAATGCTGTCTATATGGATTTTGAGAAGCTATATGTCATCGCTAAAAAGGCAAATGGCACAGTATGACTCATTCATTGTTAAAAGCATAAAATCAAATTTTGAGGCATCAGTGCAAGTCAGAGATCTGTTGCAGACACAAGAGATTGTGCAGACGCTGGAAATCCTGAGTAACACACATAAAATGCTGGAGGAACTCAGCAGCTCAGGCAGCATCTATAGAAATGAATAAACAGTTCACAATTTGAGCTGAGATCCTTCATCAGGACTGGAAAGAAAGAGGGCAGAAGCCAGAACAAGAAGGAGGGGTGGAGAGAGGAAGGAGTACAATCTGGCAAGTGACAGGTGATGGGGAAGATGTATATATGGGGGAGGAATGACAAAGAGATAAGCTGGGGGTGGGTGTGATTGGTAGAAGAGAAGAAGACAGTGGACCATGGAAGAAAGGGAAGGAGGAAGGGAACCCGAAGGAGCTGACATGCTGATGAGAAGAGAGGGAATGTGGAATGCAGAATGGAAAAAGAGAGAAGGTGGAGGGGTCAGCTATTACCGGAATGGATGTTCATGCCATCATGTTGGATGCCATCCAGGCAGAATATGAATTGAATTGAATTGAATTGACTTTATTACTTACATCCTTCATATACATGAGGAGTAAAAATCTTCACGTTACGTCTCTGTCTAAATGTGCAATGTGCAATTATAGTAATTTATAATAAATATTATGTATTATGTACAACAGAGTAGTCAATATAACATAAAAATACAGTTGTGTCAGCATGAATTAATCAGTCTGATGACCTGGTGGAAGAAGCTGTCCCGGAGCCTGTTGGCCCTGGCTTTTATGTTGCAGTACTGTTTCCCGGATGGTAGCAACTGGAACTGTTTGTGGTTGGGGTGACTCGGGTCTCCAGTGATACTTCGGGCCTTTTTTACACACCTGTCTTTGTAAATGTCCTGAATAGTGGGAAGTTCCCATCTACAGATGCGCTGGGCTGTCCACACCACTCTCTGCAGAGTCCTGCAATTGAGGGAAGTACAGTTCCCATACCAGGCAGTGATGCAGCCAGTCAGGATGCTCTCAATCGTGCCCCTATAGAAAGTTCTTAGAATTTGAGGGCCCATACCAAACTCCTTCAACCATCTGAGGTGAAAGAGGCGCTGTTGTGCCTTTTTCACTACACAGTTGGTGTGTACAGATCACGTGAGACTCTTGGTGATGCTTATGCCGAGGAACCTAAAGCTGTTCATCATCTCAACCCCAGATCCATTGATGTCTATAGGTGTTAGCCTGTCTCCATTCCTCCTGTAGTCCACAACCAGCTCCTTTGTTTTTGTGACATTGAGGGAGAGATTGTTTTCTTGACACTACAGTGTCAGGGTGATGACTTTCTCTCTGTAGGCTGCCTCATTATTATTTGAGATAAGGACAATCAATGTAGTGTCATCAGCAAGTTTAATTAGCAGATTGGAGCTGTGGGTGGCGACACAGTCATGGGTATACAGAGAGTAAAGGAGGGGGCTTAGAACACAGCCCTGAGAGGCATCTGTGTTGTGGGTCAGAGGTGAGGGAGCCCACTCTTACCACCTGCCGGCGATCTGACAGGAAATCCAGGATCCAGCTACACAAGGCCGGGTGAAGGCCAAGGTCTCTGAGCTTCTTGTTGAGCCTGGAAGGAATTATCGTGTTGAATGCTGAACTGTAGTCCAAGAACAGCATTCTCACATAAGCATCCGTCTTTTCCAGGTATGTCAGGACAGTGTGTAGAGCTGTGGCTATTGCGTTGTCTGTCAATCGGTTGCCTCAGTAGGTGAATTGTAGGGGGTCCAGTGTGGGTGGCAGCATGCTGCAGATGTAGTCCTTGACCAGCCTCTCAAAGCATTTGCTTATGATTGAGGTGAGTGTGACAGGACACCAGTCATTCAGACGTGTTACCTTGGTCTTTTTAGGTACAGGAACAATGGTGGATGTTTTGAAGCTGGAGGGCACTCTACACTGGGAGAGGGAGAGCGAGAGAGGTGTGACTCCTCCAGCTTGCCCATTGCAATGGGCTTATGTATTTTTTTTCCTTCTGCAGTATAACCTGTTGAATCTACAAAGTGTCAAATGATCATCTCTAGAGCTGCTTATTTGATAGCATTGTGGGGACTGCTTTAGGGGCTCATCAGCAATTCCTCAAGGGATACTAGGTGCTTCAGAACAAATATATGCTTGCTGATGAAAATTTTGTGCTGTATTATGTTAAAATATTGATTTCTAAATTTACTTTCTCCAAACACTTATAGATCTATAGTTCATAATGTTCTTCCACATTTTGGGGTGACCTTTCCCTTCTGGACTTTATGGTGCACACAGGAGATAAACAATACAAATCAAGGCTAAATCCTAACACTGATAACTAATACTGAAAGCCTACTCTTTCACTTCTTTCCTCAACTCTTAATGATGCCTCAAAAAAAAGGGTTACCAAGATAGTCAGAATGAATTGTCATAGAGACAACCAGGGTTTCATGTTTTCAGGTTTAATTAATGACCTTGGGAATTTGGTAGTTGTTTTGACATAGCTCGATGCTTCAAGACCATTTCTTAGGAGGGTTGAAGTGTGCAGCTTTGAAGGTGGTCTTCAAATATTGATCCAAATCCATTTTGATTGCTACACTTGACCTGCTTCTGCGCACAAAGTTCAAAATTAGAAGTAAATTCATTTTCTTGCAGGCTTACGCAGTAAATCTAAGAAACACAAATAGAATCAATGAAAAACCGCAGGAAGGACAAACAACCAATGAGCAAAGGACAACAACTGTCCAAATATGAAAGAGAAAAATAATAATAATAATAATAAATAAATAAGCAATAAATATCAGGAACATGAGATGAAGAGTCCTTGACAGTGAGTCCATAGGTTGTGGGAATAGTTCAGTGAAGTTATACCTTATGGTTCAAGAGCGTGATGGTTGAGGGGTAGTAACTGTTCCTGAATCTGGTGGTGTGAGTCCTAAGGCTCCTGTACCCTCTTCCTGATGGCAGCAGCAACAAGAGAGCATGGCCTGGGTGGTGGGGGTCCCTGATGATGGATGCTGCTTTCCTGTGACAGTGCTCTGTGTAGGTGCACCCAATGGTGGGCTCAAATTTTTGTCATCATACCTTTATTATTAGGTGGGGAGGCTAAATTATTCTTTTTGTTTAAGTTTGTTGAATGGAGTTATAGGATCATGGAGCAATATAACACAGATACGGGCTCTTCAGCCCAACCAGTCCATGCAGACCCTGCTAGTCCCAATTTCCTGCATTTGGTTCATATCCCTCTAAGCCGTACATCCTCTATGTACTTATGCACATGGTTCTTAAATGATACTATTGTACCTGCCTCAATTATTTCTCTGGCAGCTCATTCCATCTACTCACTACACTCTGCATGAAAAGTTGCTGCTCAGATCCATTTTAAATCTTTCCCCTTTCACCCTAATCAATGTCCCCTAGTTTTGGACTCCCCTGCCTTGGGGAAAAGACTATTGCCATCTTCTTTATTGTATGCCTCTCATAGTTTTAAACACTTCTGTAAGGTCACCCCTCTGAGGGCAAAAGACCGAGCCTGGCCAATCTTTCTCCAAAACTGAAGCCCTCTAGTTTTGGCAACATCCCTGTAAACCTTTGCTGCAGTTTGCCAAGTAGTGTATATCACACTCTCTTGACAAGTAGCACTAATGCATTGAGGCTGCATTGTGGGTCAGTACAGGGTTCACAGCAACACCTTGCAGAGGTGTCTTTGACATCATCATCATTATCATTATGTGCCGTGTCATCTGACGTGGGCAATCATGGTCCTTGACTGTGATTGCTCTTGGCAAGTTTCTTTGGCAGCATCTGCCAAATCCATTAGCTGGTGTATGGGAATGTCACCCTCTTCAGTTGTTCTCCAGGCTGCACATCAGCACATATTGCTGTCTCTTTATTGTTGCCAAGTCATGCTGTTCAAAAAGGCACCTTCTCAATGGCATTTAGAAATAGCTGGTATAAACCTTTCAGCTCATCAGCTGTACCCGGTGAGACCCGGCATAGACTGAGAAACCACTTTGTCGAGTACCTTTGTTCTGCTTGCAATAGGCAGGATTTCCCAGTGGCCCTCCCATTTTAATTCTACTACCCCTTCCCATTCTGACGCATTTGTCCATGGCCTCCTCTGCTTCCACGACGAGGCCACTCTCATGTTGATCAACACCTCATATTCCGTTTGGATAGCCTCCAACCTGACAGCATGAACATCGATTTCTCTAACTCCCGTTAATTTCTCACCTCTCCTCCTTCTCTCTTTCTCCATTCCCTATTTTGGCTTCATTCTCACAACTATATTTTTATTGTCATTGCTAAGGACAATCAGATTGTAGTACTCCTTTCAGTGCAAAACAGCATACTGGCAATTCAATCACTGAAAACATAACTAAATTTAAAATGTCTGAGTAATTTAGAATGACATCTTATCTTCACTTCTCTTCTTCTCATTTGCCTATCACCTCCCTCTAGTGCCCCTCCTCCTTCCCTTTCTCCCGTAGTCCACTCTCCTCTCCAATCAGATTCCTTCTTCTTCAGCCCATTACCTTTTCCACCTATCACTTCCCAGCTTCTCACTTCATCCCACCTCTACCCACCTTCCCCCTCACTTGGTCTCACCCATCACCTACCATATTGTACTCCTTCCCCTCCCCCCCCCACCTTATTCTGGCTTCTCCCCCCTTTCCTTTCCAGTCCTGATGAAGGGTCTCTCCCCAAATGTCAACTGTTTATTCCTCTCCATTGTTGCTGCTCGTCTGTTGAGTTCCTCCAGTATTTTGAGTGTGTTACTCTGATACATACTTGGCTCGTCAGTTGAACTCGTAACCTTCCATATTGGCACTGGAGCATGGCAAGTCTTTATGAGATGGCTTCAACAGATCTATTCATTGCCATCATCATCATCATCATCATTATGTGCTGTGTCATATGACATCATCATTATGTGCTGTGTCATATGACATCATCATTATGTGCTGTGTCATATGACATGGGTGATCATGGTTATTGACCATATTTCCTTTGCAAATTTTTCTACAAACGTGGTTTGCTATTGCTGCCTTTTGGGCAGTGTCTTTACAAGCCAGGTGACCCCAGCCATTGTCAATACTCTTCAGAGACTGTCTGCCTGGCGTCAATGGTCTCATAACCAGGACTTGTGATATGCACCAGCTGCTCACACAGCCATCCACCACCTGCTCCCACAGCTTCACATGATCCTGACTGGGAGGCTGAACAAGTGCTACACTTTGCCCAAGGGTGACCTGCAGGCTAGTGGAAGGAAGGAGCACCTGCACCTCCTTTGGTAGAGACATATCTCCACCCATCACCTTATTCGTTACCATATCACTTGAAGTAATTAAAAAAATAGATGCACTTATGATATCTGCGAGAGATTCGGCATCATCTAGCACCATCTCATGGTTGTACAACAACCATAAGCATCAAACATTACAAGATCAGAAAGGGATGCCAAAATGGAGGATGGCTACATGTCAGAGTTGCAGGTATATTAAAGACATCTTATGACATGACTGACAGAGTGTGACAGCAGTTACTTTATCAAAAGAAAGAATGAGAGGATGGTGTCAGTGGAACCCAAACTAGTGTCAGAACTGGTTTGAGCATTCAACATCATTTCCTTGCTTATGAGGAATGCTGGAGGACTGTTGGAGAAACTGTTTGGTAAAAATGTGGAAAATATTCATTTATTATAATGAATACTGACAGTCATGCAGTTAGAAACTACTTATGCAGATCTTGGCTTAGTGAGATTTCATGGAGTAAGCACGTGGCTGACTAACTGGAAATAGCAGACTTGTCTTTCTTACGAAAGTCATGCACCGTTGACCTACATTTTGGAGGATAGGACATCTGAAGCTGTCTCGCTCCAGATGGGTGGAAGCAAGAGGACGAACAACAGGCAATCTGCTAGTTCCACGTCGGCTCCCTTTGACACCTCCCACGTGCAGGCACTTCCCAGTCTCCAACCAGCTAACAGGATTTATCTGTTGTTCAGACTCATCACCTGCAGCCTATTTAACCCCAACCCCAGTCTTCATCCACAGTCCTTGTCACTCATCAATCCAACCAGCCTCAACC
Source organism: Mobula birostris (assembly GCF_030028105.1). NCBI lineage: Eukaryota > Metazoa > Chordata > Chondrichthyes > Myliobatiformes > Myliobatidae > Mobula > Mobula birostris. Next base: position 213,998,976 of record NC_092372.1, on the reverse strand, counting down.
AGTTGCTTCTAGTTCTTATTCTCCCTGCCTAAAGTTTACCTTGTCGGCCGTTGTGTTTAGTTTCTGTTCTCTCTTGTTTTGGGGCCCTTCGTGGCTCTTTAGTTTGCAGTCTATTATTAAAGTTATCACTCGCTGCTGAATCATCTCTGCTGCTCTGCTTTTGGGCCAAGCCTCCCCGACATTTCCTGACAGCTGGATGAACTCAGCTGGTGAAGCAGGAGAAAGCCCTATTATTTTCAAATTAGCAATGTCTGAAAGAAAAGAGAAACCAAAAGTGAAGATACGGCTGTAAACAGTTGGTAGAGGACTGGATGATAATTGAGGTGCTGGAGAAGGTCAAAACTTCTGAGAATAAACGGAACCCTCCAGGCAATGAAATTCTGTGCCGATTGAAGGTTTTCAAGGCACACTTGTCTTGAGAGAATGATGAAAAAGAAATATGGGATTTTTGGCTTCAAAAACCAGGGCATAGAAAATAAGAGACATTGGACGCTGCAGGTGCTGGAGCAGCAAACTACTGGTGGGACTCCACAAGTTAGGCAGCATATGCGGAGAGAAACTTTTAGGATTGAGACCCTTCAACTGACTGAAAGAGTAGAGGGGAGATAGTCAGTATAAAGAGGCGAGGGGAAGGTGTGGGGCCAGACACGGCAAGCAATAGGTGGATCCAGGTGAGGAGAGGTGATTGACAGATGCCACCTGACCAGTATTTCCATAATTTCTGTGTTGAAAGCACAATTTTCTAACTCAGCGCTAACACCCTAAGGAAGAAGGTAGCACAAAAGGAATCCCTCAAATCTCACCAGTGAAAGCAGGGCAAAGTTTATAACTCAACAAAGCTGGAACATATAGAGACCTTTGGCTACAAGTTGACTGCTTCTGGCTGCAAAGCTGTATTTACCCTCAAACGGCAGTCATAGTTATGACTATATGCATTTCAGTGAATCCTGCGATGGAAGTCTTCAACTGAATAACAGCTGCCTGTAAGGTTTAAGAGCCATAAATCACAGAAACAAGCCCTTTGGCTCACCGTGTCCACATCAATCAGAATTCCTCCAGCCTTTCATGTATTAATCCAGATTTGCAGCATCTTTAGACTTCCTTTGTGTCTCCATCTATAACAATCCATTCACCACCAATCAGTACAGGTGCAAGTGGTAACACAGATACTTGCTTAAATGTCTTCCTGCAGGGGTTTCAACTCAAATTGACCATTCCTTTCCTCCCACAGGATCCAGGATCGATGGCGAATATTGAAGCCCGAAGGTCGATTGGAAGTGCAGAAGTCAGGACATGAAGACCAGAGCCTAGAGTCTGTGACTCTCTGTGAGTCCGCTGGGGAAGTCGCAGGCCCAGTGTCTGTGAGTAGGCTGGAGGCCGAAGGTGTCCTGTCCTGGGGGTTGGAGGACTGTGTATGAGTGGGAGGGAGGAAGGGAGCTTGTTTTGCTGTTGTTGCTCAGCATGTTCTGCTTTGTTGTGTTCTGTGTTGTTCTGCCGAGGATGTGTGGCAACACCTGTGGGCTGCCCCCAGCACATCCTTGGTTATGTTGGTGTTAACATAAAAGATGCATTTCAATGTATATGTGATAACCCTGAATCGCACTGATGCTGCTCAACCTGCTGAATTCCTCCAGTATATTGTTTCTGTTTAAATGCTATGAGAGTACCTACCTCCACCACCACCTTGGTTCCAGATTGCAACCTCTCTCCAGGTGGAAATAAATTCTTCCTTAAGTTTCCTCCTATCTATATCACTTATAATTTTGTATATTTCTTTAAAACTTTCTCTGCTCTGAGGAAAGCAAGGTGTGTCCATCTACTGAGGCCTCAAAGCTTTGGTGGAATTCTATAGGAATGTATCTTGATGAACACTTGAATCATTGACTCGGATTTTCAGGCTTCTAAACATGAACCCATATTGTTAGAGGCATGCTGCTGGTGTAGAGAGAAGATTGACCAGCAGAAGCCAGAGATTAGGGGCAGAGGGGACCTTTTCAAGATGGCTGCCAGTGACCAGTGGAGTCAGTGTTGGGACCACCACTTTTCATTTTATATGCTAATAATCTAGATGAAAGAACTGATCGCATTGTGGCTAAGTTTGCACATGATGGAAAGATAGATGGGGGACATGTAGTGTTCTAGAGGGATGGAATCTGCAGGTGGACTTGGGACAAAGAAATGCCATATGGAATAGAGTGTAGGGAACAGCACAGATGTACACTTTTTTTTAGGAAAAGTAAAGGTGTAGACTATTTTCTAAATGGGACAGGATTCAGAAATTGCAGATGCAACAAGACTTTGGAGTCCCAGTCCAGGATTCCCTTAAGGCTAACTTGCAGATTGAGTCTATGGTAAGGAAGGTAAAGGCACTGTTAGTATTTATTCCAATAAGACTAGAACATAAAAAAATAAGGCATTAGTCAGATCGAATTTGGAATACTTGGAGCAAATTTGGCCACATATGTAAGAGAAGATGTGCTGGCCTTGGAGAGGGTGCAGAGGCAGTTCACAAGGATGATCCTAGGAATGAAAAGGTTTAATGTCCTAATCAGATTCAGGTTTATTTATCACATATACATTGAAACATTCAGTGGAATGTGTCATCTGCATTAACAACCAGCACAAACAAGGATGAGCTGAGGACTGCCCGCAATGTCTGAGGAATGTTGATGGTGCAGAGCCAGTACTCAATAACCAGGGGAAATCTCGTTGGAACCTACTGAGCACAAAATGGCCTGGATAAAGTGGACTTGGAAAGGATGTTTCCATTAGTAGGAAAGTCTGGGATCTAAGGCTCAGGTTAAAGGGATATCCCTTTAAACTTAGATGAGGAGGAATTTCTTCAGCCAGAAGGATGTAAATCTGTGAAATTTGTTGAAGCAGAGGACTGTGGTAGACAAGTAATGTGATGTATTTAAGGCAGAAAGCCAGAGATTGATAGGTTTTTGATTGATAAAGATAGGCGAGGGAAGGGGTTAAGCATTTCAGAGAGAAGGCAGCAGAATAGTGCTGAAAAAAAAATCATAAGCCGGATGGTGAATTCTTCTCCTATATTTTATGGTCTTATAAAGAGTAATGGAAATTTGAGATCGGTTCTCTTGAAAGATTGTAGATGTTGGAGCAACTGAAATTTTCAAAGTCAAGACTAATAAATATTTGAAGAAACATAGAAAATGCAGATATTGGAAGTGTGAAATAAACCTAAAACACTCAGTAGCTCAAGCACCATTTGTGGAAATAGGAAAGTGTTAATATTGATGGACAAGCATGGATAACTGCACTCACCTCATCACCGAACTGATTTCACAACCTATAGACTAACTTTCATTGACTCTACACCTCATGTTATCAATATTATTTATTCATTTATTTACCTGTTTATAAGACCATAAGGCATAGGAGCAGAATTAAGCCATTTGGCTCATCAAGTCTGCTCTGCCATTTCATCCTGGCTGATTCATTTTTCATGCCTTGACTAATCAAGAATCTAGCAACCTCTGCCATAAATATAGACCGTAAGACAAAGGAACAGAAGTCAGCCATTCGGCCCATCGAGTCTGCTCCGCCATTTTATCATGAGCTGATCCATTCTCCCATTTAGTCCCACTCCCCCACCTTCTCACCGTAACCTTTGATGCCCTGGCTACTCAGATATCTATCAATCTCTGCCTTAAATACACCCAATGACTTGGCCTCCACTGCTGCCCATGGCAACAAATTCCATAGATTCACCACCCTCTGGCTAAAAAAATTTCTTCGCATCTCTGTTCTGAATGGGTGCCCTTCAATCCTTAAGTCATGCCCTCTCGTACTAGACTCCCACATCATGGGAAATAACTTTGCCACATCCACTCTGTCCATGCCTTTCAACATTCAAAATGTTTCTATGAGGTCTCCCCTCATTTTTCTAAACTCCAAGGAATACAGTCCAAGAGCGGACAAACGCTCCTCATATGTTAACCCTCTCATTCCCGGAATCATTCTAGTGAATCTTCTCCGTACCCTCTCCAACGTCAGCACATCCTTTCTTAAATAAGGAGCCCAAAACTGCCCAAAGTACTCCAAGTGAGGTCTTACCAATGCCTTATAGAGTCTCAACATCACATCCCTGCTCCTGTACTCTATTCCTCTAGAAATGAATATACCCAATGGCTTGGACACCACAGCCGCCTGTGGCAATTAATTCCACAGATTCACCACTCTCTGGCTGTGGAAATTCCTCCTCATCTCCGTTCTAAAAGGACGTCCCTCTATTTTGAGGTTGCATCCTCCGGTCTTCGACTTCCCCACCATAGGAAATATCCTCTCCACATCCACTCTATCAGGGCCTTTCAGTATTCGACAGGTTTCAATGAGATTCATTCTTCTGAATTCCAGTGAGTACAGCCCCAGAGCCATCAAACACTCCTCAGACGATCAACCTTTCAATCCGGGAATCATTTTGACGTGTGCTTGCACTGTTTGTCTTCTTGTACACATTGGTCACCTGCCCGTCTTTGAGTGTATTTTTACATTGATTCAATCGTATTCCTTTGACCTGCTGTGAATACCCGCAAGAGAATAAATCTCATGGTAGTATATGGTGAGATATACATAATTTGATAATTACATTTAATTTGAACTTTGAAAGAGGATTTATACTCCAGTAATTAAATAAATCTTTAATTAAATAAAACACATCAGAGATAGTGACCATGAGATTGCCACATTGTCCTAAAAATCAAACTGACACATTACTATCCTTCAGGATTGGGAATCTGCCGTCTTATACTGAACAAGACTCTATGTGACTCATGGAACAGTTCAAAGGTAGTCAGGGATGGACTATAAATGCTCATATTCAAAGTAAATTTATTATCAAAATACGTTTATATCACCATGTACTACCCGGAGATTCATTTTCTTGTGGGAAATAAAAATAAATAGAAAAGAATCAATGAAAATTGCACACAAAGAAAGATTGACAAACAACCAATGTGCAAACGAAGACAAACTGAAAATACAATAAATAAATACATGATTAATAATACTGAGAACATGGGTTGTCGAGTCCTTGATACTGAGGTTGTGCAATCAGTTCATTGCTGAGGTGAGTGAAGTTATCCACTCTGGTTCAAGAGCCTGGTGGTTGAAGAGTAATAACAATTCCTGAACCTGGTGGTATGGGGTCTAAGGCTCCTTGTAGCTCTTTCCCGATGGCAGCAGTGAGAAGACAGCATGGCCTCGATGGTGGGGGTCCTTGACGATGGATGTTGCTTTCTTACTCCTAACAATGTTCACATCCTTCGAATGAATAAAAAATCCAAATTATTATTCTAAAGGTAATCATGAATGAAGGACGATAAATTATAGTGCACTCTTCCGATGATCGCTAATGTCCTATCCTTTGTGGATTGAGCAGACTAATTGAAGAATAATTCATTTCTGTAGAACAGATGCTGGTGAAATAATGTCAGGAGGAAAGACGCTGGAATAATTAGCGTCTTCATCACTCACTCATTGTGCCAAATCACTTCTCATTGGTTCATACCAAACCAGTGCTTTATCTGTATTTGCACAGTTTGTCTTCTGGTACACATTGGTTGTTTGCCAGTCTTTGTTTTGTGTAATTTTTCATTGATTCTATTGTATTTCTTTGTTCTGCTGTGAATGCCTGCAAGAAAATGAATCTCACAGTAGTATATGGTGATATGTATATCAACCAGGATTGATCTTATAAGTTCTCCTACTTGTTTTTAAAGCTCTCGATGGTCTGGGACCAGAGTGCATCACAAAATCATTTTTGTTTTATAATCCTGCTCAAGCTCTCAGGTCTTCTTCCGTCAGACTCTTAAATTTAATCAATCTCCCTAGAAAGAAAATTGGCAAGTCTGCTTTTTTTTAAACTATGCTCCTAAACAGTGAACTCAATACCTAAAACAATAAAGGGTGCAGACTGAATTGACATTTTTAAACACCAGCTCAAAACCTATTTATTTAACCTTGCTTTTAGCTAGCATCATTTTGTCTTTTATTTTCATGTTTGCACTTTATCCCATTGTAAAGTATTTTGAATTACATCATCTGTAAGAAAAGTGCTCTATAAATAAGTTATTAATATTATTAGTAATATGTAGGTAAGGACAGTAGGCCAGACAGAGGCAGGAGGTGGATTTGGTGCCACGATGCTCAAACAATAGACAGGAAATTCTGGCAGAGCTGAATGAAAGTATTTATGTTTTCACTATTGAGCTTTGTGAAAATTAATCAATCTCCTGCGGGATTTAGAGTAACACACACAAACACAAGAGATTCTGCAGATGCTGGAAACTCAGAGTAACAAACAAAATGCTGGAGGAACTCAGCAGGTCAGGCAGTGTTATATTTTATAACTCCAATACATAAAAAAAAGGAAGTCTGTAGAGTGAGTCTAACTTTGTTCTTACTTTTAAATGAGGTGTGGTGCGCACATATGATGGCTGTGGACGCCAAGTCATTGAGTATATTTAAGGGAGCGGTTGATAGATCCTTGATTGGTCAGGGTATGAAGGGATACGGGGAGAAGGCAGGAGATTGGGGCTGAGAGGGAAATTGGATCAGCCATGATGAAACGGCAGAGCAGACTCGATGGGCCAAAGGGCCTAATTCTGCTCATATATCTTATGGTATGCAATTCACGTACTATTACATATAACCAGTAATGAATTATTTAAGCAAAGAACGTTCAAACAATATATTTACAATATTATTAAAATATTACTGTAATATTAAATACACAACAGGCAGCATCTATGGAGAGGATAAATAGTCAAAATTTTAGGATCTATCGCTTTACCTTACCTTAGTTTAGGTTTAGTTAGTAAATCAGTTTATTATTATCACGTGTACAGAGGTACGGTGAAAATCTTTTGGCATGCCAGTCATACAGTTCATTTCATTGTATCATTACGTTGAAGTCGTACAATGGAAAAGCAATAAGAGAATGCAGAATATTGTGTTAGGTAACAGAGGAAGTGCAGTGCAGGCAGACTATAAGGTAGCAGGTCATAACAAGGTAGATTGTGATGAAAGAAGAAAGATTATCCTTATTTGTTACATGTCCATCGAAACATTGAAATGGACAGTGAAGTGTGTCAACAACAGGAATTCTGCAGATGCTGGAAATTCAAGCCACACACATCAAAGTTGCTGGTGAACGCAGCAGGCCAGGCAGCATCTCTAGGAAGAGGTACAGTTGACGTTTCAGGCCGAGACCCTGCGTCAGGACTAACTGAAGGAAGAGTGAGTAAGGGATTTGAAAGTGGGAGGGGGAGGGGGAGATCCAAAATGATAGGAGAAGACAGGAGGGGGAGGGATAGAGCCAAGAGCTGGACAGGTGATAGGCAAAAGGGGATACGAGAGGATCATGGGACAGGAGGTCCGGGAAGAAAGACAGGGGGGGGGGACCCAGAGGATGGGCAAGGGGTATATTCAGAGGGACAGAGGGAGAAAAAGGAGAGTGAGAGAAAGAATGTGTGCATAAAAATAAGTAACAGATGGGGTACAAGGGGGAGGTGGGGCATTAGCGGAAGTTAGAGAAGTCGATGTTCATGCCATCAGGTTGGAGGCTACCCAGACGGAATATAAGGTGTTGTTCCGCCAACCTGAGTGTGGCTTCATCTTTACAGTAGAGGAGGCCGTGGATAGACATGTCAGAATGGGAATGGGATGTGGAATTAAAATGTGTGGCCACTGGGAGATCCTGCTTTCTCTGGCGGACAGAGCGTAGATGTTCAGTAAAGTGGTCTCCCAGTCTGCGTCGGGTCTCGCCAATATATAAAAGGCCACATCGGGAGCACCAGACGCAGTATATCACCCCAGTTGACTCACAGGTGAAGTGTTGCCTCACCTGGAAGGACTGTTTGGGGCCCTGAATGGTGGTAAGGGAGGAAGTGTAAGGGCATGTGTAGCACTTGTTCCGCTTACACGGATAAGTATAAGGCCTGAATACATGCTAGGTTGGGACAGCCCACTAGTGTCGCCATGCTTCAGATGCCAACATAGCATGCCCACATACTAACTCTAACGTGTCTGACTTTGGAATATAGGGCAAAACCAGACAACCCAGAGAAGACCTACATGGTGACGGAGCGAATGTAGAAGTTCGTTACTGACGGCAGTAGGAATTGAACCCTGAACACTGGCACTGCGAACCACTGTTCTACCATGCCGTGGATTGTGAAGTCAAGAGTCTGTTTTATTGTACGAAAGGTCCATTTATTAGTCTTTAACCATGAGGATGGCAGAACAGCGGCTATAACTCATTAGAATTTGAGGAGATTTGGTATGTCACAAAGATTCCAGCAAATTTTTACAGATGTACAATGGAGAATACTTGACTTGTATGGAGTGTCCAAGGGACAGGATTGAAAGAGGCTGCTCAGGGTTGTAAACTCAGCCAGGCCCATCATGAGCACTAGCTTCCCCACTGTCAAGGACATATTCAAAAGACTGAAGATGCCAACATCCATCATGAAGGACCTTCAGCACCCAGAACATGCCCTCTTCTCATTACTACCATCAGGGAGGAGGTATAGGAGCCTGAAGTCATGTGAATGTTAACACTCATTGTTTTACGAACAGCTTCCTCCTCTGCCATCAGATTTTTGAATGGCTCATCAACCCATGTAAACTACCTCTCTATTCCTCTTTTGCACTATTTATAATTTTTTTGGTAAGTTATAGTAATTATTTTTATGATTTGCACTGTACTCCTGTCACAAGACAATACATCTTGTGACATATATCAGTGATAATAAACCCGATTCTGATTCTGCGGAGGCTCACTTCCGCATAATCAAGACAGAGAACGATAGGGTCTTGGATATTAAGGGAATTGGAAGCAGTGTATGAATGTGATGCTGAGTTATTGAGAGATACGACATGGGAATGGGCCTGTTAGCCCACTTAGTCAGTGTTGACCATGAACCAATGACCTCTGGCAGATCATCCATTCGCATTGTAAAGGTGAGAGATGATAAGTTGAATACTCCTGCTTCTATTTATGGTCTTACAGTCTATTTCTCTCTACTCAGAACTGCTGTCCATGGAGACTGAATCTGGATGTGATATCCAGTGGAATAGCCCCAGAAGTGGTGGATAAGGGGGCCTCACCATGTTTCAGCCCAGGCTTTCTACCCCCTTGTCTGCCTTGCTGATGCCATCTCTCGGTCCAGGGACAGAAACCTCCCTTCTGCATGACCCGTCAGGGTTTGCTTACCTCCTGCATGAGGAGCCCAGACACAGAGCAGTCGAAGTCATCCACTACTTCCTCAGGCAAATTGATGGAGACATAAGGGAATCTCCAGGAAACCTTGAGAGGGAATGCAATCCAGTACCTGGACATTCTCTCTTCTCCACCCCTCCCGCCCCCCCCCCCCCCAGTCAGGCAGAAGATACCAAAGTCTGAACGAGCATAGCTTATATACCTTTATCAATCAAGAACCTACTGACCTCTGCTTCAAATATACCCAGTGCCATGGCCTCCACAGCCATCTGCCGCAATGATTCTCCATCCTCTGGCTAAAGAAATTCCTCTTCGTCTCTGATATATATGTACAAGTTATGGCTCCAGATCAGAATTTCAGGACTTGACTTGGCAGGACGTACTTTCTGACTGGCCACAGAACAGTTCTCAAGTTCATTATTAATCATCTTAGCAAGTACTTAACAAGGAAAACACAGGCTTTCAGCTGTGCCAGTCTCATTGATTTTAGGTGAACAGAGTGTTAATTGATAGAAATCGCTGTGGAAACTATGTAGTGTTTCACAATCAACACTCTGTAACAACATTTTAAATGTTAACTTATTTACAAGAGGGATGGCAGTGCATTTGTTTTTTCTGGGATCAGTTCCCTTCGCATTTATTCTGATTACATCAGTATTCATAAATCTCGAACAGGGAAAGATTAAATGCTGATCTAATTGAAGTGGTTGAGACATTCAAATGATTGGTAGGGTGAGAAACTATTTCTTCTGGTGGCTGAGTCCAGAATAAAGGAACAAAGAATAATTAGAGTTGGGCCAGTCAAGGATGAAATTAGGAACAATTTCTTTGAGTGATGGATAATGGGAATTTGGAACTCTCTCTGTGAAAGGGCTGTTTATGTTGTTGTTATTTGTTTGAGGTGACACATTTTGAGAAGTCAAATTGGGGAAGACACATACAGTAAATGGTAGGACCCTAAGGAATGTTGATTAAGCAAGACTTTGGGTACCAGTTCATAATTCCCCGCGGGTGCTAACACAGAAGCTAGGTTGCCGAAGATGTTATAGGTTGAGAAAAAGAATATAAGAATTAGGGCCTTATGTCAGCCAAATATCATCAAATTCTGGAACATGTTTGAAGGGCCATATCGTCTCTTTTATTTCTTATGTTCTATTTTTATTACAAATTTCTAACCTTTGTCATAACTTCCATTTACATTACACCTTTAAACTGATGTCAAGTACCCATCTTGTAATCTGATATTACTAATACTACCCGCAGCAGCTTAGGCAGCATTTATGGAGAGGAATGAACGGCTGACGTCTTTTGGCCGAGATCCTTCGTCAGGACTATAACTTCTGTCACCAGACAGCAGGCACTTCAAGCCTCACATCAGAATCAGGTTTGTTATCACTGATATGTCACGAAATGTGTTGTTTTGTGGCACAGTGCAGTGTACAACATTACATAAAGTTGCGATAAGTTATACTAAAAATTAGTGCAGAAGAGGAATAGTGAGATGGTGTTCATGAGTTCATGGACTGTTTGGAAATTATATATATATAGGAAAATATTGGGCATGTGGCCAAGTGGTTAAGGCATTCGACTAGTGATCTGAAGGTCGTGAGTTCGAGCCCCAGCCGAGGCAACGTGTTGTGTCCTTGAGCAAGGCACTTAATCACACATTGCTCTGCGACGACACTGGTGCCAAGCTGTATGGGTCCTAATGCCCTTCCCTTGGACAACATCAGTGTCGTGGAGAGGGGAGACTTGCAGCATGGGCAACTGCTGGTCTTCCATACAACCTTGCCCAGGCCTGCGCCCTGGAGAGTGAAGACTTTCCAGGCGCAGATCCATGGTCTCACAAGACTAACGGATGCCTTTACTATTTATAAGAAAATATAAATATGGTGGGAGGGAAGAAGCTGTTCCAAAAATGTTGCGGATGTCTCTTCAGACACCTGTACTGATCGTCGTAACGAGAAGAGGGCATGTCCCAGATGATGAGGGTCCTTAATGATGAATGCCTCCCCCCACCTTTTGCAGTTGTCCTCGATGGTGGGAAGGGTTGTGCTCCTGACAGAGCTGAGTCTACAACCCTCTGCAGTCTCTTTTCATCTGATGCGTATGGGGCTTGCGGAGCAACCAGTCAGAATACCCTTCATCGAACACGTGTGGAAATTTGCAAGAGGCTTTGGTGACGTACTAAATCTCCTCAAACTCCGAATGAAGTGTGGCTGCTGCTGTGCCTTCTTCGTGATTGCATCAATATACATGCAAACGTGAGAATCAGGAAAAGGAGTTGGCTACTCATTGCCTCAAACCTGCTGCACCATTTAATAAGATCATCGTAAAGCTGATTGCTACCTTATTTCCACATCCCTGGTTACCCCTGGTGTTGTGTATTTAATATGTCAATAAAATTTAAGTAATCTTGTGTATATTTTATGCAAATTGCATACGTCATCCCAGTGCCACGTGATATCCGCGTGCCTCGCTTAAAGTAAACACTAAGTTAGACACACATTTCGGACTCCCATGTCTTCCTTTGAATTAGTTTAATGTTAAGAAGTTACGAAACCTTCCACTTACTTGTTTATCAAGAATCTATCTCTACCTTGACCCTAGATATATTCATGCACTCTGCTGCCACCACGCTTTAAAGGAAGGAAGTTCCGGAGATTCAGAACCCTCTGGCAAAAGAAACATTTGCCTCTCAGTCTTAAATAGGAAGTCACTGGTTTGAAGTAGCAACCTTAGTTTCAGATTCTTCCTCTACACATCCAAGCTGCCCTCAATCAAGCCCCTTCTCCGGTAAATATAAACCTGGCCAGTCCAACCTTTCCTCATAATCTACACATTCTAGTTCCCATGAAATTAAATTCTTCCCTAAGCGGAGGGACGGTATGGTAACTTAGTGGCTAGCGTAATGCTATTACAGTGCCAGCGACCCGGTTCAATTCTGCTGCTGTCTGTAAGGAATTTGTACATACTCCCTATGACCGTGTGGGTTTCCTCTGGGTGCTTGGTTTTCTCCCACAGTCCAAAGATGTATGGGCTAGTTGGTTAATTGGTTACATGAGTGTAATCGGCTCATTGGGCTGGAAAGGCATGTCACCATGCTGTATCTTTAATAAAATAATAAATTAATTAATATAGTGGTCTATACTCTACACAGCACTTGAGTTGCAGTCTCACCAAAACTTGACCTATAAGTGAATTATAACTTCTCTATTTTTGTATTCAATTCACCTCACAATAAATAGAAATATTCTCTTAGATTTTAAAATTATCTTCTATATCTGCATCGTAGTCTGTGCTGCCTAACTCTATGAATCTGTAACTCTATTGCAACCAACTCTCATCGGGCATTCTCTTTACAAAAGCCAGAAAGCACATACCACCAGGCTCAAGGACTGTTTCTATTTCACTCTTAAAGACTTCTAAATGGCTCTCTTCTAAGATTGGGCACCATGGAACTGTCACAGTGCGATGCTATTGCAGTTCAGAGTTCAGTCCCGGTTTCCTCTGCAGGGAGTCTCTCTATGGAAGGTGTGGGTTTTCTCTGGGTCCTCCAGTTTCCTCCTAAAGTCCAAAGACATACCAGGTAGGTTATTGGCCATTGCAAATTGTCCCGCGATTAGATTAGGGTTAGAGTTGTTGGGGTTTGCTGGGCAGTGCAGCTCGAAGAGCCGCTGTATCTCTAAATAAGATAGATTCTTGACCTCACAATCTACTTCATTATGATCTTGCACCTTATTGTTTACCTGCACTGCACTTTCACTGCAGCTGTTAAAGACTTTATTTACTTTGCTATTGTTTTATTTCGTTCTACCTCAATGCACTGTGTAATGAATTGATCTTTAGGGCTTGAAGGCACACACACATCATTTCAGGAAGAGCTTCTTCCCCTCTGCTATCAGATTTCTGAATGGCCAATCAATCCAATGAACACTACCTCACTTTTTTTTCTTTCTTCTCTTTTTACACTACTTATTTAAATTAATTTTTTTACACATATTTATTGTAATTTATAGTTTTTATTATTATGTGTTGCAATGTACTGCTGCAAAACAACAAATTTCACAAAATATGCCAATGATATGAAACCTGATTCTGGTGTTGGCCTGAAACATCGAATGTTTATTGCTCTCCATAGACATGCTGAGACATAGTATGCCTGACCTTCTGAGTTCCTCCAGCATTTTCTGTGTGTGTTGCAAGGCGGACAACACCACGTTCTGGGACAGGGAGCGGGTGGCGGAGCCCATTCTTTGACAGGTAGTGGGTAGAGGGACACATTCTTTGACAGGTAGTGGGTAACGGCAGACACATTCTTTGACAGGTAGTGGGGGGGGGGAGTCTGAAGGTGACTGGTGGTCACTGCAAAGTTCTGGGACAGGGAGTGAGTGGGAGGCAGGGGATAGGTGAACACCACTATGATCTAGGATAAGGAATGGATGGGAGGCTGAAGGGGCAGGTGGACAACACTATATTCTGAGGCAGGGAGTGGTGGGGGGACTGAAAGGGACGGGTATACACCAGCATGTTCTGGGACAGGGAGTGAGTGGGAGACTGAGGGGACAGGTGGACACCACCATATCTAGGATAAGGAATGGATGGGAGGCTGAAGGGGCAGGTGGACAACACTATATTCTGAGGCAGGGAGTGGTGGGGGGACTGAAAGGGACGGGTATACACCAGCATGTTCTGGGACAGGGAGTGAGTGGATTGGGACACCGACAGGACGGGACCACTCTGGGTCTCGCTACCCCTCAGTGCTGCAGAATCCAGGTCGACATCGCCCCCTAGCGGCAGTGACCCCGGAAGTGCTCGGCGCCTGGTTACTGCAGAGACGCGGCGGCCGGCGGCTCCATGGTCTGTCGAGGGGTTCCTCCGGCTGCTCATCTCACAGGGTAGGAGAACAGTTCCACCTGGAACCGAACGGACTGGATCGGCATGGCCGGCTATTTACCTCCGTGTGTCATCGACTGTGGAACTGGGTGAGTCGCTGATGCCGGTGTGAGCGCTCTGCACGGAGGCCCCGCCCGACCGGCTGCCGGCTGTCAATCACAGCGGCTGCCCTGGCAACGGCCGAGTCCTGTTGATCTCTGCTGGCGTGGCGGCCGCTCCCCCGTCTCGGCCCAAACGGGGAGAGTTGCAAAGTATTGATGCGAATGTGCACTCTCCGACATGGGTTAAACAGCACGTGTGCATTTGTGAGAGTTTGGTTCTTGCAGGGGAAAAAGTAGATGGAGGATGATGTAATAATGCACTAGAGATTCTGCAGATGGCTGTAAACCTCGAGCGACACACATTGGAGGAACTCAGCTGGCCGGGCGGCAGCCACGAAGGGTAATAAACAATTGACGTTTCGGCCCCAGACCCTTCATCAGGACTGTAAAGAGAAGGGGCATCTCACCTCTCAATTGCCAGCTTGTACTGCGTCCCCTCCCCCACTTTTTGCCCGCTTTCTTTCCAATCCTGATGAAGGGGCTCAGCCTAAAACGTCGACTGTTTATTTCCCACCCCAGATGCTGCCTGACCTGCTGAGTTCCTCCAGCATTTTGTGTGGAATGTAATACTGCTTTTTTAAAAAATCTTAATTCCTAGAACTGCAAGCAGTTCTAGTACAGGCAGAATCAAATTTCACACTTCATGTGAATAATCTTGCATTTGTTAGTGGTTTGATAAAGATAATTGCCTCATGTACTATCTGCATTTGTCAATTGCGGTTCAATTGTCTTGCATGCTGTGGAAAGCTTGTTTGAGCAGTATGTGGGACAAGGTTATTATTGTATCTCAGTACATGTGACAATAATAAACCAGTAACAATTCTGGCTGGCAACAGTCTTTTTGGGTTCTGGTGACTTGATCTGGAAAGCTTGCTTTATGCTCTAGTCCGACTGAGTGAGTGTAACATGGTTTTTGGAGCTACCTTTTGGTTGAAATGTTAAGCCCAGGCCCCAATGATTTCCATGGGTAAGTATATTTATCCCCAATTGGCAGTACTTAAAATATATCAGTTGTTCGTGATCACAATCTGTGTAAATTGATTCTTCAGTTTCTTGTATTAAAACTTCAGAAGTCCTTTGTTGGTTATAGAGTTTGTTGGGATGCTGGGTAACCAGAATCCAAGTTTCCGTTTTCAAATCATGTGAATAGAATTACAAAAAAAACTGGATTTCTAGCATCTGTCATATCTCATCTGTTCACTGTTTTTATGAAGGTTCTTGATTGTATTTTGAGTTACATCTTTGAGTGTCCTCACAAACATTCCCATAAGCACCAAGTATACGAATCTAAAAGTCAAGGTTAATAGATTTGAAACAGGACAATAGCTCTATTTGTCACAAATAAATTAAAATGGTTCTAGGATTGAAAGGCTTATCAATGTGAAGAGCTTTTGATGGCTCTGGGCCTGTACTCACTGGAATCCAGAAGAATGAGGGATGATCTCATTGAAACCTATTGAACGCTGAAAGGCCTTGATAGAGTGAATGTGGAGTGGATGTGGGAGAGTCTCAGACCAGAGGACACAGCTTCAGAATAGGGGGACATCCATTTAGAACAGAGATGAGGAGGAACTTCGTTAGCCAGAGAGGTGGTAAATCTGTGGAATTCATTGCCACAAGCAGCTGTGGAGGCCAAAACACTGGGTATATTTAAGGCAGAAGTTGATGGATTCTTGATTAGTTGGAGCATGAAGGGATACGAGGAGAAAGTAGGACATTGGGGTTGAGAGGGAAATGGTTCAGCCGTGGTGAAATGGTGGAGCAGACTCGATGGGCCACAGGGCCTTATTTTGCTCTTATATCTTACGTTCTTATGGTCTTAAAACATACGGTGAGGTGCGTCATTTGTGTCAAAGCAAATAAGCGAGGATTGAGCAGGGCAGCCTGCAAGTGTTGCCGTGCTTCTGGTGCCGACATAACATGCACAACTCACTAACCTTAACCATATATCTTTGGACAGTGAGAGGAAACCAGAGCACCTGGGGGGAAAACCATGAGGTCCAGGAGGGAACATACAAACTCCTCACACACAGCGGTGAGAATTGAACCTCGGATCTTCTTAGGTTTTACTGTTGTCGTGAAATCTTCAGTTGCTAGTCAGGATTCAGATTTACTTATCATGTGTATACCGAAATGTAGAGTGAAATGTATCATTTGCGTTAACAACCAACACACGCAAGGATGTGCTGGGGGCAAGTGTCACCACTCATTGTGGAATCAGAATAGCATCCCTAAATCTGATACCTCACCTCCTAGCTTTCCCCTTTAAATCTTCCATCTTTTGACAATGCTTTTGATTATCTGCTTAAGATCTTTTGTGCGGCTGGTGCAAAGTATCTTGAGACATTTTGCCAAATTAAAGTTGTATTCTGCCAGCGGAATTGGTAGATAGTGGTTCATTTTCTACATTTAAGAGAAGTTTGGACAGCTAGATGGATGGGGGGGGTACGGAGGGCTTTGGTCTGGGTGCAGGTTGATTAATAGTTTGAACAGACTAGATGGGCCAAAGGGCCTGTCTGTGCTGTAGTGTTCTATCACTCTGACTCTCTGAAGCAGGGACCCCTTGGTTAATGGCAGGGGTCCATGGCACAAAAACAGTTGGGAAGCCCTGCTGTAGAGAGAGGTAGATGCAATTACATGAAGGATCAGCTGAGCTGGCGACAGTAAAGGCTGTTGTGCTGAATATCATGGTGCAGGCATAGCTGCATCACCAGCTGGGCTACTCAAGTGTGGCGACCTTGGCGTCTTCTAAATTAAAGTGGCACATAGTCCTGTCCTCGAAAATGAGGACAGATCCAGTGCTGATTTATCAGCTGTAAGGGCTTAGAATGAACAGTTGACAGAGATGCCAACGAGTGCTTTTTCAATAATATCCTTGGGGTACAACCAACAACTAAAAACAGAAATGTCATGTTTGCCTTTACAGAGGACATAGAACATAATGCCCTTCAGCCCACAGTATTGTGCTGACCTTTTAACCTACTCTAAAATCAATTTAACTTTTCCCTCCCACATAGCCCCCCATTTTCCTGTGCCTATCTAAGAGTCCTTTAAACGTCCCTATTGTATCTCTCACCTCCCCTGGCAGTGCATTCCATGTACTTACTGCTCTCCCTCTGACATCCCCCCCTAAACTTTACACCACTCACCTTAAAAGGGTGGCTTCTGGGATTAGCTACCGCAGTCTTGGGGAAACCTCCAACATTCCCTCCAATCACCTTAAGATTAGGCCCTCTGGTATGAGCCCTTGCTACCCTGAGAAAAGGCACATGTAGTCCACTCTGTCTGTGCCTCCTATCATCTTATACACTTTTATCATGTCACCTCTCATCCTTCCTCACTCCAAAGAGAAAAGCCTTAGCTCAGTCAGCCTTTCCTCATAAGACTTGATCTCTAATTCAAGCAGCACCCATGGTAGCATAGTGGTTAGCACGGTTATTACAGATAGGGGCGGCGGAGTTCAGCAATGAACTCCCACGTCAACTGTAAGAAGCCTGTATGTCGTCCCCATGGAATGTGCAGGTTTTCTCTGGGTGTCGGATTTTCTCTCTCAGTCCAAAGACGTACTGCTTAGTAGGTTAGTTGCTCATTATTAATTGTCCCTTGATTAGCTTTGGGTTGTTGCTGAGCTCAAAGGGCTTATTCTGTACCGTATTTCAATAAATCAATCTCCTCTGCATCCTCTCTAAAGCTTCCACGTCCTTCCTGTAATGCTGTGACCAGAACTGAATATAGTATTCCTTTACTGGGAGGAGATTAATATAGAAAAGTAAGGAAGACATCAGAATTATGATGAGTTTTGTTGAGATGCTGCTGGTATTAAAGATAAAAAATGGTTAAATTTAGAAGAAAATAGCATTTATTGCATTAGGTAAATCAGTAAGGCATCCAAGTGTGAAATGTTGTCCTGATGGTGGCATATTTTTCCATGAATGGAATAGATAAGGACTGCTCAATCCTTTGATTGTGTATCCCTGTCTCGTTTGGGCATTTGGGATGCCACAGCTTAATCACATGGATGGAGAATGAATGGATGACCATCAGGAATGCAAAGAAGATAAAGAACAGAGTGCAGCAATGCCTTGAGTGTGTCATGTTACGTAGAACATAGAGCAGAACAGCACGTGTCCTCTGATATTTGCTTGTTCTTATTTAGAACAGGCCTTCTGCTGAGTGAGTTGCACCACCTGCCTATTTAACCCTAGCTGAATCACAGGACAATTTACAGTGACCAATTAACCTACTGATTGGAACGTGTTTGGACAGTGAGAGGAAACGGAAGCACCCGGAGGAAATCTACGCGGTTCATGGGGAGAACATACAAACTCCTTACAGAGGGTGCTGGAATTGAACTCCACACTCCGGAGTGCCCTGAGCTGTAATAGCATCATGTTGACTGCTACGCTACCATACTGTTGTGCTGAACTAATTAAACTTGATGCCGAATGAAACTAATCCTTTGTACGTGCCTGTTCATTCTCTGTACGTTCTTGTGCTTATCTAAGAGCTTATTAAATGCTTCAGAGAAAACAGCACATGTTTGTTAACAGCACTGATTCCTGCAAGCAGAAGAAATGCTACAACTGCCCATTCACCTCCTCTCTCACCTCCATTCAGGGCCCTAACCACTGCATCTGTGAATCTGTTGGGGTGGTCAACTGTATTCAGTGCTCCCAGTGCAGCTTTGTCTTTACTGGTGAGACCTGACGTAGACTGGAGGACCGCTTTGTTGAGCACCTTCACTCTATTCGCAAAAAGCAGGATTTCCTGGTGGCCAACCACTTTAATTAAACTTCCCATTCCCAGTCTTGCACACTCAGGTTGGAGGAGCATCACCTCATATTCCCATTTGGGTGGTCTCCAAACTGATGGCATGAACATTGATTTCTACAACTTATGATAAATCTTCCCCCTTCCCTTTCCATATTCTTCAATTCTCCACTCTGCTCCCACTCTTACCTCTTCTCCTCCTTACCGCTCCTGGTGCCTGTCCTCTTTTCCTTTCTTCCATGGTCCACTCTTTGCTATCAGAATCTTTCTTCTCCAACCCTTTATCTTTTCCACCTATCATCTCTCAGCTTCTTACTTCATCCACCCCCATCTACACCCTCTCCAAAGCCCCCACATCCTTCCTGTAGTGGTGTAATCAGAATGGAATGCAAGACCTCATCTGCTCCTTAACTAGAGTTTTATAGAGCTGCCACAGAACTTCCTGAGTCGAAGTCAGTGCCTCAGCTAATAGAAGCAAGCATGCCATTTGCCTATTTTTCCAACCTTTTCAAGATCCCTCAACATCAACACTGTAAAGGAATTGCCATTAAAAGCATACTTACCATTACATTTGATTTCCTAAAGCCTTACATTTGGCTGGATTAAACTGTCTGCCATTCCTCGACCCTTAGCTGCAACAGGTCTGCGCTCAGTGGCCACTTTGTAAGGTACCTCTTTTACCTCATAAAGTGGCCACAGAGTGTATGCTTGTGATCTTTTGCTGCTTGCTGTAGCCCACCTACTTCAATGTTCAATGTGTTGTACGTTCAGAGGTGTTCTTCTGCACACCACTGCTGTAAAGTGTGGTTACTTGACTTTCTGTCAGCTTGAACCAGTCTGGCCATTCTCCTCTGATCTCTCTCATTAATTGCTGCCTACTGGATGTTTTTTTTTGTTTTTTGCACCATTTCTCTGTAAACTCTAGAGATTGCTGTGTGTGTGAAAATCCAGAAGATCAGCAGTTTCTGAACTACTCAAACCACCCTGTCTGGCACCAACAATCATTCCATGGTCAGAGTGACTTTGATCACATTTCTTCCTCTTTCTGATGTTTGGTCTGCATGCGTTTATGCATTGAGTTGCTGCCACATGATTGGCTGATTAGATATTTGCATTAATAAGCAGCTGTACAGGTGTACCTAATAAAGTGGCCACGGAGTGTATATCACAAATAGCAGAGCTCCCAGTGCAAATCCCTGTGAAACACAGGGATTTCCAGCCAGAATAAGCCCTGTTGTCCACTGTCTTCTCTGTCAGACTATGAACACTACCTCACTTCTACTCGCTTTTTGTACTTACTATTTATTTTTATATTTTGTATTGTACGTTATGGCTATATAAGACCTTGGTCAGACCCCACTTGGAGTACTGTGTTTAGTTCTGGTCACCTCACTACACGAAGGATGTGGATACTGTAGGGAGGGTGCAGAGGAGATTTACAAGGCCTGGATTGGAGGGCGTACCTTATGAGAATAGGTTGAGTGAACTTGGCCTTTTGTCCTTGAAGCAATGGAGAATGAGAGGGGACACGATAGAGGTGTATGAGATAATGAGAGGCATTGATCGTGTGGATAGCCAGAGACTTTTTCCCAGGGCTGAAATGGCTAACACGAGGGAGCACAGTTTTAAGGTGCTTAGAAGTAGGTACAGAGGGGCTGTCAGGGATAAGTTTTTCACACAGAGAGTGGTGGGTGTGTGGAATGCACTACCAGCAACAGTGGTGGAAGTGGATACAATAGGGTCTTTAACAGACTCTAGATGGGTACACAGAGCTTAGAAAAATAGAGGGATCTGCGGTAGGGTAATTCTAGGCAGTTTCTAGAGTTGGCTACATGGTTGACACAACATTGTGGGCTGAAGGGCCTGTAATGTGCTGTAGATTTCTATGTTCTATGTATTTTTTAGTAATTTTTAATGTATTGTACTGTACTGCAGCCACAAAACAACAAATTTCACAACATATGTCAGTGATAATAAACCTTGTTTTGATCTTGAGTCTGATTCTATAGGTGAGCCAATTCTGAATCCGAACTGCCAAGATCCCATGGACCTTAAGCTTCTGGATGAGTAGTGGTTCAGCTGGAGTCAAGCCTGTGGTAACTACATGACATTGGAATAGAAAGGACATGGAGAGCTCTGGTACGAGTGGATAGAGTATTTAAGAGGTAGATGTAGATGAATGGCTGGCTCATGAGAAAGGTTTTAAATTTCTGTCACAATGGGAACAATTCTAAGACAGGGCAAAACCTATATAAACTGGATAAGTGAGATCTCAGGAGGACCAGGGAACATACCCTTGCAGGGAGGATTGCTGGTGTTGCTGGGTGGGTTTGGGAAATTACCAGTAGATTCTATAGGGAGAATGGCAAATATGGATGCAAACAGTAATGATTTAACCAATGAGTCTGGAAGTCAGGGAAGAATGCAAATATCAGAAATCTGGAGAGAAAGGGAAAAATGGGATTAAAATATGTAAAAGTGGATAAATCCACAACACAAGAGACTCTGTGGATGCTGGAAGTTGAGAGCAACTCACACAAAATGCCAGAGGAACTCCGCAGGTCAGCAGCATCTCTAGAAATGAATGAACTGTTGATACTTTGAGCTGAGATCTTTCATTAGGACTGGAAAGGAAGGGTGAAGATGTTAGAATAAAAAGGTGGAGGGAGATGAAGGAGGACAAGCTGGAAGGTGATGGCGATAAATCCCCAAACCTGAATTAATTGCAGTTTGGACTTTTAAAATGGAAGGAAAATGAGGAACTAACATAGAGTCTATGATTTTCCGGTTCCCTTTTGGTTGAGCTGTGGCCTCTGAGATTGCAGTTTGAGATATTGCTTAAAAATAGATGGTTACCCATCTAAGACAGAGGTGATGTGCATATTTTTTTCTCGTGAGGTTTTGGATTCTCTTTCTCAAGGAACGGAGGAAGCAGTGTTTTAGCACATTTTTAAAGCAGAATTAGATAGATTCTTGATAAGGGGATGGATGTTTACCAGGGCACGATTGTAGAGTTGAGGCTACAATTGGATATTCTGTGATCTTATTGATTGTCACAGTAGGCTTGAGAGGCCAAGAGTCCCACTTCTGTTCCTAATTTGTATGTTTGTATGGAAGATGAGTAATATGGTACCGATACTTTTTCATTAAAAAAAAGGTCTCAATCTAGTAATTATGGAGCAGTCATCCAGCATATGTAGTATATAAGTTATTGGAAAAATTCTTGGTGGGCAAAAAAAGTAATCAACGTTTGGGAAAGGGCAGGTTAATCAAGGTAATTAAGCTTGGATTTACTAAAGTAAATTGTGTATGATTTTCGTTTCATGCAGTAACAAATGTATGCAGTTACAGAAGTTAACAAATACAGGTAATGAATTTCATGTAGTCTATCTGGATTTTAGAAAAGTGACTAAGTCCACATGGCAAATTGATGAGGAAATAAAGTCCTGATGAAGGGTCTCGGCCCAAAACGTTACTGTTTATTCCCCTCTATAGATGCTGCCCGACTTGCCAACATCCTCCAGCATTTTATGCTTGTTCTTCAAGATTTCCAGCATCTGCAAAATTTCTTGTGTTTATGATCAGGGAAAAAAAAACCCATAGGATCCAAGCCAAATTGGATTAGAAGTTTTCTTACTGGGAGAAAGGTTATGGTAGTAATTAAGAAGAGTTTTAGTGAGGACAATGTGTAGTTAGGATTTACAACATGGTTCCTTACTTTTTGGGATTCATGTTAATAAAGACCATAAGATACCAAGTCAAGTCAAGTTTATTGTCATTTAACTACACACACACGTATATATAGTATATAAGCTCATAAGACATAAGAGCAGAATTAGGCTATTAAGCCCATCGAGTCTGCTCTGCTATTTCATCATGGCTGATCCCAGATCGCACTCAACCCCATACACCTGCCTGCTTGCCATAACCTTTGATGCCCTGACTGATCAGGAAACGATCAACTTCCGCCTTAATTATACCCACGGACTTGGCCTCCTCCACAGCCTGTGGCAGAGCATTCCACAGTATCACTGTTCTCTGGCTAAAAAAATTCCTCCTTACCTCAGTTCTAAAAGGTCGCCCCTCAATTTTAAGGCTGTGCCCACACCATAGAAAACATCCTCTCCACATCCACCCTGTCTAGTCCTTTCAACATTCGGTAGGTTTCAATGAGATCCCCTGGCATTCTTCTAAATTCCAGTGAGTACAGGCCCAAAGCTGCCAAACGCTCCTCATATGCTAACCCTTTCATTCCCTAGCTCATCCTTGATAGAAATGAGACAACGTTTCTCCGAACCTGGGTGTGAAGCATGGTAAGCAGCAGAATTAGGCCATCTGGCCCCTTGGTGTACTCTGGCTTTTCATCGTGGCCGATCCATGAACTGTATGTTGAAACTCAACTGGATGAACTCATTTGGTGGCCACTTTATTAGGTACAAGAGTGGAATCCAGTGGAGGAACTCAGCAGGCCAGGCAGCATCTATGGAAAAGAATATAGTTGATGTTCCTCCAGCATTTTGTGTGCCTTGCTTGGAATTGCAGATTTTCTCTTGCTTTCCACTGAAGTTGGGTTGGACTAGAACTAGAAGTGATGAGTGAAATGTGAAAGCTGAAATGTTTAAGGGGAACATGACGTGGAACTTCTTCACTCAGAGGGTGGTCAGAGTATCAGCGGAAGTGGTGGGTATGGGGTCGATTTCAGTGTTTAAGAGAAATTTGGATTGTACGTGGATGGGAGGGTGTGGACAGTGAGATTATCTATCCACTCTGGCATTCAATTGTAATACCATAGGCAAATCCACCATCTTCAACATCTCAGGTCTCACCATTGACCAGAAACTCAACTGTACAAGTCACTTACAGTACTGTGCAAAAGACTGAGCCACATATATATAACTAGGGTGCCTAAGACTTTTGCACAATACTGTATTTGTCAGGGTGGCATGGGTGTAGATACACCTAGCTCTGAGACACCAGACAGCGTAATTTGATACCAAACAATTGGTTTACTTTACGTTATTGATCATTACCAAATATCTCTCTGGTGCTTCCTGCTCCCTCCCCTCTCCCTTCCCCTTTTCCCAACCATGATTCCCCTCTCCCTGCCCCCTTCCATCTCTCAGTCCACAATGGAGACCCATATCACAATCAGGTTTATCATCACAAACTTATTTCATGATTTCTTTTTGTGGTAACGGTACAGTGCAATACATAAATTTACTACAGTACTGTGCAAAAGTCTTAGGCACCCTAGCTGTACTGTAAATCTAGAGCTAAAAGAGCAGGTGAAAGGTAAGATGTTCTGTGACAAGAGACTTTTTTTCCTGACAGCATATGGTCCTCTCACCATTTACAAGGCGCAATCAGGAGCGACAGGGGATAATCTCCAGTTGCCTGGATGAGTACATCTCAACTCAAACTCATCCAGGGCAAAGCTGTTGCCTGATTGGCAATCCATCCACTGCTATAAATGTATATTTCCCACCACTACCAGCAGTGTTTACAAAATGCACTGATGTTACTCAAATGGGTTGCTGTGACAGTTCCTTTAAAACCCAAGTCCTGTATCACAAAAAAGGATTATGTAGGCATTAAGCAGATGTGAAAATCACCACTTGCCATCTGCCCTTCCAGTTGCACATCACCCTGATTGGGGAATATATAGTTGAGTTTAAGACCTGGAGCTCCCTGTCAACTTCGTTGTTAGGTCGCATCTGGAACTTCCAGTTGGTGGATGATTTCCCTCTACGCCGCTCTGTCCTGACATCCCTAGTCTTGTCCAGCTTGGTCCAATCCTTGATGTAATCCAGCCACGTTGTTCTTTGCCTTCCTCTTCCTTTCTTTCCCTCCATCTTTCCATATAGCAAGTCTGACAAGATGTTACCTCTTTGCATAACGTGTCCACAATAAGCAACTTTTAACTTCATAATCTTCTCCAGCAGTATCTGTGGTCTATCAACTTCAGACAAAACCCTCTCATTTGAAACTTTCTCTACCCGGCTGATCTTCAACATTCGTCGTTAGCACCACATTTCAAAAGCATTAACTCGTTTCATGTCATCCTTCTTCAGGGTCCATGTTTCTGATCCATACCTCAGTACTGGCCATACGTAACACCCGAAGAAGCGGATTCTACTTTGGATGTCTACCTTTCGATTGCATAGTAGATCTTTTAGCTTCATGAACTGGATCTTAGCCATACCTATTCTCCTTCTCATCTCAACTCACATCTCCCATCATCTGTCAGACAACTGCCAAGATATTGAAATTTTCGCACCTGTTCAATGTCTCGTCCATTCACTTGTAACGATACATCATGAATGAGTCATTAGTGTTTGTTTTGCTTACCACCATTGATTTTGTTTTCTTAGGGTTGATTTTTAGTCCGTAGTCAAGGCTTTTCTCATTCACTTTATTCAGCATAATTTGCAGTTTGCTTTCGCTGTCAGCTAACAACGCGGTGTCGTCCGCATACCTGATGTTATCCACCTTCCGGCCTCCGATTGGAATACCTGTCTCCTGATGGTCGCATTCCCGAAAAATCCATTCTCCGTAGAGGTTGAACAGCGAGAACTATCAAAGGCACTGTAACCATTAACGAAAGAGTGATGATGATTAAAATCTCGGCTAAACCATTTGAGATTAACATCATATAGGTCTATGTGCCAACCACGGACTATGATGATGACGAAGTCGATACGGTCCACAGAGAAGTTGAAAAACTAATGAAAAAGACTAAAAACAACGAAGTAATTGTGATTCTTGGTGATTTTAATGCCAAAGCTGGCAGCGCGAGGGAAGTTTTGACTGTAGGATCCTTCGGGCTTGGGAAGAAGGCAAAGGCAAACCACTGCTGTAACTTGCCAAGTACATGATTTCCCAATATGTTAGTCTTAATAAAGGATCAAAAGAAAGACGTTAACGGAGCCATGAATAACAGTAGTGGACTCGTGTCCGGCAACGGTAGGAATGAGACCACCAGGGTCGTCATCAAGCGAAAACCTCATGTCAGGATAGCTACGTGGAATATTAGGTCTCTTCTTATATTCTTAAACTATAAAATGTGGTTATGGAAATGTGAAGACAAGATAAACATACTCGGACTATGTGAAGTGAGATGGACAGAAGGGGGGTGGCTCAAAAGGGATGATGGATACCAACTGATCTATTCAGGAGGAAGTGAACGTAAGCAGAGTTGGAATCTTGGTAGACAACGGAACAGCGAGAACTATCAAAGGCAGTGTATCCCTGTCAACTACTATGTGGAAATACCTTCGTCAGAAGAACATCGGTTGCTCAAATTCTCTTCCTCATGGTCAATCAGGGGTGGGAAATAATTTTGGCCTCGTCAGTGATCCCTTATCCAAAAATTGGGCAAATCAAAAATGAACTTTAAAGTTAGTTAAGTGTGACATTGTTGCAATTAATATAATTTTTTTCTTGCCTCATATGAAATGAATAATAATAATAGATTCTTCAATCACTGAATAATTTAATACTCTGATTTTTTTGAAACTATGTATTGGTGTAATTATGATTTTAATAATGATTTATTTGAAAATCAAATTAGTTATGACCCTTCAGGGTCAGTGCAGTAATAATTAGCGGTGATAAAATTACATTGATGCAGATTGAATAAGATTTTGAATAATGAGAAGCGAAATCCACTGTGTTAGATTAAAATAATTTTGATCCCAAATTTGAATCATTAGAATTTTGTGAGAGCTATTTAATGCAGTCGTCCTTTTGCCCTTTCCCTGTTGTAATTCCATAATCATGTGAGGTTTTCATTAGGTATTAGTTACCGCATGCACGTTGTCCACATTACCGTGTCTATTCCTGGTGATTTAACCTTTTAACCTTACTGTTCTAATTTTGCTTCTTTTGCTTATCTAGCTTTACCTTAAATGCACCCTTGATATTAAATGCACAGCAGGTTCTACTTGTGGGGTAATATGCTTTTACCTCAAGTTAGTTCTAAATCATAAATTCTTTTGTATTCCTGACCTTGCAAGTAGAAACTTCTCTATGTTCAACGTTGATTCGCTGGATTATTTTGAAATGATATCTTAGATTATTTTGCAGCAGAGTGAAAGATTAAAGGAATGAGGTGGTGATTATAGGTACATTTTTACTACTGTCATCAACTTCCCATGCAAAAGCCCTGCATCGTAACTGCACACAATTACATGCTTCATTCAAAAACATGAGGAAGTCTGCAGATGCTGGAAATCCAAAGCAACACATACAAAATGCGGGAGGAACTCACAGGTCAGACAACATCTATGGAAATGAATAAACAGTCGATGTTTTGGGCCGAGACCCTTCTTCAGGACTGGAAAGGAAGGGGGAAGTTGCCAGAATTAAAAGGTGGGGGGGGGGGAAACGAGGGGAAGATGGATAGCTAGGAGGTGATAGGTGAAGCCTGGTGGGTAGGAAATATAAAGAGCTGGAGTGGAAGGTATCTGATAGGAGAGGAGAGTGGACCATAGGATAAAAGGGAAGGAAGTGGGGCATCAGGAGGAGGTGATAGAGAAGTGAGAAGAGGTAAGAGGCCAGAGTGGGGAATAGAAGAAGAGGGGAGAAGAGAGTTTTTTTTTACCAGAAGGACAATGGATATTCATGCTATGAGGTTGGAGGCAACCCAGATGAAATATAAGGTGTTGCTCCTCCATCCTGAGGGTGGCCTCATCTTGGCACAAGAGGAGGCCATGGACTATTTCTGTAGATGCTACCTAACCTGCTGAGTTCCTTGAGCACTTTGTGTGTGTTGCTTCATTCAAATACCTCTCCTGTGTTATAACGAAGGATTTATATTTATATAGAATATAAACACAAAGGAGTAATGCTGTGGTTTTATAAGGCATTAGTCAGACCACACATGGCAGGAATGTGGGTGGTTCTGGGCTTCTTATCTAAGAAAGGAACTCTGCCATAGATGGTTCCAAGCCTGGATGTGAAAGGAGGAGGTTTGGGCTTGGGGCTAGCCACCCCATCCCACAAAAACCCAGAGCTACAGAAACACCAACAGAAGCACAAAGATATCATCTGTTGTAATGTGAACATTATTAAAAGTAAGTTAATACTAAATTAGTATAATAGGGGGGGGAATGGAGGGTTATGGGCTGAGTGCAGGTCGGTGGGACTAGGATAGGGTAAGAGTTCGGCACGGACTAGGGCAGAGATGGCAGAGATACACACACACACACACACACACACACACACACATTGGTTTTGCCGTTCTGGATAAAGTCGTTCTTTTGGGCATGAAATTATCAAGGGGTCCTTTCCAAAGTAGAAGTTACCACACCATCCCTGGGAGAGGAAGGATCTTGCAAGATGGGCTATACCTGGCGACTGCTTCAAAGACTGTCCCAGGACAGGGGACTCGAGTGAGCTGCTGTCAGTGGCCTATGCCCCAGTAGGAGTGATGGCCTTAAGAGGAAGAAGAATCAAAGAAGGGATGTGCTGGCATTGGAGAG
The DNA here is from genome assembly GCF_030028105.1 of Mobula birostris. Lineage (NCBI taxonomy): Eukaryota > Metazoa > Chordata > Chondrichthyes > Myliobatiformes > Myliobatidae > Mobula > Mobula birostris. Next base: position 213,970,483 of record NC_092372.1, on the reverse strand, counting down.
GATCCAGCGGAGGTTCATGACAATAATCCTGGGAGTGGCAGGGTTAACGTATGAGGCGTGTTTGATGGCTTTGGGGCTTTACTCACTGGAATTTAGAAGAATGAGGGGGAGAATCCCATTCAATATTGAAAGGCCTAGTTAGAGTGGACGTGGAGAGGATGCTTGAGCAGCACATGCAAAATGCTGGAGGAACTCAGCAGGCCAGGCAGCATCCACGGAAAAAGATACAGTCAGTGTTTCAGGCCGAAACCCTTTGTCGACTGTACTTTCTGTACTTTTTTCCATAGCTGCTGCCTGGCCTGCTGAATTCCTCACGCATTTTGTGTGTGTTGCTTGGATTTCCAGCATCTGCAGATTTTCTCTTGTTTGTGGAGAGGATGTTTCTTATTTTGGGAGTCTAGGACAAGAGGGACAGCTTCAAAGCTGCTTCTATTGGCACATGTTTTTCATGGAAAACACAGTAAAAATAGACGTTCCCTCCTTACTAATCTGGTTATATGAAAGATAAAGTCTAAGTCTATGTTTCTTTTTCTTTCTCTCTTTCTGCCTCCCTGCGCTTTTCCTCAGCTATACAAAGCTTGGCTATGCAGGTAACACAGAGCCACAGTTCATCATTCCTTCATGTAAGTACTACAAAAGACTTTTAAACAAATATTTTCAGAGCTCTTTCACAGTTTTATTCTAATTATGCCCCCTAGAATAATTTTAGTCTAATGACATAATGTTTTCTTTTAATGTAGAGGATAAATACAAACTAAATCTTTTCATTTGTATCTGCTCCACTGTATAAGACTATTAAATAGTTCCTTAGATTGTGAGGTCAACAATAAATTGGACTCTTGACTCACAATCAACCTTGTTGTGATCTTGCACCTTATTGTTTACCTGCACTGCACTTACTCTGTAGCCGTTATACTTTATTCTGCATTCTGTTATTGTTTTACCTTGTTCTCCCTTAATACTGTGTAATGATCTGCTTGTGTGAATAGTATTTAAAGTTCAAAGTAAATTTATTATCAAGGTTTATATATGTCACCATATATAACCCTGTAATTCATTTTTGCGGGCATACGCAGTAAACTCAAGTAGCACAATAGAATCAATGAAAGACTGCACCCAACAGTTACGGACAATAACCAATGTGCAGAGGTCAACAAATTGTGCAAATATGAAAAAAAATAAATACATAAATAAGCAATAAATATCAAGAACATGAGAAGAAGGGTCCTTGAAAGTGAGTCCATAGGTTACGGGAACAGTTCAGTGATGGGACATATGAAACTGTGTGAAGTTATCCCCTCCGGTTCAAGGACTTCATGGCTGAGGGGTAATAATTGTTCTTGAACCTGGTGGTGTAAGTCCTGAGGCTCCTGTACTTGATGACCACAGCGAGAGAGAGCATGGCCTGGGTGGTGCAGGGTCCATGATGATGGATGCTGCTTTCCTGTGACATTGCTCCATGTAGATGTGCCCATTGGTGGGGAGGGCTTTACCAAGATGGACTGGGCAATATCCACTACTTTTTGTAAGATTTTATATTCAAAGGCATCCATACTAGACTATTATACAACCAGTCAATAAACACTTCACACATCTATAGAAGATTGTCAAAGTTTAGATGTCATGTCAAATCTTTGCAAACTTCTACGCTGTGCTCTTTTTGTAATTGTACTTATGTGGAGGACCCAAGACAGATCCTCTGAAATGAGTATTACAAGGTAAATGTTTCACTGTATCTCACTACGTGAAGATAATAAACAAATTCCAATATGTACACAAGATACATTAAAAAACGTGTTTTGGATGACACCCATACAGATCATTTCATTACAACAGTGCATCAAAGTAGTACCAGGGGAAGGTAATAACAATGCAGAGTAGAGTGTTACATTTACAGAGAAAGTGCAGTGCAGGGAGATAGTAAGGTGCAAGGTCATGTTTTAATTGACTTGAATTATGAATTGAAATAATAAACATAAGTTTATTAGAAAATGGTGTGTGATAGGGAAATTTCATGGCGATTTTCGTGATCAGTAGCCCAAAATTTATAAGATACACCTAAAGGTATTGAGGAAGCAAAATCTTTGTTGTCCAGTGTTATGCTGGCTGCTTTACTGAGGCAGTGAGAAGTAATAGACAGAATCCATGGAGGGGCGGCTGGTTTCTGTGATGTGCTGTGCTGTGCTGTGCTGTATCTACATCTGGGTGGGTGGTTTCTTTGATTTTTCTGGCTGCTTTACTGAGGCAGTGAGAAGTTAGAAGATTTAGCATACCATTCAAAATCTGTTCGCTCTGAAGATACTTACTTAGCAAAGTTTCTGATGTTGGTCTTATTTTCAATGTCTTCCTCCATACTTAATGTAGTTTAGGTCACTGCTGCTTCCCTCCATGCTCTACTCCACACTCCACTATAATATATAACCATCTCATCTTCTCTATGGACAATGGAATTTGACTTCTCTTTCATCCTTTCTCCACCCTACCTAGAGGTTTCTTTTAGTGGAATGGGATATCTTCTCTGATGCTATTCAACTATTAAAAGCTAGGAAAGATGCAACATTTGGTTGTTACTAACACCCTAAAATAACCATAAAAATTGTCGATACAATAGGATCTTTTAAGATCCTCTTAGATAGGTACATGGGGCTTAGAAAAATGGGGAGCTATGTGCTAGGGAAATTCTAGGCAGCTTCTAGAGTAGGTTACATGGTCGGCAGAACATTGTGGGCCAAAGGGTCTGTAATGTACTGTAGATTTCTATGTTCTATGTTCTAAAAATACTTCATGGTGTACAGCAAATTAGTGATTTATTAATAATTTAAATTATATAGCTTCAGAAGAACCATAATCAGGATTTTAATTGTTTGCCAGAAGTTTTCTTTCTTTGTGAGGTTCTTATTTTATTTTATACAGTCTTACTGTGAACCTGATGTTAAATTAATGTCATCTGTATCTCAACTTTAAAGACCATGTCTGGACCCTTTCAGGAAACCACTCTTTATCAAATGATAAAACCTTTACATACCATAATAAGAGTTTTTGCTCTCTTACGATAAACAAAATAGTTCAAATCTGATTTCCAAGATCATGGTGTCAGTTACTTTGCAGAAACAGTATTTTTCCATATAACAATATGACAATCATAGCACGGAAACAGGCCACCTCGGCCCTTCTAGTCCATGCCGAACGCTTACTCTCACCTAGTCACACCGACCTGCACTCAGCCCATAACCCTCCATTCCTTTCCTGTTCATATAGCTATCCAATTTTACTTTAAATGACAACATTGAACCTGCCTCAACCACTACTGCTGGAAGCTCGTTCCACACAGCTACCACTCCCTGAGTAAAGAAGTACCCCCTCATGTTACCCCTAAACTTTTGCCCCCAACTCTCAACTCATGTCCTCTTGTTTGAATCTTCCCCACTCTCAATGGAAAAAGCCTTTCTACATCAACTCTATCTATCCCCCTCATAATTTTAAATACCTCTATCAAGTCCCCCCTCAACCTTCTTGTTCAACCTTTCTCTGTAACTTAGGTGCTGAAACCCAGGTAACATTCTAGTAAATATTCTCTGTACTCTCTCTATTTTGTTGACATCTTTCCTATAATTCGGTGACCAGAACTGTACACAATACTCCAAATTTGGCCTTACCAATGCCTTGTACAATTTTAACATTACATCCCAACTCCTATACTCAATGCTCTGAATTATAAAGGCCAGCATACCAAAAGCTTTCTTCACCACCCTATCCACATGAGATTCCACCTTCAGGGAACTATGCACCATTATTCCTAGATCCCTCTGTTCTACTGCATTCTTCAATGCCCTACCATTTACCATGTATGTCCTATTTTGATTAGTCCTACCAAAATGTAGCACCTTACTTACTCAGCATTACTCAGCATCACCTTACTCAGCATTAAACTCCATCTGCCATCTTTCAGCCCACTCTTCTAACTGGCCTAAATCTCTCTGCAAGCTTTGAAAACCTACTTCATTATCTACAACGCCACCTATCGTAATATCATCTGCATACTTTCTAATCCAATTTACCACCCCATCATCCAGATCATTAATGTGTATGACAAACAACATTGGACCTAGTACAGATCCCTGAGGCACACTACTAGTCACCAGCCTCCAATCTGACAAACAGTTATCCACCACTACTCTCTGGCGTCTCCCATCCAGCCACTGCTGAATCTATTTTACTATTTCAATATTAATACCTAACGATTGAACCTTCCTAACTAAGATTCCATGTGGAACCTTGTCAAAGGGCTTAATTAGGAAAGGGAAAAAAGATTATGAGAGAAAGCTTGCAGGGAACATAAAAACTGACTGTAAAAGCTTTTATAGATATGTGAAAAGAAAAAGATTGGTTAAGACAAATGTAGGTCCCTTACAATCAGAAACAGGTGAACTGATCATGGGGAACAAGGACACAGCAGACCAATTGAATAACTATTTTGGTTCCGTCTTCACTAAGGAGGATGTAAATAATCTTCCGGAAATAGTAGGGGACCAGGGGTCTAGTGAGATGGAGGAACTGAGGGAAATACATGATAATAGGGAAGTGATGTTAGGTAAATTGAAGGGATTAAAGACAGATAAATCCCCAGGGCCAGATGGTCTGCATCCCAGAGTGCTTAAGGAGGTAGCCCAAGAAATAGTGGATGCATTAGTGATAATTTTTCAAAACTCTTTAGATTCTGGATTAGTTCCTGAGGATTGGAGGGTGGCTAATGTAACCCCACTTTTTAAAAAAGGAGGGAGAGAGAGAAACCGGTGAATTATAGACTGGTAAGCCTGACATCGGTGGTGGGGAAAATGCTAGAGTCAGTTATCAAAGATGTGATAACAGCACATTTGGAAAGCGGTGAAATCATCGGACAAAGTCACATGGATTTGTGAAAGGAAAATCATGTCTGACGAATCTTGTAGAATTTTTTGAGGAAGTAACTAGTAGAGTGGATAGGGGAGAATCAGTGGATGTGGTATATTTGGATTTTCGAAAGGCTTTTGACAAGGTCCCACACAGGAGATTAGTGTGCAAACTTAAAGCACATGGTATTGGGGGTATGGTATTGAAGTGGATAGAGAATTGGTTGGCAGACAGGAAGCAAAGAGTGGGAATAAACGGGAGCTTTTCAGAATGGCAGGCGGTGACTAGTGGGGTACTGCAAGGTTCAGTGCTGGGACCCCAGTTGTTTACAATATATATTAATGACTTAGACGAGGGAATTAAATGCAGCATCTCTAAGTTTGTGGATGACACGAAGCTGGGCGGCAGTGTTAGCTGTGAGGAGGATGCTAAGAGGGTGCAGGGTGACTTGGATAGGTTAGGTGAGTGGGCAAATTCATGGCAGATGCAATTTAATGTGGATAAATGTGAGGTTATCCACTTTGGTGGCAAGAACAGGAAAACAGTTTATTATCCGAATGGTGGCTGATTAGGAAAAGGGGAAGTGCAACGAGACCTGGGTGTCATTGTACACCAGTCATTGAAAGTGGACATGCAGGTACAGCAGGCGGTGAAAAAGGCGAATAGTATGCTGGCATTCATAGCAAGAGGATTCAAGTACAGGAGCAGGGAGGTACTACTGCAGTTGTACAAGGCCTTGGTGAGACCGCACCTGGAGTATTGTGTGCAGTTTTGGTCCCCTAATCTGAGGAAAGACATTCTTGCCATAGAGGGAGTACAAAGAAGGTTCACCAGATTGATTCCTGGGATGGCAGGACTTTCATATGATGAAAGACTGGATGAACTAGGCTCATACTTGTTGGAATTTAGAAGATTGAGGGGAGATCTTATTGAAATGTATAAAATCCTAACGGGATTGGGCAGGCTAGATGCAGGAAGATTGTTCCTGATGTTGGGGAAGTCCAGAACGAGGGGTCACAGTTTGAGGATAAAGGGGAAGCCTTTTAGGACCGAGATTAGGAAAAACTTCTTTACACAGAGAGTGGTGAATCTGTGGAATTCTCTGCCACAGGAAACAGTTGAGGCCAATTCATTGGCTATATTTAAGAGGGAGTTAGATATGGCCCTTGTGGCTAAAGGGATCAGGGGGTATGGAGAGAAGGCAGGTACAGGGTTCTGAGTTGGATGATCAGCCATGATCATACTGAATGGCGGTGCAGGTTTGAAGGGCCAAATGGCCTACTCCTGCACCTATTTTCTATTTTTCTATGTTCCTAAAAGCCTTACTGAAGTCCATATAGACAACATCCACCGCATTACCCTTGTCAACTTTCCTTGTAACCTCTTCAAAAATTTCAATAAGATTTGTCAGACATGACCTTCCATGCACAAATCCATGTTGACTGTTCCTAATCAGACCCTGTCTATCCAGATAATTATATATATCATGTCTAAGAATACTTGCCATCAACTTACTCAACACTAACGTTAAACTCCCAGGCCGATAATTGCTAGGTTTACTCTTGGAACCCTTTTAAAACAATGGAACAACATGAACAATACGCCAATCCTCCAGCACCATCCTGGTTTCTAATGACACTTGAAATATTTATGTCAGAGCCCCTGCTATTTCCACACTAACTTCCCTCAAGGTCCTAGGGAATATCCTGTCAGGACCCGGGGACTTATCCACTTTTATATTCCTTAAAAGTGCCAGTACTTCCTCTTCTTTAATCGTCATAGTTTCCATAACTTACCTATCTGTTTCTCTTACCTTACACAATTCAATATCCTTCTCCTTAGTGAATACCAAAGAAAAGAAATTGTTCAAAATCTCCCCCATCTCTTTTGGTTCCACACATAGCTGTCCACTCAGATTCTCTAAGGGACCAATTTTATCCCTCACTATCCTTTTGTTATTAATATAACTGTAGAAACCCTTTGGATTTATTTTTACCTTACTTGCCAAAGCGACCTCGTATCTTCTTCGCTTTGCTGAACATCTACGCTCCGTCCGCCAGAGAAAGCAGGATCTCCCAGTGGCCACACATTTTAATTCCACATCCCATTCCCATTCTGACATGTCTATCCACGGCCTCCTCTACTGTAAAGATGAAGCCACACTCAGGTTGGAGGAACAACACCTTATATTCCGTCTGGGTAGCCTCCAACCTGATGGCATGAACATCGACTTCTCTAACTTCCGCTAATGCCCCACCTCCCCCTCGTACCCCATCTGTTACTTATTTTTATGCACACATTCTTTCTCTCACTCTCCTTTTTCTCCCTCTGTCCCTCTGAATATACCCCTTGCCCATCCTCTGGGTTCCCCCCCCCCGGTCTTTCTTCCCGGACCTCCTGTCCCATGATCCTCTCGTATCCCTTTTGCCAATCACCTGTCCAGCTCTTGGCTCCATCCCTCCCCCTCCTGTCTTCTCCTATCATTTTGGATCTCCCCCTCCCCCTCCAACTTTCAAATCCCTTACTCACTCTTCCTTCAGTTAGTCCTGTCGAAGGGTCTCGGCCTGAAACGTCGACTGCACCTCTTCCTAGAGATGTTGCCTGTCCTGCTGCGTTCACCAGCAACTTTGATGTGTGTGGCTTGAATTTCCAGCATCTGCAGAATTCCTGTTGTTTTCGTATCTTCTTTTAGCTTTTCTAATTTCTTTCTTAAGATTCTTTTTACATTCTTTATATTCCTCGAGCACGTCATTTACTCCATGCTGCCTATATTTATTGTAGATATCTCTCTTTTTCCGAAACAAGTTTCCAATATCCCTTGAAAACCATGGCTCTCTCAAACTTTTAACTTTTCCTTTCAACCTAACAGGAACATAAAGATTCTGTACCCTCAAAATTTCACCTTTAAATGACCTCCATTTCTCTATTACATCCTTCCCATAAAACAAATTGTCCCAATCCACTCCTTCTAAATCCTTTCGCATCTCCTCAAAGTTAGCCTTTCTCCAATCAAAAATCTCAACCCTGGGTCCAGACCTATTCTTCATAATTATATTGAAACTAATGGCATTGTGATCACTGGACCTGAGGTGCTCCCCAACACATACCTCCGTCACCTGACCTATCTCATTCCCTAACAGGAGATCCAACACTGCCCCTTCCCTAGTTTGTACCTCTATGTATTGCTGCAAAAAACTACCTTGCACACACTTTACAAACTCTAAACCATCCAGCCCTTTTACAGTATGGGCTTCCCAGTCTATGTGTGGAAAATTAAAATCTCCCACAATCACAACCTTGTGCTTACTACAAATATCTGCTATCTCCTTACAAATTTGCTCCTCCACTTCTCGCTCCCCATTAGGTGGTCTATAATACACCCCTATAAGTGTTACTACACCTTTCCCATTCCTCAATTCCGCCCAAATAGCCTCCCTAGACTAGCCCTCTAATCTATCCTGCCAGAGCACCGCTGTAATATTTTCTCTGACAAGCAATGCAACACCTCCCCGTCTTGTCCCTCTGATTCTATCACACCTGAAGCAACGAAATCCAGGAATACTTAGTTGCCAATCACACCCCTCCTGCAACCATGTTTCACTAATAGCCAGCACATCATACTTCCAGGTATCAATTCATGCTCTAAGCTCATCCACCTTATAATGCTCCCAGCATTAAAATACATGCATTTAAGAATTTTTCCACCTCTCACTCTCTGTTTATCACTAACGGTGCAAACAACTTTATTTTCTTTTTCTTCCTTCTCCCCTACATCTGTTCCTACATTCTGGTTCCCCTCCCCCCCGAATCTAGTTTAAATCCACTGGAGCCTCTCTAGCAAACCTACCTGCAAAGATATTGTCCCCCTCCAGTTCAAATGTAAACCGTCCCGCCGGAACAGGTCCAGTCTTCCCTGGAAAACTGCCCAATTATCTATAAATCTGATTTTCAGCAGCTGTTTGGCACAGTGTGTGGCTTCAGTACCTGAAGTCAAGTGCATAAATTCTGTCAGAGAGTTTGGAACATCTGCTGTTAGTATGCACAGTGTTCCTGTAGACAGGGAAAATACATACAATGTCTCAGTACAGTGGGTTGGAAAAGACTACTTGATGGCTGCAACAGCAGTGAAGAGGAATAATTTTGGATAAAGATGAAAGGGTGTAAGATGATAAACAAAATTTGTGACCTAATGGAACCTTTTTAGCTTTTAATAACAGATAATTTGGAAGTTGCCTACTAGAAAGCAAATGTGGCAACTACAGTAACACACCTTTAGTAGAGTTCACTGCACTCTTCTCATCCAGTATAGGGAAGGTGAGGGGGAAAAGTTCCAGGGTCAGGGAACTGTTCAGAACAAGAATAGCTGAGGACATTTCAAATATACATAGTTTAGTGCTGAGTTTTTAGAAAGCTGGAATTTGTATTTGTTTATTATGGTCATATGTACCATGATATGGATTTCAGCAAAGTATATGGATTTCAGCAAGGCATTTGATAAGGTACCCCTTGCAAGGCTTATTGAGAAAATAAGGAGGCATGGGATTCAAGGGGACATTGCTTTGTGGATCCAGAACTGGCTTGCCCACAGAAGGCAAAGAGTGGTTGCAGACGGGTCATATTCTGCATGGAGGTCGGTCACCAGTGGTGTGCCTCAGGGATCTGTTCTGGGACCTTTACTCTTCATGATTTTTATAAATGACCTGGATGAGGAAGTGGAAGGATGGGTTAGTATGTTTGCTGATGACAAGGTTGGAGGTGTTGTGGATAGTGTGGAGGGCTGTCAGAGGTTACAGCGGGATAGGATGCAAAACTGGGCTGAGAAGTGGCAGATGGAGTTCGACCCAGATAAGTGTGAAGTGGTTCATTTTGGTAGGTCAAATATGATGGCAGAATATAGTATTAATGATAAGACTCTTGGCAGTGTGGAGGATCAGAGGGATCTTGGGGTCCGAGTCCATAGGACACTCAAAGCAGCTGCGCAGGTTGACTGTGGTTAAGAAGGCATACAGTGTATTGGCTTTCATCAATTGTGGAATTGAATTTAGGAGCCAAGAGGTAATGTTGCAGCTATATAGGACCCTGGTCAGACCCCACTTGGAGAACTGTGCTCAGTTCTGGTCGCCTCACTACAGGAAAGATGTGGAAACCATAGAAAGGGTGCAGAGGATATTTACAAGGATGTTGCCTGGATTGGGGAGGCACTGAGGAGTGCAGTAGAACAGAGGGATCTGGGAATACAGATACAAAATTCCCTGAAAGTGTCGTCACAGGTAGATAGGGTCGTAAAGAGAGCTTTTGGTACATTGGCCTTTATTAATCAAAGTATTGAGTATAAGAGCTGGAATGTTATGATGAGGTTGTATAAGGCATTGGTGAGGCCGAATAACGAGTATTGTGTTCAGTTTTGGTCACCAAATTACAGGAAGGATATTAATAAGGTTGAAAGAGTGCAGAGAAGGTTTACAAGGATGTTGCCGGGACTTGAGAAACTCAGTTACAGAGAAAGGTTGAATAGGTTAGGACTTTATTCCCTGGAGCGTAGAAGAATGAGGGGAGATTTGATAGAGGTACATAAAATTATGATGGGTATAGATAGAGTGAATACAAGCAGGCTTTTTCCACTGAGGCAAGGGGAGAAAAAAACCAGAGGACATGGGTTAAGGGTGAGGGGGGAAAAGTTTAAAGGGAACATTGGCGGGGCTTCTTCACACAGAGAGTGGTGGGAGTATAGATTTAGCTGCCAGATGAGATGGTAAATGTGGGTTCTTTTTTAACATTTAAGAATAAATTGGACATACACATGGATGGGAGGTGTATGGAGGGATATAGCCTGTGTGCAGGTCAGTGGGACTAGGCAGAAAATGGTTTGGCACAGCCAAGAAAGGCCAAAAGGCCTGTTTCTGTGCTGTAGTTTTTCTATGGTTTCTATATTTTGTCTTCAGATTTGACCTACCACTTCACACTTTTCTGGATTGAAATCCGTTTGCCACTTGTCAGCCCAGATCTGCATCCTATCGATGTTCCTCTGTAACCTCTGACAAACCTCCAGACTATCCACAACGTCCCAACTTTTGTGTCATCAGCAAACTTACTAACCCACCGTTCTATTTAATAAGGGAAGCTTATCAAATGCCTTACTAACATCTATACATACTACATCCACTGCTCTACTTACATCAATATGTTTTGTTACCTCCTCAAATAATTCAATTAGGCTCATAAGGCATGACCTGCCCTTGACAAAACCATGCAAACTATCCCCAATCAGATTATGTCTCTCCAAATGCTCATAAATCCTGCCTCTCAGGATATTTTGAAGCTATCTAATCATCCAAATATGGGTGAATGCAGATGAATTATAGTCCTGGACTCTCAGCTCTTATTTTACCATCTACTGAACAATCATGGCCTGTTTCTTGGAAAATATTTTAGAACCAGAATCAGGTTTTGGCCCGAAACGTCAACTGTTTATTTCCTTTCAAAGATGCTGCCTGTCTTGCTAAGTTCTTCCACTGTTTTATGTGTTGCTTCATAGTTCCAGCATCCACAGCCTCTTGTTCTTGTTTCACGAAGTTCACTGTTTTGTGGCAACAGTACAGTGCAAGATATTAAAAAATGACTAAACATTACAAAGATAGACAGTGTAAAAGACGAAGAGCGAGGTAGTGTTGAACAGTTCATAGACAGTTCATCAAGGTGTTGGGCCCAGGATATATCCTCTGAGATGCTGATGCCCAAGAACTTGAAGCTGCTGTCAGTTTCCACCACCGGCCCCTTGATGAGGGCTGCAGAGTGTGTTCCTGACTTCACCTTGCTGAGGCTACAATCAAATTTGTTTGCTGACAGTGAGTGTGACGCTGTTGCAACACCACTCATATAGCCGATTGTTCTCACTCTTGTCACCATCTAAAATCTCCAACACTGTGTCATCGACGAATTTATGGATGGCATTTGAGCTGTACCTAGCCACACAGTCATGAGTGTAGAGAGCGTAGAGCAGTGAGCTGAGCACACATTCTTGAGGTGCTGCTGAGTTGATTGTCAATGTGATCCACACTGACTTTGATATCTCTATAAGGAAGTTGATGATCTAGATTCAAACAGGGTTACAGAGTCCCAGGTTTTGAAGCTTGTTGAATAGGACTGAGGCGATGACAGTTGTGAACTCTGAGCTGTAATCACTAAACAGCAGCCTGACATAAGTTTTGCTGTTGTCTTGGTGCTCCACAGCCAAGTGGAGAGGCAATGAGATTGGGTCATCTGCAGAGCTGTTGTGGCAGTAGGCAAATTACAGCAGGTCCAAAATCTTGCTCAGGCAGGAGTTAATTCTAGCCCATGACCAGATTCTTAAAGCACTTCGTCACAGTAGATGTGAGTGCTACTGGGTGATAGTTGTCCATTTCATTTAACACCTCTGTGATTTCAAAACACATCTCAATCCTTGTCGAACCTATCGAGTTTATTGCCTTCAAGTTTGATTTTTCACCTCCAGTTCTCTGTTTTGTTGTTTTATTTAATTTAGAGATACAGTGCAGAATAGGCTCTTCCAGTCCTTTGAGCTGCATTGCCCAGCAATGCAAATCTGATTTAACCCTAATCTAATCACAGGACAACTTATAACAACCAATTAACCGACTGGATACGTCTCTAGAGTGTGGGAGGAAGTCGGAGGACCCGGAGAAAACCCAGGCATTCCTTGGGGAGGGGTCTCCTTACAGAGTATGCAAGGATTGAACTCTGATGTCCAATGCCCTGCGGAGTATTATCATTGCACAAACGCTGTGCTACTATGGCGCCCATGTGGCAATTTTATTGCAGCTGGCTACCTTCTTGATCATAAAAAACCTGTAGGTGCTGGAGATATGTCAGCCTGTGGCCTTCTCTATGGCCATGATGAAGCCACTCTCAGGTTGGAGGAGCAACGCCTCATATTCTGTCTGGGTAGCCTCTGACCTGATGGCATGAACAATGATTTCTCTAACATCCGATTATTTCTTCCCTCTCTCCCTTCTCTCTTTTTCCATTCCCCATTTTGGCTCACCTCTTACCCTTTATCTTCTCCTTACCACCTCCCTCTGGTTCCTCTCCTCCTTCCCTTTCTCCCATGGTCCACTCTCTTCTCCAATCAGATTCCTTTTTCTTCAGTCCTTTTCCTTTCCTGCCTATTACCTCACAGCTTCTTACTTCATCCACCCTCCCTCACCTACTTAGCTCCACCTATCACATTCTAGCTTGTACTCTTCCACCCCCCACCTTTTAAAGGCCCAAATATCTTGACCTCCCTCTATGAATCTCTTTGCAGTCCTCTCTTTCTGTACCCTCTTTTAAGATGCATCTTTCAAAATCTTTTTCTCTTGAGCAAGCTTATCATCATTTCCCCTGAAGTCTCTGCTTGGCACAGTGTCAAATGTTGTCTAAAACTTGTGAAGTGGTTTGAGAGATCTTAGCTGATTTAAAACTATTTTTTTTATATATATCCCTGCCATTGCTTTCAGTTGATAAACAGCTCGGTACACCATCAATAGATTTGTCTGGATCACATTAAACATCTTGTGGTTACGCTGGTCAAGTTCATCAAGAAATGATGTATGTTAAATTAAGAACCAGCTTCTCTGAACAAATGATCTTTGTGTACTGCCTTCTCCACCTTCTCCACTTTTGTCTTGATCAATGCATGTGTGGAACTAATGGTTTCATTTGTCACGAATGTCATGGCTATTTATATTCTTCACATTGGACAAACTTCCCATAATACTCTCTGCTGATCTGGAGCTGACACTGGATATTTCTTTAACTTTTCTAGCTTCTGGCCCTGCTATCTCTTTAACACATTATTAGTCTTTTGAACCTATTCCGGCTGAATAGTTGACTAACCAGTTTCCCTTAACATAGAATGTAGAACATTACAACACAGTCCAGACTCTTCAGCCCATGATGTTATACTGTCCTTCAAGCCTACCCTAAAATCAATCTTATCTTTCCCTCCTACATTGCCCACCATTTTTTTTTATCATTCATATGCCTATCTAAGAGTTTCTTCAATACCCTTAATGTATTTGCCTCTACCATCACCCCTGGCAGGGAATTCCATGCACCTACCACCCTCTGTTTTTAAAAAAAGCCTCTGAAATGACATGTGACATTAATAAACCAATAAACTGTAATCTGTGGAAGTCTTAGCCTCAGGCAGCCGTGGAGACCAAGTCTTTATATGTATTTAAGGCAGAAGTTGATGGATTCTTGATTGCTCAGGGCATGAAGGGATAGGGGAGAAGGCAGGAGATTGGAGCTGAGAGGAAAAATGGATCACCAGACTTCGATGGGCCAAATGACCTAACACTGATCCTATATCTTATGGTCTTCTAAACATCACAAAGTCCATTGCAACCAGTGAGGAGATTAGCTGTGACATCCTGAGTCCCCAGTCCTTGCCAAAAAGAAGCTCCCCATCTCCAACCTCTATTTTCTATTCAAAATCCTGGAACTTTGCAGCCTGCCATATCCATGGAGGTATGTGCACAAAAATCTTTGAGGGTGGTAGGATAAATTGAGAAGGCTGTTGATTACTAAAAAGCACAAGGTCCGAATATCTAAGAAAGGATGCTGGCATTGGACAGGGTCCAGAGGAGGTTCATGAGAATGATCCAGGTAATTAAGGAGTTAACATATGAGGGGAATTAGTTGGCTCTGGGCCTGTACTCATTGGAGTTAAGAAGAATGAGGGGGTAATCTCAGTGACACTTATTGAATATTGAAAGGCCTGAATAGAGTGGATGTTGAGAGGGTGTTTCCAATAGTGGGATAGTGTCATAGTGTCAGAATAGCGGACGACCTCTTAGAACAGAGATGAGGAGGAATTTCTTTGGCCAGAGGGTAGTGAATCTGTGGAATTCATTGTCACAGACTGCTGGTGAGGCCAAGCCTTTGGATATGTTTTAAGTGGAGATTGAGAGGTTCTTGATTAGTAGTGGTGTCAAAGGTTAAGGTGAGAAGGCAGGAAAATGGTGTTAAGAGGGAAAATAAATCAGCCATAATCAACTTGCAGAGGAGACTCGATGGTCCAAATCGCCTAATTCTGCTCCTATGTAGTATGGTCTCGGCATCATGGTTTTATATGGATGTGAAGAGTACAAAAACAAGAAAGTTATGCTGAATCTTTATAATGCATGGACGAGACTCCAACTAATATCTTCAGTTCAGGTCTCCACACTATCAAGCTGTTGTCAGGGCTTTCAAAAAGCTGCAGACATGTGCTGTACTGATAGTAGAGGTGTTTACGAAAAGCTGCAGACATGTGCTGTACTAGAGGTGGAAGTTCCAAGCTGACCTTGGAAAATTTTTGATGAAGGTATTTGATGTCAGCGTTAATTTTGACAGAGCAATATTGAGAAGCCATCCATGGTGATCCAGACTGGTTGCAACTCTGCCTGATATGGAAACACCAATGCCCAAGACTGGAAAAGCCTACAAAAAAATGGTGGATGCAGCCAGTCCATATCAGGAAAAGTCCTCCACACCACCGAGCACAACTACAAGAAGCACTGCCACAAGAAAGCAGCATTCATCCTCAAGGACCCCCCAACAGCCAGGCCACGCTCTCTTCTCAGTGCAGCCATTGGGAAGGAGGTATAGGAGCCTCCAGTCCCATGCTACCAGATTCAGGAACAGTTATTACCCTTCAACCATCAGGCCCCTGAATCAGTGTGGATAACGTCACTTACCTAAAATAAACACTGAACTGACTCCACAACCTATGGACTCGCTTTCAAGGACTCTACAACTCAGGTTTTCAGTATTATTTATTTATTAAAACCAGTTGCTTTGGGCAGATGGGGTATGTCAGCCATGGCTGGCAGCTCAGCTAGGAGAAGGAAAATTTGGGTCTCAAACCTCCACTGCCTGCTTATGGGGAAGGCTTTGGGAGTAAATCCTGAGGGAAAATTCCAAAGCTAGAGTCCCTAAGGCAGTCCTAAGTTGAATTCAATGCTGACTAGCAACTCCTGTGACACTGCTGCATGCTGCATGGGAGACAGCTTGCTCTTCATATCGTACTGCCCTGGCTTGCGTATCACATAGACAACTAGGACACAACATCCATGGTCTTTTTTACATTGGTTGTTCATCACTCTTTGTGTGTAGTTTTTCATTGATTTGATTGTTTTTTATGTTCTACTGTGAATGTCTGCAAGAAAATTATTCTCGGGTTAATATCTGGTAACGTATATGAACTTTGATAATAAATTAACTTTGAACTTTGACAGAAAGGTTGGGTAACCGGAAGGTACAGTTAAGATTAGAAGCGCCTTAAGGTTTTTCTTTTCACACAGCAAGCAGTTATGATCTTGGATGCTCTCCCTCAAGGGATACTGGAAGTGAATTCAATATTATCAAAGAGAATTTGGAGGGTGTGGGGACAGGGTCAGAGTTTGAGGCAAATTGCATAGTTTCAATCACAATGGGGCAAATCAGAATTAGGTTTATTATCTGTGATACATGTGGTATGAAATTTGTTGTTTTGCAATAGCAGTACAGTGCATTACATTAAAAAATACTGTAAGTTACGATAAGCTTTTCCCGATCTTGTATACCAGACGGTTAGAATTCTCTCCATGGTACATCTGTAGAAAATTGCAAGTGTATTACCAGATCTCCTCAAGCTCCTAATGAATGATGGCTGCTGACATGCTTTCTTCATAATGGCGTCAAATGTTGGGGCCAGGATAAACCGTCAGAGATGTTGACACCCAGGAACTTGTGGCACCTCACCCTCTCCACTGCTGACCCCTCACTGAGGACTAGTGTGTGTTCCTTGACTTCCCCTTCCTGAAGTCCACAATCAATTCCTTAGTCATTTAGCTGCTGATATCATGCAATGATTTTGCTTTGGTAGTGTTTTCTTAAGTTTATGTGAGTTTAGTTACAACTTAAAATCATTATATCAAGAATTTTCATTTATCTCGAAATCTTTGAAGTACTTGGTTGCCAAAGTTCACTTTAGCACAAGACGGCTAATTTTGACCTAGGGTATATTGTTACAGATCAAGTCCAGTTATGCAGCTTTTAACACGCCCAGCTCCTTTTAGTGAAAACATTTCCTTCAATAGATTTTCACTTTATTCAGCTGGACTGAACAAACATGATAACATGTTATAGTTGGCTTCTAGCACTTGGGTACATCAGTTGCCATAGTTACCTTGAACTGTCAGATTTTTAAGAGGCTGTCAAATTGCAATAACAGTGATGCATTAACACTGTTTAAGTGGATGTAATTGATTGGATGCAGGTTCGTATTGACCTCCTGAATATTGTATCTCACCAGGTATAGCTATCAAAGAGTCAGCCAAAGTAGGCGACCATGCACAGCGCCGATTAGTGCGGGGAGTGGATGACCTAGACTTTTATATAGGAGATGAAGCTGTAGACAAACCTACATATGCCACCAAGGTAATTAAAACATTCTGTTTTCCTTGCTGTCATTACATTGCAGGAGACAAATTAAAACTACTGCATTTTTAAAAAGTTGTAAGCCAACATGTTCTACAAATCACAGTGACAGAAAATCCTTTGTGGACAAATTTTCTTTCATTTCATGTGTCATTATTGTAATCCATCGGGGCTAGGCCATAAAACCATAAGGCACTGGAGTAGAATTAAGCCATTCAGCTTCACCATTCCATCATGGCTTTTATTTCTTAGAGATACACCACAAAACAAGTCTCTTCCGGCCCAACAAGCCCACGCTGCCCAACTACACATAGTGATCAGTTAATCTACTAACCTGTATGTCTTTACAATGTGGGAAGAACCCGAAGCACCCAGAGGAAACTCACACGGTCACAGGGAAAATGTGCAAATTTCTTACAGACAGCTGTGAAATTGAACCCGGGCTGCTGGTACTGTAATAGCATTAAGCTAATGCTATATTAAAAAAATGTGAGGGAAACTTGACAAATAGTGGTCTGCTTTCTTTCAAATGGAAAAGAAAGAGGTTACCTATGACCCTATCACTTTGTATCCCAATGCAGGTAACAAGAACACATTTTGGAGTGTATTAGTACTGTTGCCATATGAACAATATAATTGAGGGAGGAAGGTTACAAACAATTCCTAAAACAGGAATTTTAGTGCAAATGCTCTAATTGAACAAAAGTTCACTTCTGCCTCAGCATGTACTTCTCTTCAATAGATTCAGCCCAAGGAACTCTTAATGTTTTCCCTTTGCCGCTTGTGCTAGGTAACCATAATGCTGGAGACTAGGGTGACAGAGAGCAAGTATGAAAAATCTGCACAGGCTTTCAGGATGGATTATGACTAGCCCATTGTCCAAATTTGCCACCCACAGTGGCTACCTGCTCAAGAAACAGAGGGGTGGCTGAGTTGACCTTGGAACCCGAGAGATATCCAACAAACTAGAGTACACTAACAAAAACTGGGCCACAGCTCGTGTATTCTGAGTGTCTGCCGCCGGAAAGCCCTACTGACCTTTTGCCTCCTCATCATTGCTTATATTGTTTATAAACTGTTTATAAATGCTTCTCTGATCAGAACATTTAAATTTTTTTTAAATAGACCTTGCAATTAAAACAAATTTATTAATAAATTCAGTTCAATTAAAATGTTATATATTTTGCTAAATGTTTTAATTAAATAGAAATACTTGAAATTACATTTTTGCTCATGGTCAGGAGTCCCATTCAAATAAATGGATTACTTCGCTAATGCTAGCCAACCTAGCAACCTAGCTGAGGGGGTTGGATGCAGTGTTCATGTTCCTCTGTAGGATTCTACAGAATGGTTGGATAAAGGCATGTATAATCTGGCCAAATAAAATTCTAACGATGTAGATGGTTACAATAATTTCAACTGATGTATGGAGCAGGTCATTTGAACCACTAGGGAAAGCTTCTGAAGAAGTGGCTAAAAATGCTTATTGTGTTTGTGGGTGGATGGAGGTCGAGTATTCTGTTGTTTGCTTGATATGGATGCTCATTGTGTTAGAGACTGTTCTCCAAAGGGCTGTGCAGGATCAATTTTCAATGCATTGGCAGGGAGAATGGAATTTGCTGGAACCTGATTGCATGAACATTTAAATATAGAAAGTCATCCTCAACCACAGCACTAATTGCTGTTTTGCAGGGACTGGGCATTATTCCAGAACTGTTTTCAGTAGCTCACTGTCAATGAACTGAGCATGATAATGATGATCTCATCTCAGTATTGCTCTCAGCACATTATTCGTAGCATTCAGAGAGAATAGCAGAAATGGATTTTCTCCCATCACCAGCCAAAGATGAGCTATTGGCCTCTGTAGCTGCATGGAATTTGTAAAGTCTCAACAGGAATCACACAGGAAGTTAGTACTGAAGGAAAGTTTGGGAGTAGAAAGGTTGAAAGGGAACAGAAATTGGGCTGAGCCAAGTTAGGCATTACTTCATTCATCAGCTCAACGTTCAACATAATCATCCCCTCCAAGTTATTGTCAAGCTTAAAGACCTGGGTCTCTGTACTGTACCTTCCTTTGCACCTGCATCCTTAACGTACTCATCGGTACAGCTCAATCAATACAGATCGGTGACAACATCTCTTCCTCGTTGACTATTAACAAAGGTGCACCTCAAAGCTGTTTGCCTAGATCCCTGGTCTGATCTCTTCAAACCCACAACTGTGTGGCTAAGCACCATCTACATGATGACACCACTGTTGACTGAACAAAGTCACTGGAGGGATGTAGCTGGTAGATATGAAGTACTCTTCTATTCGACAAAGTGAGCCACAGCAGGCATCAAATTGAGACCCTTTTGGAGGAAGAGGCCTGCTTGACCCAATATTACATGATAGTTTATATGCTAAAGATCAAAGGTCAATTCTATATTTACAATGTATCTACATTGCTTTCTTTGAATTACATATAACTTTCACACCTCCATCCTTGCACCCATGCTCCAGACAACCGAAATAAATGTTCATCCACATTGTCTGGTTTTTCAATTAACAGCTCTAGGAACCTATTGTCCAGAGCTGCAATTTAAATTTAATCTACAGTCCATGTTCAGGTCTACAGATTGGTGGCTGAAGTTAATTGTTGAAACTAATATCTTGCTATACACCCTAAGTCTAGAATGTGCTGTAACAAGCTGAAACATGGGTGGTGCAGAGCCACTCTATAGGTGTGAGATAAAACACCTGGTTGAGTGTTGCCGTGAAAACAACCTCTAGTTCAGCGTCAACCAATCCATTGACTTCCAAAAGGGGAAGTCAGGAGGCACATGCCAGCTTTCAATGGTAGCTCAGAGGTGAGAGACATTCTGCATCTTCCTTGGTGTTAACCTCTTGGATGAACTGCCCTTGCACTAGCACATAGAAGCAATCATAAAGAAGGTTTCTCTACTTCCTTAGATGTTTAAGAAGATTTGGAATACCATCAAGTACTCCAACAAACTTCTACCAATTCACTACTGAAAGTGTCCTGATTAGCTGGCATCATGGACTGGTATGGCAGTTGCAATTCACAGGATCACAAGAGGCTGGCTAGAGTAGTGGATGCAGTCTAGTCCATCACATGCATAGTTCTCCCCACCACTGAAAGCATCTACATGAAGTGCTGCCTCAAGGAGCTATCTATCATCAAAGATTTCGACCTTTAAGAGCATGCCCTCTTCTTGCTGCTGTCATCAGGTGGGAGGTACAGAGCCTTGAAGTCCCACACCACCGGTCTGGGAACAGGCAGTTCTCTACAACTGTCAGGTTCTTGAACCAACCTCACAGTCCTAGTCCTGCCTCAGGAATGGAACACAATGGACTACCTCTTGCAGAACCATGGACGTCTTTGATAGTGCTTTTTTTTTGCTCTTGTTTTGGCCTCCTTCCCTTTGGATGCCTTTTAAATTTACAAACAGAAACCCATGGCTTTGTATGCATTTTTAGGTCTCCAAATTCTTTTGCTTCTCTACCCTTTAAAAATCTCGTCCAAGGGATGTGTTGTTACCCAACAAAATACAACACCTTGCACTTAGTATTGGAGAGGCTTATCTTGTATTCTCATGTATATTATGCAAGGTCATTAAGCTATTATTATTGTACCTTACTACAGTCCTCCTCCTCCACAAATTAGCATATATAGGGTATGTTCTTCATTCTTCTGTTTAAGTAACTTACACATTCTTAAGGTCATTTCTCTAGCCTCAAATACATCTCTGTTCAGTGCTCTCTACTTACAGTATCTGCTGCTTTGAGTAAACAGTATGTCAGGTCACTCAGAAAACATCTTCTTAATCCATAATAGAACCTGGAGAAACAGTCTAAATTTCCTTCTTCTTCTTCTGATTTCACTCATGCCATCACTTGGTATCCTGAAATCCATAAGCCAATTAAACACAAAGAGCAACACACACAGAATGCTAGAGAAACTCAGCAGGTCAGCCAGCATCTATGGGGAGGAATAAAGAGCCAACGTTTCAGACTGAGACCCTACATCAGGGCCCAAATAATTCAGGTGATTCTAATTTAAAATGTTCAAGTCCCTGTAGTTGGATAATGAAAGTGCGAGAATATTGAAGAAGCAAGTCTAACCCTGATTCAAAAATCTCATCTCTTGTCTTCCTGTTTCATGAGGGAAGGAAGCTTAGAAACTTTTCCAAACCTGTTGCTTGCTGCCATTTCAAATGCATAACCTGTCAGGTGATATGAACAGATTACCTTTCACTCTGTAGCCGTATAGACTCAATTCCCTCAGTGTATATTTATACAAAGATGGAGGATTCCTAAAGTTCTTTTTTTGAGATTTCCCTTATGCCTTTGGAAGCAATATGGGTTGAAAACTTACTTCATGTACAATAGGATGAAGAAGGACAGGTCTGTTGGGTCTTCCTTCTTCCTCCTATATATATGTGAACCAAGCTTTCAACCCGTATTGATATTACGATTTGAGCCATTGCTATTCCTTTTCTTCAGGTTGCCTTCTTGGTGGGTGAAGAATATATTTCCAATTGCCTTACACACCCACAAATGTTAAAATTGGACAATCTACCTTCTTTGGTGATGTAGTTGTACTCTGAATAGTATATATTTATCAGTTTCATGGCCCAAAATTCATATTCAATTAAGATCGTAAGACAAGGAGCAAATTAAGCCATTTAGCCCTTTAGGCATTCCATCATGGCTGATTTATTATTCCTCCCAACCTTCCTGCCTTTCTCTCTGTAACCTTTGACAGCCTGATTAATCACCCTTGCTATCAACCTCTGCTTTAAATATACCCAATGACTTGGCCTCCACAGTCGGATTCCACAGATTCATCACCCTCTCGTTAAAGAAATTCCTCCTCTTCTGTTCTAAAGTGATGTCCTTCTATTCTGAGGCTGTGCCCTCTGGTCCGAGACTCCTCCACTATGGGAAACATCCCTCTCAATATCCACTCTATCCAAGTCTTTTCAATATCCAATGGGTTTCAATGAGAACCCCTCATTCTTCTAAACTCCAGCGAGCACAGGCCCAGAGCTCTCAAATATTCCTCTTACATTAACACTTTCACTCTCATGAACCTCCTCTGGATCCTCTCCAATGCCAGCATCTTTTCTTACATAAGGGGTCCGCAACTGTCCAAGTGCCATCTGACCAATGCCTTATAAATCCTTAGCATTACCTAAGTTCTTAACTGTAGTAACATGGCTCATTTGCAAAATATTTCAATTTGTATTATAATTGTCAATGATGATAAATCTGATTCAGATTTTTATTTGATTTGTATGGCATGGTATGTCAAAGAGAACTAATTTTATTTCTGTTCAGTATATGTTGCAAAGACTTGTAGAATTAATATAGAATTGTTGCACAAAAGTTGTGCTTCATGTTAAATGTGGACATACAACAGATGGGAAAACTATACCTGATAGAAACATAGAACATAGAAACGTAGAAAACCTACAGCACAATACAGGCCCTTCGGCCCACAAAGTTGTGCTGAACATGTCCCTACCTTAGAAATTACTAGGCTTACCTATAGCCCTCTATTTTACTAAGCTCTATGTACCTATCTAGATGTCTCTTAAAAGACCCTAACGTATCCGCCTCTACCACCGTTGCTTGTGATAATAAAGATGATAGCTTTCTTTTCAAATTTCTAGTGGCCCATTCGACACGGTATAGTTGAAGACTGGGATCTAATGGAGAGGTTCATGGAACATGTGATATTCAAATATCTACGGGCAGAACCTGAAGACCATCACTTTCTAATGGTAATTACTCATATTATTAATTAATAATAAAATATTAATATAATCAATATTAGTAGCCAATTGTCATAGTTTACTGTTTCTTTCACATTGCTGGTGTCATGTGTATATTCTGCATAATGTTTAGCCACAATCTAAGCTATAGTGGAATTGAAGGAAGCTAGTCACAAAAATATTATAACTCTTAATATCTATGCAAATAATTTGTTTTAAGTGTACCTGTTCATACGATGTGGATGACACTGTCATTGTTCATTGATACTTGTTGGCTGAACTGAGTGGCTTGTTCAATCGTTTCTGAGCCAACCATATGGTTGATGGGTGGCAGATGGATTATAGTGTAGGGACGTGTATGGTCATGCCCTTTGGGAGAGGGAATAAAAGCACAGTCTATATTCTAATCAGGGAGCAAATTCAGAATTCAGTGTTGCAAAGGGGTTTGGGAGTCCTCGTGCAGGGTTCCCTAAAGGTAATCTTGCAAGTGGTAAGGAAGGCAAATGCAACGTTAGCATTCATTTTGAGAGGACTAGAATATAAAAGCAAAGATGTAATGCTAAGGCTTTATAAGGCATTGGTCAGACCACACTTGGAATTTGGTGGGCAGTTTTGGACCACTTATCTAAGAAAGGACGTGCCGTGGCATTGGAGAGGGTCCAGAGGAGGTTCACAAGAATGATCCTGGGAATGAAAAGGTTAACATATGAGGAGTGTTTGATGGCTCAAGGCATGTACCTGCTGAAGTTTAGAAGAATGAGGAGGTTCTTATTGAAACCTCTTGAATATTGAAAGCTCTAGATAGAGTGGACATGGAGAGAGGGTTTCCTATAGTTGGGAAGTGCAGAACTAGGGAGCACAGCCTCAGAATAGAAGGACGTTGCTTTAGAGCTGATTTCAGGAGGAGTTTCTTTAGCCAGGGGGTGGTGAATCTGTGGAATTCATTGCCCCAGACAGCTGTGGAGACCAAGTCACTGTGTAGACTTAAAGCTGAGGTTGCTAGGTTTCTGATTAGTAAGGGCATGGAAGGTTATTGAGAGAAGGCAAGAGAATGGTGTTGAGAGGGATAATAAATCAGCCATGATGGAATGGCAGAGTAGAGTGAATGGACCAAAAGACCTAATTCTGCTCCTATATCTTATGGATGTCTCTGTCACTTCTCTTTGGTATTTGTCAGCCTATCTGAGTGGCTTGTTTAGTCATTTCAAAGCCAACCACATCAATGGATCTGGAAAAAGTGTATTCCAATATGCATAAAGATCCAGTAATTTCATGGCCTGCATTGCCGATAGCATACACACAAGAGATTCTGCAATGCTGAAAATCTAGAGATACACTCACAAAATGCCGGAGGTGCTCAGCAAGTCAGATAGCGTCTATGGAAAGGAAAAAGACAGTTAGTCATAGTCATAGTCATACTTTATTGATCCCGGGGGAAATTGCTTTCTCGTTACAGTTGCACCATAAATAATAAGTAGTAATAGAACCATAAATAGTTAAATAGTAATATGTAAATTATGCCAGGAAATAAGTCCAGGACCAGCCTATTGGCTCAGGGTGTCTGACCCTCCAAGGGAGGAGTTGTAAAGTTTGATGGCCACAGGCAGGAATGACTTCCTATGATGCTTAGTGCTGCATCTTGGTGGGATGAGTCTCTGGCTGAATGTACTCCTGTGCCCACCCAGTACATTATGTAGTGGATGGGAGACATTGACCAAGATGGCATGCAACTTGGACAGCATCCTCTTTTCAGACACCACTGTCTGAGAGTCCAGTTCCATCCCCACAACATCACTGGCCTTACTGATGAGTTTGTTGATTCTGTTGGTGTCTGCTACCCTCAGCCTGCTGCCCCAGCACACAACAGGCTGAGGGTAGTTGCTGCCTGGCTTGCTGAATTCCTTTAGCACTTAGTGCGTGTTGCTATTTTTCTATTCCAGATTTAATTACGGGATTTAAAATCCCCA
Organism: Mobula birostris; assembly: GCF_030028105.1. Lineage (NCBI taxonomy): Eukaryota > Metazoa > Chordata > Chondrichthyes > Myliobatiformes > Myliobatidae > Mobula > Mobula birostris. Next base: position 213,945,402 of record NC_092372.1, on the reverse strand, counting down.
GTTGCATCAGTTGGAGTTGAATGCCTCCAGATCAATGGTCGAAATTGAATACCAATTTAGTAACTTAACCACGTAATTTCTATATTCCTATGATGCTTTACTACAATTTTGTGTATTTTTCCTTATACCTGGTGTCCACGTTTATGTTACAAATGGTCTGCATAAACTTATCAAGTGACACTTTCACCCCCATCTAGACATGGTAATGCAGCTCCTCAGTTTTATGTATTCTAGCTTGTCATGCTGTGGGGAAGGTAAACTGTTCATGTTCAGGTTCAAGTTCAAAATTATTGTCATTCAGCCATATATATGTTTACAGCTAAACAAAACAGTGTTCCTCTGGGGCAAGGTGCAAAACACAGTGCAGACAATCACACACAGCATATATAGCTACAAGAGCACATACAGTCTCAAAATAATATTGGTGATGCAAGGGATGTTGTCCTGGAGCCATGTTTCTGCAAGAACAAGCACAGAGCAGTTCCTCATCTTACACTGCGTCAGCAGCAGATGAAGGTAAATCAGCTTGTCCCGTGCTGGGTCAGCTGCAGACGAAGGCAATCCAAAGGCTGCTTTATGGAAAGATATGAACAGGTAAAGGTTATTGAACTCCTTCTGTCAGTTCCACGGTTCATTTAGATACCATCTGATCTGCAGCTTAATTCCATTTGATCTATTGCTGACCTCTGTCCTCTTGGCTAACAATATAAAATACCATCATGACACACTAGTCCTGCTTACAGGTATTGGTTGAGCCTCAGTATCAAGTTCAAGTTCAATTGTCATTCAACCAGACATGGACACCCACAAATACAGCCAAATGAAACAGCGTTAATCTGGGGCCAAGGTACCAAACACAGTACCAACAGTCATATACAGCACAAAGCCCATATAACACAAATAAGGTAGCAAGCATATACTGTATAAGATAGCAGCAAAATAGAGTCACACAAAAAAAATATAGTTCAAGTCCCGGAGTCCATGAATGTTGCAGCAGTCTCTAGTTGAACACAACACAGCTTGTCTCCTGCCGAGTGAATACTGGGGGGCAGCTCCAACTCCAGCATTGACACTGCGCCACACTGCCTCTGGCACTCTGGTGGAGTGGCCAACTCTGTCGCCACCCCCAGGTGCTACAAACAGGCAACTCCGCAGCTTGAGGCTTAGTCCTAGCTATGACTGACGCCATGCAGCTCATCCACCATTTGCCCCTGCAATTTGCCAATAAACCAATGAATTGGACTTCCAGTATTCTACACCACCAATGTCCAACAGTATCTTGCGATCATAAGAAAAGTGACTAAGAAGATCACTCCCTGTTAGACCTTGGAACACATCATCAACAGCTGTGCAAGAGCCCTGGGAGAAGGCCGCTACTGCTGGTGACATGATGGCACAGAATTTATGGCCCAAATAATTACCTCCTGTTCTGTAGGAATTATGAGATTCTATATGATTAGCTTATATTATGTTTTAGGACATTGGGCAATATCAGAAAGAATGCTCCTTTTTAGATTCAGAGGACAACCACTTGATTAAGCAATTGTACGTTTATACAATTATAAGAAACGCAATATTGATGTTAAGGATACTATCAGAACGAGCTATTCAAGTGCAAAAAGATTTGTTTGTTTTATTGACTATACAAAAGCATTTGATAAAGTGAAGCACAATAAGTTATTTGAAATATTATAGAAAACTCTTGATCTAGATTCAAAAGACCATCCACCTAATCAGAAATCTGTACTGGGAGCAAACTGCCGCTGTAAGAATAGATGGAGAAGTGAGTCAGTTTATGAAAATCAAGAGAGGCATTAGACAAGGGTGTGTTTTCTCCCCTGATTTATTTAATGTGTACAGTGAAACAATATTACAAAAAATAAGAGACATCTTGGGAATCAAAGTTGGTGGTGAAAATATCAATAGTTTTAGATATGCAGATGACACTGTGTTAATTGCAAGTACGGAGGAAGAACTACAAAACTTAATTGATATAATTGTTGAAGAAAGTGCAAAAATGGGACTATCTATCAATTGCAAAAAGACAGAATGTATGGTGATATCCAAAAAGAAGGAGAATCTTATCTGCAGGCTGAGAATAAACGGGGAAGACATAAAACAAGTACAGAACTTTTGCTACTTAGGAAGCTGGGTGACATCAGATGGCCGGTGCAACTTGGACATCAGAAGAAGAATAAGGATGGCAAAAGACACCCTTACGAGAATGAAGAGTATACTGACCAGTACTAAACTAGGCATGACAACCCGTCTCAGAGTACTGAAATGTTATGTTTATCCAGTTATGTTATATGGCTCAGAATGTTGGACAATATCTAGTAACATGAGGAAACAAATTGTAGCAGCAGAAATGTGGTTTTTGAGGAGGATGCAAAGAATATCATGGATGAAACGAATATCTAACGAGGATGTCATGAACAGAGCAAACAAAAAAAGAGAAGTAATGTGTGAGATCATGAAAAGGCAACGTAACTTCATTGGACATGTGATTAGGAAAGAGGAGTTAGAATGCATGGTAATTATGGGAAAGATTGAAGGGAAGAAAGCAAGAAGAAGACAAAGACAAATGATGATGGAGACAGCAGCCAGAGAACTGGAAATGAATACCAATGAATTGATCCACTTGACCCGAAACGGGTGTGTGGGCCATGGCAGTCAAAGCTCAAACTGGACATGGCACCTGATGATGATGATGATGATGATGATGATGATATGATTAGCAATTGTTTCAACAAGTAGAGTTTTTTTTTGAAGCACCCTTGACCTTTGGGTGGTTTAGAATATTACAGAATATGCTATATCTTCATGATGAATATTTGAAATTGGATTTACAATAGTTTTATCTCTTGATTTATTTTATTCAGTTTATGAAATAGCGCCTAAGAGTGGAAAGGCAAAATAATTTTATAGTTGACAATATCCTGGCAATACCTTACGAAGTCTTGATAGACTAAAGTGTAGTTGCTTCTGTCAAGATAACTTGAGGATAACTTGCAAACTTGAGGATAATTCGTAAATGTATTATTTTATGATTGGAAATTTTTCTGTTTATTTGCTAGCTCTAAACTGATGCTCTTTTAAATGTGTTTCTGCTGTAGATTATAAAACTAGATTTCCTGTTGGATACGTGCTCTATTCAGCCATATCAGTGTGAAGCGCAGAATCAAATATCGCTGTGATGATTGTATGTTCTAGTACCAATTGTTTGGCGACAATAAAGTATAAAGTATAAGTATAGGTATCATTGAAATTAGAACATCCAAGTTTACACTCAGTGGCCACTTTATTAGGTACACCTGCACACCTGCTTGTTAATGAAAATATCAAAAAGAGGATTGCTGGTGCCAGGCAGGCTGATTTGAGTATCTGAGAAACTGCTGATCCCCTGGGCTTTTCATGCAAAACAGTCTCTAGAGTTTACAGAGAATGGTGCAAAAAACAAAAAAAAAACATCCAGTGAGTGACAGTTCTGTGGGTGAAAGTGCTGTGTTAATAAGAGAGGCCAGAGAAGAATGGCTGACCAGGGGTTCAAGCTGACGGTAACTCAAATAACCACGCATGACAACAGTGGCGTGCAGAAGAACATCTCTGAACACACAACACGTTAAACCTTGAAGTGGATGGGCTACAGCAGCAGAAGATCATGTACATACACTCAGTGTCCACTTTTAGGTACAGAAGGTCTCTAATAAGGTGGCCACTGAATGTATGTTTTATGAATTGAATTTGACAGGAACCTATGGTTGGCTCTGGTATAGGATAGAGAGTTGGGTGAGGACAGGGGGAGGAGTGGTGGGGAAGGGAAACTAATTAGTGTAGTCATTTATAGCTGGTCAATTGCTTCAGGTAAGATGGGAATCAGATGAATTGTTTTGGTATTGAATGGACAGTTGACAAGTGCTGCCAGGATAGTGGGAATGATCCTGCAACTGTATTCCGGGAATAATGGGATTAGGGGAAGAAAGAGCAAAAGAAGATGTTGTGTTCAGGAGTCTGACATGTTTCAGCTTAGAATTACTTTCTTAGAAGCTTTAGCTAACACTCGTATTTTCAGGGATCCAGTAAACTAAATAATTTGAAAATAATAAATCTGGTGATGTTGGGAATCAAAAACAAAATGCTGGAAACACTCAGTAGGTCAGACAGCATCTGTGGAAGGAGAATCAAAATTAATTCTTCAAGTCTAAGGTTCTTTTCCAGAACTGGCAGAGAGAATTCTAACTTAGTTTTCATTAGGGCAGATGGCAGGGACAGGAATGGACAGTGGGAATATCTCTAAAAGGGGCGGCATGGTAGTGTAGTGGTTAGCACAACGCTTTACAGTACCAGCGACCTGGGTTCAATTCCCACCGCTGCCTGTAACGAATTTTGTACCGTGTGGGTTTCCTTCGGGTGCTCTGGTTTCCTCTCACAGTCCAAAGATGTACCGTTTGTAGTTGGTCATTGTAAATTGACCCATGATTAGACTACGATTAAAATGGGGATTTGCTGGGTGGTGTGGCTTGAAGGGCCTATTCCATGCTGTATCTCAATAAATAAGTAAGTAAATAAATAAATAAACAAATGAATTGGAATGGTTTAAGAGGAGTAATTATCAGCATAGTAATATACTGTAAGAGAAATCTTGAGCAACACACCAAAATGCTGGAGGTGCTCAGCATGCCAGGCAGCTTCTATCTGATCTCCCTCCTGGCACTTATCCCCACAAACAGGGCACCAAACAGTCCTTCCAGGTGAGGAAACACCTCACCTCTGAGTCTATCGGGGCTATCTCTTGTATCTGGCGTGGCCTCCCCTACATTGGAGGGCATCTGACACAGACTGGAAAGCCACTTCGCTGAGTACCTTCGCTCTGTCTGCCACAAAAGGCATAGGAGCAAAATTTGGCCCATCGAGTCTGCTCCACCATTCACTCATGGCTGATTTACTTTTCCTTGTCAAACCCATTCTCCTGCCTTCTCCCCATATTCTTTGTCACCCTTACAATCAACACCCTTTCAAGTTCACTTTATGACGGATGAAGATGAGGCAAATTGATATTATGAGCAATCAATGATTTGTCCTCCGCAATCGCCTTAGGCAGTGAATTCCACAGATTCACCATTCTTTTGCTAAAGAAATCCCATCTCATCTCTATTCTAAAGGGACATACTTTTATTTTGAGGCTTTGCCTTCTAGTGATAGATGCATCTCCTACCAAAACATCCTCACCCTGTTCACTCTATCCAGGTCCATTCGATGCATTTCAATGAGACTCCCCCCCCCCCCCCCCCCCACCACCACCACCGTAACAGTCTAAACTCCAGCAAGTAGAGGTCCAGAGCCAAATGCTACTCATATATTAACTCTTTAATCCATGACATCATTCTCATAAAGTCCTCCAATGTCAGCTTTTGGAAAGATATGGGCCCAAATCTGTCCACAGGGCACCGAATGTTGTCTGACCAACCTCATAAAGCCTCAGCATTACATTCTTACTTTATATTCCAGTCTTCTTGAAATGAGGACTCATTTGAAATGAAATCTTCCTGCAGGTTAACCTTTGGGGTCCCAAACCCCTTTGCACTTCCAGCATTTTCTATTTTGGTTTGAAAGAAATAATTTGCCCAGGCTTTAGATATATAGATTTCCCTGATCTCAGTTTTCAATGCATAAATCTATTTGATAAGCATAGATCAGTTTATCACTAAAATTTGTATGTCATTGTACTGTAATTTTTCTGTTAACTAACTTAATTGACATAAATCGTATGGTACACTTTGAAATTGCTTGACGTGCAAACTTATAGCAGATAAATATGAGGCAAGTTGATACTATGATCGATCAATATTTCCTTTCTCTTCTACCTGACGGAATTAAGTGTACAGGCTGAAGAAGTGGCTGGGTTGTAGGTCAGGGAAATGATTCATGGAGAGTGAAAGAGAGAGAATAAAGGAAGATTGTGCAGATAAAACATGACTTACAGGAAAAATCTTAACCAACACAGGATTGTGGGTGATAAATGAATATAGCTTTATAGTAGTAAACCACATGATGGATGGTTCTGATTTAATAACTCCTGCAGTGATGTTTTCACTTTTATGATGTGCCCTCATCTTTGTTCCAGATGTCATCTTGGGCTGACTTTCATTATAACTTCTCTCAATTTGTATCACAGAAACTTTTTTTCCAAAAGCAAATCTACTTCTGTTTTTACCTGTTGCGCAGTGACCTTAAAGCATGTTTGCATATTATTCCACCCCTTCACTTCAGGTTCAATGACAATAATTAGACAAGGTGGACAGGGTGTTTGGCATGCCTGCCTATGTTGGTCAATGCACCTGAGTACAAGAGTTGGGATGTCATGTTACAACTGCACACAGTACTGTGTGCAGTGTAGGTTGCCGAGCTATAATCTGGGAAGGCTTCACGAGCATTTGCAAGGATACTACATGGACTGGAGGGCTGAGCTATTAGGAGTGACCAATAAGGGTGGGACTTTCTTCCCTTTAATATTTAAGCTGAGAGGTGACCTCAAAGGTATATAAAATCAGAGGGGATATAGATAAGTTTGAAACGAACCCCACCACCCAAGAAAAAGACAAAATCATTGCATGGCAACACAGTAGCTGGCCAGATTGTAGGAAATTGGATTAATTCAACTATCAAGATAAGGTGATTACGTGGTTGTGAATGCCTGACTGTCGGAATAATTGATTTTATGAGGAAGTTCAAAGTAAATTTATTACCAGGTGTCACTATATACAACCGTAAGATTCATTTTCTTGCAATCGTTCACAGTAGAACAAAGAAACACAGTGGAATCAATGAAAAACTACACACAAGACTGACAAACAGTCAATGGTCACAAGAAGTCAAACTGCAAATACAAAAAAACAAGTAATAATGATAATTAATAAGTAAATAAATAATAGAGGTGTTGTAGAGTCCTTGAAAGTGAGTCCATAGGATGTGGAATCAGTACAGTATTGAGGTGAGTCAAGTTATCCAGAATAGTTCAGAAGCCTGATAGTTGAAGAGTAATAACAGTTTACTTGAAGCTATCCTGAACTCAACATTTTTCATGAAAAATTGCCCTATAATGATTTTGGAAAGTTGTTGTTCTGTTACCTTCACTTTTTAAATGTTTTAAGATGTTGGACTGTGTGGAGTAATCAGGGTGCTGTTGAAGTCTTTTCTGAGGTGAAAGCACCAATTTCTTCAAATACATTAGCCTTGCATGTAAATTTGTTACCTTTTCTTTTGCAGACAGAACCACCTCTCAACACACCAGAGAACCGAGAGTACCTTGCTGAAATCATGTTTGAATCCTTTAACGTCCCAGGTCTTTACATTGCGGTCCAGGTAAAAAGCTTACAACTAGCAGAGATCACTTGCGCAGCAGCATTTGAGACTGGGGTGAAATTCTTGACGTCAGTATCATTGGGGGAGAAGGGAACTGTGTGTTCCATATTGCAATTTCTGACATTTCATTGGCAGAGGCTTGCGAGCTGCTTGTTTGCCATTTTTCCTGGCTGGATATAATTTAAGGTGACTGAGGGGGAACCATCATTAGTTTCTTAAAGAAACCAAAAAGGTTAACCCAAGATGTGTTTTTTCTTGACATAACATTTTATTCACCTAAGCGATCAATTGATCGGGAGTTGTCACAAACAGAGAGTTGTGTTTTCATTAGAATTTCCCTTGCACTTTGTAGTCAAATCTGGTTTGTGCAGATGGGGCGACAGACTTCTTTCTCTGATAATTATTATGGGTCAGAAGCAAAGGTTAATAAATCTCAGCAGGCCAAATTGGATTTTCAGAGCACACAACTTCACAACCTCAACCTGTCCTGAAATTGAAGGTGTGGAGCACATACATCAATGGTAATTAAACAAGGCTCCGGCTTTATTGTTCAGGTTAATTAACTAGACACGTTTTTAAAAAAAAATATGAATCAGACTTAGCTCAAAGGTAACAGAAGAGGCAGTTCTGTATTTGGTGAACATACAGTTGAAATTGGTACTGGGGAGAGTTGGGAAAGGACCCATTTTTCTCTCTGTTTTTGTTATGAAAATGGTCTTGCTCCTGTCAAAAAAATTTCACTGGGACCAAGCTATACAGCTTTCTTGAGTCTTTTTCCCAATTTGCTAAGACCTTAGCTGATCTGATAACTTGCCTGAATTCAACCTTCCTATCTGATGCCCAAAACTCCCACAGACATGTAGAAAAGAGGAACAAGAGTGGGACGTTTGGCTGTTTGGACCATTAAACATGATATACTGTAGTTGATCATCCATTTCACTCACGTGGTCCTACTGCCTGCCATTTTCCTTTTAGCAGTAATAATTGTATCTACCTCTTTCTTGAATATGGTTTACTCTATGATTCACCCCTTCTTGAACAGGATTTGCCACTTAGAACCGAGGTCAGAGAAAAAAAAATTCTTAAGACATGGTGAATCTGTTGACTTGTCTTTCACAGAGAGTCGTGGAAACCAAGGTTTACTATGCTCTGAAGAAATTTTCTCCTGATTTCAGTCCTAATTAGTAAACTCTGTAAGTTGAGTAGGTTTCTGTGAGATTCCATAACAGTTTTTCATGACTCCAATGTACATAGGCTTAAGTGACCCAATCTCTCCTTGTATGTAAGGTCTGCCATTCTAGGAATCAATCTAGTTTACCTTTGTTGGATTTTCTCCGTGGTAAAAGCACCCTTCCTTGTATCATCATCATCATCATGTGCTGTGTCGTATGATGCAAGTGATCATGATCTCATGACCATGATTGTTCTTGGCAAATTGTTCTACAGAAGTGGTTTACCATTGTCTTTTTCTGGGCAGTGTCTTTACAGCCATTATCAATGCTCTTCAGAGTTGGTCTGCTTGGTGTCAGTGGTCACATAACCAGGACTTGTGATATGCACCAGCTGCTCATCTGACCGTCGACCACATGCTCCCACAGCTTCACATGACCCTGACTGGGGGAGCTAAGCAGGTGCTACACTTTGCCCAAGAGTGACCTGCAGCCTAACGGAGGGAAGGAGTGCCTTACACCTCCTTTGGCAGAGATGTAACTCCACCCCACCATCCCTTGTATAGGGCAATCAAAACTTCACACACAGCTCCATATGGAGACTCACCAAGGCCCTGTATAACCACAGCAAGACATCCTTACTTTGTCCTCAAATCCTTTTGCAATGACTAACACACTATTTACAGTACTTCCAAACTGCTTGCTGCAACAGAACATTTGCTTTCAGTGACTCCTTACACTGTCCACTGTCCCTTTTTTCTAATCTATCACAAATCACATCTGTCTTTTTCTATTTAAAACCAATTGCATAACTTCATAAGTTTATCTTTGCACTGATCCAACTTGTCCAATTTGCTTTGGAGCTTCTTAGCATGCTCTTAGCAACTCATATTCCACTCCAATCCTCAAGCCCCAATCCCCACACTAAGATGTTACATTGATCCATATTGGGAATAGTTGGCACCACAGCACTCATTCCTTACTGCCCTCCACTAATTACTGCCTACCACCTGGACAAAGATCGGCTAACTTATATGCTCAGTATCCTATCTTTCTACCAATTTTTCAATTCATACTAGTATATTACCTCCAAACAAACACACTTTAAATTTATACACTGGTCTCTTACGTGGAATATGAGTAAAGGTTTTCAAAGGTTGAAATATATCCACAGGTTATCCCTTATTAGTCTCTTTGTTACTTCCTTTAAAAAGTAGATTTGTAGATCCCAATTTCCCTTTCACAAACTCAAGCTGACCTTGTCCAGTTCCATTAATGTTTTCCAGATATTCTGTAATTACATTTTTTCCCCTCTGCTCCACAGTTGGGTTTGTTTCCATGGTTTCCTCCATTTCCTCTTCCTCTTCCTTTTTGCCACCCTCCAATCTATGAAATATCATCAGAGTCAAAAGAATTTTGGAGTATGATCACCAAGCCATCTACTTTTCCTGGCCACTTCCTTTAATAATGGCACAAATAGATTATCAGGCCTTGGCAATTTGTTAGCCTTTGGCCCCATTAATTTCCCCAGCATAATTCCTTTACGATAATCTATTCCTTTCTCCCTCTGAACCCTTGGTTCTGTAACATATCTGAGAGGTTATTTGGGTCCCTTGTGATGACAGAACCAAGATATGTACTTAATTTTTTGCCATTTCTCTGTTCTCAGTCATAATTATCTCCCTCCCTTCTGATGATTGTTTACCTATATTTATCCAGGCTTTCTCTTAACATGTAGAGTAGATTTGTCACAAAATCCATCTTTCCCCTATTAATCATTCATTTTGTTCTCTGCTGGAATTCTAAACTGTTTTCAGTCCTCAGCCCTGTTTTTCTATGATAATTGTATATGTCTCCTCTTTTAATCTAATAACATCTCTCAAGTCACAGTTGAGTCTCCCTCTGCTAACTTTATTTGATTGTCATGCCTTGATGTGCCTGGAGGCTGTGGAAGTGAGCGAGGTCCTCAATGAATACTTCTCTTTGGTATTCACCAATGAGAAGGAACTTGATGGTGAAGACAATATGAGTAAGGTTGTTGTTCTGGAGCATGTTGATATTAAGGGAGAGGAGGTGTTGGAGTTGTTAAAATATATTAGGACGGATAAGTCCCTGGGTCTTGATGGAATATTCCCCAGGCTGCTCCACGAGGCAAGGGAAGAGATTGCTGAGCCTCTGGCTAGGATCTTTATGTCCTCGTTGTCCACGGGAATGGTACCGGAGGATTGGAGGGAGGCGAATGTTGTCCCCTTGTTCAAAGAAGGTAGTAGGGATAGTCCAGGTAATTATAGACTAGTGAGCCTTAAGTCTGTGGTGGGAAAGCTGTTGGAAAAGATTCTTAGAGATAGGATCTATGGGCATTTAGAGAATCATGGTCTGATCAGGGATAGTCAGCATGGCTTTATGAAGGGCAGAGCGTGTCTAACAAGCCTGATAGAGTTCTTTGAGGAGGTGACCAGGCATATAGATGAGGGTAGTGCAATGGATGTGATCTATATGGATTTTAGTAAGGCATTTGACAAGGTTCCACACGGTAGGCTTATTCAGAAAGTCGGAAGGCGTGGGATCCAGGGAAGTTTGGCCAGGTAGATTCAGCATTGGCTTGCCTGCAGAAGGCAGGGGGTGGTGGTGGAGGAAGTACATTCAGCTTGGAGGATTGTGACTAGTGGTGTCCCACAAGGATCTGTTCTGGGACCTCTACTTTTCATGATTTTTATTAACGACCTGGATGTGGGGATAGAAGGGTGGGTTGGCAAGTTTGCAGATGACACAAAGGTTGGTGGTATTGTAGATAGTGTAGAGGATTGTTGAAGATCACAGAGAGACATTGATAGGATGCAGAAGGCGGCTGAGAAGTGGCAGATGGAATTCAACCTGGAGAAGTGTGAGATGGTACACTTTGGAAGGACAAACTCCAAGGCAGAGTACAAAGTAAATGGCAGGATACTTGGTAGTGTGGAGGAGCAGAGGGATCTGGAGGTACATGTGCACAGACCCCTGAAAGTTGCCTCACAGGTGGATAGGGTAGTTAAGAAAGCTTATGGGGTGTTAGCTTTCATAAGTCGAGGGATAGAGTTTAAGAGTCGCAATGTAATGATGCAGCTCTATAAAACTCTGGTTAGGCCACACTTGGAGTACTGTGTCCAGTTCTGGTCGCCTCACTATAGGAAGGATGTGGAAGCATTGGAAAGGGTACAGAGGAGATTTACCAGGATGCTGCCTGGTTTAGAGAGTATGCATTATGATCAGAGATTAAGGGAGCTAGGGCTTTACTCTTTGGAGAGGAGGAGGATGAGAGGAGACATGATAGAGGTGTACAAGATAATAAGAGGAATAGATAGAGTGGATAGCCAGCACCTCTTCCCCAGGGCACCACTGCTCAGTACAAGAGGACATGGCTTTAAGGTAAGGGGTGGGAAGTTCAAGGGGGATATTAGAGGAAGGTTTTTTACTCAGAGAGTGGTTGGTGCGTGGAATGTACTGCCAGGGTCAGTGGTGGAGGCAGATACACTAGTGAAGTTTAAGAGACTACTAGACAGGTATATGGAGGAATTTAAGGTGGGGGGTTATATGGGAGGCAGGGTTTGAGGGTCGGCACAACATTGTAGGCCGAAGAGCCTGTACTGTGCTGTACTGTTCTATGTTCTATGTTCTATGTCATGGAGGAACGGACAATTGTTGCAAATTATATGTGCCTTTTCTTTATTACCCATTGACTATCCCCAATCTATCTTCAGTAATCTGTACTTTATTCTTTTGTTCAAATACCGGACCCTAGTTTCTGTTTTGGTAACTTCAGTCTCTATCTTAATGAAGAATTCCATCATGCTGTGCTCACTCTTCCTCAAAGGGCAACATACAAAAATATTGCTAATCATTGCACAATGCATTTAGGATAGCCTGTTTTCTGATCAGCTGCTTAACATATTGTCTAAACAAACACTAGTATGTACTATTTTGTAAGATGATACTATTTTGTAAAGTGAATCTCAGGCCTGTATATGGTGACATTTATATACTTTGATGATAAATTTATCTTGACCTTTGGACATATTTCAGAAGTTTTGCCTCACAGTTTTAAAACTGCTTTATCCAATCTATACAACACACACAAAATGCTGGTGAACGCAGCAGGTCAGGCAGCATCTATAGGAAGAAGTACAGTCGACGTTTCGGGCCGAGACCCTTCATCAGGACTAACTGAAAGAAGAGATAGTGAGAGATTTGAAAGTGGAAGGGGGAGATCCGAAATGATAGGAGAAGACAGGAGGGAGAGGGAAGAAGCTAAGAGCTGGAAAGTTGAGAAAGTTTGCCAATTCAGCCCAAAATGTTGATGGTTTATTCCTTTCCATAGATGTTGCCTGACCTGCTGAGCTCCTCTAGCATTTTTTGTGCTTTGCTCTGGATTTCCAACATCTGCAGAATCCCTTGTGCTTAAGACAGCTCCTTTCCTCACCAGGCAAACTCTTTGTCCCAGAAATCAATCTGGTGAATCTTTGCTCTGTTATCTTCAATGGTAGTTATCAATCCCTTAAATAAGGAGACAGTACTGTGCCGTAGGAATTACCTCATCAAATCTCTGTAGGCAAGATTTTTCTTACTTTCCTGGACTGAAGAAAAAGACCAATTCCCATTTGCCTTCCTAGTTGCCAGTACACCACATTAATTTTCTCTGTTTTCCTTTACAAAGATTGAGGTTGGGGGTTTTCACTGAATATTAAATTATCTCAAATCACTTCCCTTTTTTCAGAATTGTTGAATTCAGCACAAGATATGATTTTTTCAGTGCAGCATGTTTAGAATTAGAAAATACAATTTTGCTAAAATGCTATTCAGAGGAATGGGTGATATTTTATATTTATTAATATCATGTACAAATTCCACTGGATATACAACAATGTGTAACCTTTCGGGATTTATTTTAAATTGTAGGCCGTGCTAGCCTTGGCCGCATCGTGGACCTCACGGCAGGTGGGAGAACGCACGTTAACAGGCTTGGTAATAGACAGTGGTGATGGAGTGACCCATTGTATTCCAGTGGTGAGTATATTAGTTAAATGCACCCAAATGATCGTCATATCTGCTGTAACAGGGTTGAGATTCGGGTCAGCTAGAAAGCTGAACGAAGTTAAACAGTGCGGAAACACGAGGAAATCTGCGGATGCTGGAATTTCAAGCAACACACATAAAAATTGCTGGTGAACGCAGCAGGCCAGGCAGCATCTATAAGAAGAGGTACAGCTGACGTTTCGGGCCGAGACCCTTTGTCAGAACTATCTGAAAGAAGAGATAGTAAGAGCTCTTACTATCTCTTCTTTCAGTTAGGCCTGACAAAAGGTCTCGGCCCGAAACGTTGACTGTGCCTCTTCCTACAGATGCTGCCTGGCCTGCTGCGTTCACCAGCATATTTTTATGTGTGTTGCTTAAACAGTGCGGGGCAAGTTTTTTCACGCAGACTGTTGTGTGCCAGGAATGCACTGCCAGGGGTGGTTGTGGAAGCAAATATGAAAGAGGTGTTTAAAAGGCTGTTAGACAGGCATATCAGTATAGCAAGAATGGACATTGTATAGGCAGAGGGGATTAGGTTGGAAGATTCTGGTAACACAGTACTTGCAAAAAGGTAATTTAATAGTTACTGGACCGAGTTTATCTGGTGGTGGTTCTGAATGGAGCTATTGGCAATTACCATTCAAGCTGAAGTTAATTCTACACTTGCATGCATGGACTGTGAACTGGGGATTAACAGACAAATATTTGGAGTCAGGTCCATTATTGCATGTTGTTCTGGGACTTCATAGCAAGGTCTGGTCTTGCTGAAGGATTGGCCCCTGGGATAAAACCTAGAACTCCTTTAATTTTGGTGGGAATTGTGGACCTGCAGATAAGCAATTTAAAAAATTATTTTGAACTGCTTAATGCATTAGGGTAGGGCTGTAGTAATTGCCTATTTTCAGATGCCTGATAAAAGTGGTATGCTTCCAATTTGTACTGCTCGTAATGATAATATTTGCATAATGTTGCTGGGTAGAAAATTCCAGAATACTCGCCCAGCTCTGATGGAGAAATAGATGTCCCAATCATTGCTGGAGGTGATTGGATTCCCAAGATTTTTTTGTTTTTGTCTTTAGTTGTAGAAGCTGTAAATGAGAAAGGTATTGTCAAGGTAAGTTTGCCAAGCCGCTGCTCTTTATAGCCTGAAACCTGCAACTGAAAGTAACTTCAAGGCTATGGGTGCACAATTATTACTAAACAGTAAATTGGACAACAGCTTTCAATGACTCAAAAAGTGGAAATTTGCAAGTAGCTGTTTAAATTAGCTTGATTCTTCTGAAACATGATCATCCCAGTGAAATGATGCAGAAAACATACGATGAACTGTACAAGAAATGGGTGGTAAGGTAGTATGGCAGTTAGCATAATGCTGCTTCTGCGCCAGTGATCACCGATCGAGGTTTAATTTCTGCCTGTAAGGAGTTTGTACATTCTCTCTGTGACTGCGTAGGATTTCCTCCGGTTGCTCCAGGTCTCTCCCATATCCCAAAGATGTATGGATTTGGGCATGCTGTGTCATCGCCGGAAGTGCGGCAACACTTGTGGGCTGCCACCAGCACAACCTTGATTTGATTTGACTTGACGCAAATGGCACAATTTTCACTGTACGTTTCAATGTACATGTGGCAAATAAAGCTGATTTTATATAACTGTTGTAGTTCCAAAGGAAAGTAACACCATGACAAGTCTTAACTGGGATCCATTAATTTCTCAGCCACTTTTTCCATCAGATTTTAATATTTTTGTTGGAGAATTAAAATGAATTGTAACACTTTTTCTCCTTTCTTATTTTTCTTTGAATTCAGTCTCTTTTGTTTTCTCTGCGTGACTTGACTTTTCATTTCCGTGTTTAGAATCAGTGTGATTTAGTAAAGCTTAGTAAAGCAATGAAGCCTCATCATTCTGGTTGGTTAAGTAGGTGTGTTGTCACCTCTTGATAGCTACAGATCAGATTTGCACATTTACTGTAGGCTCCACTGCAAAAGCCTGTTGTTTTTAGCAGACTGATAAACTGCTACAGCAAACTCCAGATGGCCCATGGTTAATGGGCAATAGACACAGGATGTTGAGCAGGTGAACTATTCTGAAATAAAGTAGGCAACGCAAGAAACACTCATCAGGTCAAAGAGCACCTGTGGAAAGGAAAACAAGCAAGAGATACAGTAACACACATAAAATGCTGGAGGAACTCAGCAGTCCAGGTAGCATCTATGGAAAAGAGTACAGTTGCTGTTTTGGTCGAGACCCTTCAGCAGGACTGGTGGATTTCGTAAGAGACACAGTTAATGTTTTAGGTTTAATCTCTTTCTTCAGAACACTCATTAACCTGCCCTCCCTTTCCACAGATGCTGCCCAACCACCATGTTCTCTTTTTATTTCAGAATTCCAGTGTCTGCAGTTTCATTTTCACTCCTCTCCTGGTGCTTTTTACTATTAAAGTTTAATATTAATATTTTTGTTCTCATGGCCAAGCTTCTGATCATCTAACCTGATAGTGGAGTTATCACTTTATTTAGTTAATATTCCTGTAAAACACTGTGGATCACTCTGTTACGTTAGGGGTGCAATATAAATGGAAGTTCCCAATGTGTCTGTGGCCCTTCATGTTCACAGCCGAACATCACATTACACCACTAGATGGCAGATGAGCTTTGGAGGTTAATGTAGCATTCAGATCTACAAGTGATTTTTTTCTCAGCAAGGAGCACCTTTGGTCTTGAATGATAGAAGATTTCAAAGGTTCAAAGTACGTTTATTATCAAAGTAGCTATGCAATATACAACCCTGAAATTCTTCTTCCCACAGACAGCCACAAAACAAAGAAACACCATGGAACCCGTTCAAAGAAAATACTAAACACTCACGTGCAAAAATAGGAACAAATCATGCAAACGGCAAAATATGGGCAAAAAACACATAGAATATTAACTACTAAAAGCAGAGAGTACTTGAAACAGTTGAGGAATGTTCAGTTTAGTTCAGTTCAATTTAGTGCTGTGTCGTTCGTTAACAGCAGGCTGCAGAGCCAATCTACCCCAATCAAAATCACACAAAATAACAATAAAATAAAGGAGTAACCAGAAACTAGAAACACAGAACATGAGCTGCAGAATCCAATCCACAAACTGTGTCAAGTTAAACCTTGCCCAAGGCCCAAGACTCCAGCACCATCCTCCAGCAACAGGGAGTGAGAGGGAGAGAGAGACCGGTCAAATGCAGGCACCTTCCTCCAGTAGCAGTAAGTGGGGGGGGGGGGGGGGGGAGGTGAGGGAGAGAGGGACACTGGTCACACGCAGGCAGATGAGGCTGAACACACACTCGTTTTCCACTCTCCAAGATGCTTGGCCTCTAGGCCGTATAGTCTGCTCCAAACCTCACTGAACTCCCTTGGAGACAGCAAGGTGCCAGATCCCTCAATCAGCCTGAAAGCTCAACATCAAAACCCAGATCACAGGTTCCAATGATGCTTAGCTTAGTAGTAGAATTGTATTTGACAGAAGGAATAAAAGAAGCTTGTGAACTGTCTGAAGGATGTCGCCTTTAGTTGCGTTGTTCGCTGGCCCCATCTTCTTCAGTTAATGTTTTATGTTTGTGATATAAAAACAAATGTCGATGTGCCGTTGTCCCTTTCAAGTGGTTGACTAAGTTTCTTAGAGGTTTGCGCAGATTTTGCATGTCAACTAAAACTTTGAAGAACTTCTATAGACGCACAGTACAGAGTATCCTAACTGGTTGCATCATGGCCTGGTATAGAAACACCAATGCCCAGGAATGGAAAAATCTATAAAAGTGGTGAATACAGCACAGTCCGTCACAAGCAAAGCTCTCCCCATTATTAAGCACATCTCCAAGCAGCGCTACCGCAAGAGAGCAACATCTATCATCAAGGATCCCCACCATCCAGGCCATGCTCTCTTCTCACTACTACCACCGGGCAGGTGGTCCCATACCACCAGGTTCAGAAACAGTTATCACTCTTCAACCATCAGGCTCCTGAACCAGCATGGGTGACCTTACCCACCACAATTCTGAACTTATTCCACAACTTACAGACTTACTTCCAAGGACTCTGCAGCTTACCCTCTCAGTGTTATTTACTTTTGGCATCTGCACAATTTGTCGTCTTTTGCACATCAATTGTTTGTCAGTCTTTATGTATAGTTTTTCACAAATTCTATTGTGCGTCTTTACTTTCCTATAGTTGCCTGCGAGAAAGTGAATCTCAGGGTAGCATGGGGTGATGTATACATACTTTGATAATAAATTTACAAAGTACTTTGACTTTGAAGTTGGCCTGATGGGATCTTGCATTGACTACTTTTGGATGAATGGTTCTCAAACTATTTTCCCGCTAATTATTGTACATGCAGCTTGATTCATAGGTCTGCAGTTACGTGTGAGTGTTTGATTAATTCTTTTTATCCTGGCCAACCAATAAGAATGATTTAATTCTCTGAAAACTAATCATTCCACTTAGAAGGTGTTTTTAAAAATAAATTAATAATTACATTTGAGAGATCCTTTGTAGGAAATAATCAATAATTGCTACTCTTTAATATCAAAGTTCAAAGTAAGTTTGTTATCCAAGTACCCAAGTATCTAAGGTGAGAGGGAATAATTTCAAAGGAGATGTGAGAAACAAATATTTTTACACAGTGTGGTGGGTGCCTGGGATGTGCTGCCTTGGGTGGTAGATACATTGGGACCTTTTTAAAGAGACATTTAGATAGTCACATGTATGTGAGGTAAAAGAGATTAGTATAATTGGCCATTTGATTCCTAATTTATTTGGTTTGGCACAACATTGTGGGCTGAAGGCCTTCTCCTGTGTTCTATGTTTTATGTTCTGTCCTGGTTTACAGTGCAATAAAATGGCCCGCTTCATTCGCAAGTAGTTGGTTTGGGTTATGTCAGGGTTACATAGCTGGAGATACCAGCACACCATGTTGAGGACTGAATTCCAGAGGTGGGGTTAGAAAAGTTACCCTTAATGTATGACTACAGTTGACCGTCTGTGGTGTCAATGAGTAGTGACCATGCTGAACTTATGACTTAAAGCTATAACTTATGTGACCCTCAGGTTCTGTCAGCTGTGTAAGTCTAGGGAAAACAACCTCTGGTCCCACCAAACATGTGAGAGTGAGGTGCAAAACCTCCTGTTTGGGTGAATGTTGCATGATGTGTTACCCTGTTACAAATCAGTAGCATGAAATATCAGTACACCATATGTAATTAAATGATTTAGATTTATAATTCTTAATTTAAAGTAAAACAAAAAGAATAAGGCCCATTTTAATGAAACAGTCTAATGTGCAAGCTGGAGCTCATGGTTTCCCGTCAGTTAGTCCTCCACTGATTTCCCCCCCCCCCCCCCCCCCCCAGCGTTGTCGACTCCCGGTCCCATTCCAAGTCCACTCCGTCTACAACCTCTCCGTTTTGGCATCTTCTCTCTTCATCTTCCACCGAACAAAAGATCTAGAACACCTCGCTCTCAGGCACACAACAAGAAAAGAAACACTCCCTTCATTGGATGGCACACATTCCAAAGCCCCTGTTATCTCTAGTCACAACCCAAACACAGCTGCTATAGAAAAACCATTACATTAGCAGTGAAACCTCTCCCAGGGCGTTGAGGAACTGATTCCTCAATCTATGGACTCACTTTCAAGCACTCTACAACTCATGTTCTCAGTGTTATTTATTTATTTTTGTATTTACATAATTGGTCTTCTTTTCTTCATTGGCTTCTTATCAGCCTTTGGAATGAATCTCAAGGTAGCATATGGTGACATATACGTACTTGGATAATAAGTTTACTTTGAACTTTGATCCAAGGGAAGACACCATAATGGCTGGAATCTTACCTTGCACAAGTCAGGACCATGAGAGCAAACTTTCCACTTGCTTCGACTTTTGGTTTGAACCACAGTCACCAAGTTCAATATCATCTCCACCATTCATTCTTCTCATACCAGGGCACCAAGTGTACCATCAGCATAATGAGGTGTTGTCACCAACATGGGCTACTGCAGTGTGGAGGGGAACCTGTGCACCCCATACACTGGTCTTCTCTATGGTAGTGCAGATCTTATAAAACCCATGAGTATTGAGCACCAAGATTCACCATCCCCTGCACATTCTTCTCCAGATCACACACAATACCATCTTTAATTGAAAATATTGACGCATAGGGAGATACATTGGGGACGCAGGCTCACTGAGTACACCAAACAGCCAATTGTGCACTCATCCTACCGTAACCTATTTTATTCTCTCCACATTGCTATCATACTTTTATATTCTACCGCTCATATACACACAAGGGGCAATGTACAGCCGCTGTGTAACCCATGGTCGTGGGGTGAATGTGCAAATGCCACAGAGATGTCACCAGAGGTCAGGATTGGATGTGGGTTGCAGAGCTCCGTGGCAGCAATTCTACTAGGTATATCCCGGTGCTGCAAAAATCAGTTTTGTCAGCATCACTAGGTACGGGTCTGGGTACGCTCAACCCTTTGGCATTTAGTGCTTAATCTCACGGGGACTGCCGTTCCTCACTAGCAAATTGTGGACTGGGGATGGACAAGAAATCCCAAACAAAGTTCAAACCCACAAAATGAATCAATCAAATTGGATCAATATAATCTGTATTGGTACTTTACTTTAGGATTATTAATATTCTTCCTGAAGTCAACTTTTCCTCCGAGGTGCAAATTAAAATATCAATGTAATACATTCCATTGCATTGGAAAACGAGAGTGTGGTGTGAAAGATGCAGATCTTTAGTAAGTGTTTGCAGTTTGAGAAATCAATTTGTAGATGTGTTATGACTTTTTTTAACCAAGGCTCTTTTGTTGTGTCCTAATTTTGGGCTATGTTTATTTAAAGGTTCCTGTTAAAAATACTGACAATTTTGGGGCTCTGAATGAAAGTTTCTACCTAGTTATTTAAAGATACAACACAGGAACAGGCCCTTCCAGTCCAGTGAGCCCGTACCACCGGAATGCACCCTGGTGAACTTTTATGGTGGAGTGTACTGAACATTTTGACAAGCACAGGAAAATCTGCAGATGCTGGAAATCCAAAGCAACACACGCAAAATACTGGAGGAGCTCAGCAGCACCTATAGAAAAGAGTAAACAGTCAACGTTTCGGGCTGTGACCCTTCATCATGACTCTTTTCCATAGATGCTGCCTGGCCTGCTGAGTTCCTCCAGCATTTTGTGTGTATTGCAATAAACATTTTGAATTGTTTTTCAAGCAGGTTTCTATGGGTAAAAGCCTTAGAATTGCTTTATTTATTTAATAAATTGTAGAGTAGGGGTGTCACTGGCCAAGCCAGCATTAATTCACTGTCAGAGGTCATGTTCTTGAACTGCTGTGGTCTGTGTGGTGAAAATACTTGCCCAATGCTGCTAAGAAGAGATTCCATGGTTCTTTTTTCCCCAGTGGCAATACAGGATCAATAGGCTTTTCCCAAGTCAATGCAGAATGTGTGCCTTGCAGGGGGATTTGCGAGTGGTGGTGTTTTCAGTGTTTACTATCCTAATCGACAGTCATTTAGATGTCGGAGGTGCTGTTGGAGGAGTCTGAGGAAAAGGAGGACGCAGTGTTCGGCGGAGTGAGTGTCCAAAGAGAAATGAACCAAGTAGGAGGGAACTGGGTTCTTTGTGCTCAGTTATCAGGGCTCCATGATACCTTTTTCCAAAGGTAAAAAAAACAGAGCAAACTGTAAAATATTGGAGAATAAGAGTTAAATGAGCTAAAAACTGCGAAGTTTATAGAACTGCTAAGTAATTATAGGTAGT
Source organism: Mobula birostris (assembly GCF_030028105.1). Lineage (NCBI taxonomy): Eukaryota > Metazoa > Chordata > Chondrichthyes > Myliobatiformes > Myliobatidae > Mobula > Mobula birostris. Next base: position 213,924,011 of record NC_092372.1, on the reverse strand, counting down.
AGGAAGTGGCTTAGGATGGTGGTGAATATTGGTAGCTCGGTTTGAGGTGACTGATGTCGCAGTGTGCACCGATCTTGGCAATTATCTTGCCAAACAAAGGTGCAGGCAAACACAAAGCAGGCGCAAGAATTTTTAAAAGCGTTGTTCTCTTCTGATAACTCCGTAAACAAACATATTGAAATAGACGCCATCTACAAACTCCTAAGAGCCAAAGGGACACAAGCCAATAGAATTGAAAGGTCAGCTGAAGGGGCAGCCAATCAGAATCGGGGGAAGCAAACTGGGGGGTGGGGCATTATATGATTGCAAGCACTCCCAGAGAAAAACACCAACAACAGTGCACTGGTGATGAAGTGTCCACGAGCTAATTACTAAGCTCAGCAAACACCGTAACATCAAACAAATAAGAAGTGGTGTTAGGTGCAAACTAATGATATTTAAATGGAAACTAAATGCAAAAGGTCAGTGTAGATAAAGCATTTGTTCACGGGACAGTGCATACTGGGAAGATGTTCAAAAGTACTTACTGGTGAGTGGAATCCTTCTACATAATTAAATTTAGGCCAATTTGAGAAAGCACTTACCTTAATTGCAGGAAATAAGGTAGCAAAAAGAAGGTAATGCCCTTTTAGTTGTTAGTGACGGAGACCAGTGAGTTTGATTGAATCAAGTGCAGCTGAGAAAGACAACAAATCACTTGGTCAATTCGGAGGGGAGCATGGAACCATGAGAGGTAGAGCAGGCTGATGTGAGAGCTTCCGGCCTCTCCAAATGCTGTGCTCGAATAGAACAGAGTCTGGAGGAAATGTCAGACAGCAGTGTTATTATAAACGCAAACACGAGGAATTCTGCAGATGCTGGAAATTCAAGCAACACATATCAAAGTTGCTGGTGAGCGCAGCAGGCCAGGCAGCATCTCTAGGAAGAGGTACAGTCGAGGCTTCGGGCCAAGATCCTTCGTCAGGACTAACCGATTCTGATTGGCCTCCCCTTCAGCTGACCTTTCAATTCTATTGGCTTGTGTTCTTTGGCTCTTAGGAGTTTGTAGTTGGCGTCTATTTCAATATGTTTGTTTACGGAGTTATCACAAGAGAACCATGCTTTTAAAAATTCTCGTGCCTGCTTTGTGTTTACCTGCGCCTTTGTTTGGCAAGCTAATTGCCAAGATCGGTGCACACTGCGATATCAGTCACCTCAAACCGAGCTACCAATATTCACCACCATCCTAAGCCGCTAGTCAGTGTTATTACAAACATGGTCAACATAGTGGGAAAGATGCAATGAGGCTCTAAATAAGGCTTCAGAGGATTTTAATTTACTCAGCCTCACTAATCTTCAGCTTGGGTAGGTGTACACCTAGTGGCTATTTTAATAGGTACCTCCTGTACATAATAAGGTGGCCACTCAGTGTATGTTTATGGTCTTCTGTAGTCCACCCACTTCAAGGTTTGATATGTGTGTTCAGAGATGTTCTTCTGTACACCACTGTTGTAAAGTGTGGTTATTTGAGTTACTATCACCTTCCTATCTACTTAACCAGTCTGGCCATTGGCCTCTCTCAGTAACATGGCATTTTCATTCACAGAACTGTTGCTCACTGGATGTTTTTTTGGTTTTTTTTTGCACCATTCTCTGCAAACTTTAGAAATTGTTCTGTGTGAAAACCCTTGGAGATCAGCACTTTCTAAGATATTCAAACCACCCTGTCTGGCACCAACAGTCATTCCACGGTCAAAGCTTCTTAGTTCACATTTCTTCTCCTTTCTGATGTCTGAAGAACTGAAGCTTTTAAGTTGCTGCCTCATGATTGACTGATTAGATATTTACATTAATATGCAGGTAATGTAATATAGTTCAACATAGTGGAAAGAAATGCTATGATGCCCCAATAAAAAGCTAAGGGCCTGAAGTTCTTTACTCAGCCTCACTGATCTTCTTCTTAGGGAGACATAGGATAAAAACACAGTTGATCTACTGTTGAAAGGTTTAGAAGGACAAGGAAGTGTGAAAAGAGAAGTTGATCCACTGCAGAAGATACATCGTGAGCTGGAAGGTGACAATTTATGAGGTCCACTGCTCTCAACTTTACCTTGGGAAGAAGAACAATGAACAATTGCTCACTGTCCCCGCTGTCTTTGGTCAAGGAGCTGCAGCTAGTAGTTATATGTTGATGTTGTAATATCTGGCCATTACTCTTCTGCCTCCGAGGTGTTCTTGTTCTCCTCAGGTAAAGAGAATGTGTTTGAGAGAAAAAATCTAGAAATCACAATTCTAAACACATAGAATTGTTATATATTGATTTTACCTTGGGTCCACAGGTAATTTAACCTGCAAAACACTAAAACTGGAATTTGCTATATTCAGGACAGGATATCATAGTTAGCTGTGCAATAAAGCAACATACAACATGCTGGAGGAATTCAGTCCTAATGAAGAGTCTCAGCCTGAAATGTCAACCTTTTATTCCCCTCTAGATACCTCCTGTCTTGCAGAGATCCTCCAGCAATTTTGTGTGTTCTGGATTTCCAGCTTCTGCAAACTCTCTTGTGTTCACAGTTGGCTGTACAAGAACCAACATTTCCATGATCACTGCATTTCAATCTATATCAGCAGTTTGGCACAGGGTGATGTCAAAAGCTGACTTATCTCCAGGGACGGTGGAAAAGGATTACCTTAACTGGCTGCGATTAACATTCACAACCTTGAGTTACTGTAGAATGAGGGGTCAGCTTCTTTCACCAACACTGATTTAGTAACATTTATATCAGAGTTATAGAGTTGTAGAGCACAGAATGAGGCTATTTAGCCCAACTTGGCCATATTGACCAAGTCGCCTACATGAGCTACATGTCCCATTTTCCTGTGCTTGGCCTGAATCTCTCAAAACTTACCCAAGTATCTGTCAAATGCCTTTTAATTGCTATATTTGTACTCACCATTTCCACTGGAAGCTTGTTCCATGTAACCCTGCCTTCTGTGTGAGAAAAATAGTCCCTCAGATCCTCTTTAAATCTTTCCCCTCTCACTGGGAGAAGGTAGGAGATTGGGGCTGAGAGGGAACTGGATCAGCCATAATGAAACGTTGGAGCAGACTACTCAGTAAGCCAGATAGCCTAATTCTGCGCTCCTGCAGCTTATGGTCCCCTACCATGGGGAAAAGACTCTGACCATTCACCTCAGCAGTTGATGCAGCGCTTTACAGCACCAGCTGCAAGATCCGAGTTTGATATCTGTTGCTGTCTGTAAGGAGTTTGTACGTTCTCCCCATTACCGTGTGGGTTTCCCCCGGCACTCTGGTTTCCCCATTCCAAAGGCATACGTTCAGGGTTAATGACTTGTGGGCATGCTGTGTTGGTGCAGGAAGTGTGGCAACACCTGTGGGCTGCCCCCCCCACAATCCTCACTGATTTGATTTGATATGAACAGTGCATTTCACTGTATGTTTCAATGTACATGACAAATAAAGCTAATCTTTCTTCTTTAATCCTTAGCTATACCCTTTGTGATCTTATATACCTCTATAATGTCACTACTTAACCTCCTATGCTCCAGGGAAGAAAGCTCCAATCACTCCTTATAACCCAATCCCCTTGCCATTCCCAGGAATGTCCTTGTAAATCTTCCCTGCACCCTTCCCAGTTTAACAACATCCTCCTGGTAGCTAGGTGACCAGAACTGCACACAGTGTGATCTCGTCAATGTCTGTTATTATTGTAATTTGATGTTCCAACTCCTGTACTCAGTGTCCTGACTGAATCATTGAACCACAGACTGAAGTAGATCATTTGGTCCACTGAGCCTGCTCTACTCTGCTATTGAACAATTTCATGGTTGATATACTTCTGGAATTAATTTCAAAGTTCAAAGTATGCCCAGTTGTCAAACCCCTAGGTTCCTCACACAGCCTGGAATCTTAGCAGTGCCTGTTTCGAATCCACTTAGTGACCAAACCTCCACAGCTCTCTGGATCGGAGATTTTCAAATATTCACATGTATTGAAGAAAGACATTTCTCTACATCTTGGCTCTATCTCTTATTTTGATTCAGTAACCCTTTGTGGTAGTCTCCGTAACCATATTGGCCAGTTGAGGTGACTGAAAAATTGTATGTGTTAGTGACGTCATCATTCAACCTAATGTCCTCTGGAGATGAGAAATCTAGTCTACTCAGTCTTTCCGTATTGTAGACTTGCCATCCCAGGGACCAGTCCACTAATGTTTTACAGTCTTTCCTCTTCAGTAAGTGTATTTCTGGTTGAGCAAAGACACCAGAATTGTCCAGGTGTGGTCTCATCCTGGTCATATATAATTGGAAAATTACACCATTATTGTTGTGCTCCAATTTTTTTGCAACAAAGGCCAGCTATCCCTTACCTTCCTGGGATGTTGGTAAAATGAATGTAAGATCATAAGACAGGAGCAGAATTAAGCCATTTAGTCTCTCACCATTCTATCATGGCTGATCTATTATTCCTCTCAACCCCATTCCCCTGCCTCCTCCTCGTAACCTTTGGTGCCTTCACTAATGAAGAACCTAACGACCCCGCTTTAAAAATACCCAATGACTTGGCCTCCACAGCCGTCTATGGCAATGAATTCCACGGATTCACCACCCTCTGGCTAAAGAAATTCCTCCTCATCTCTGTGCTAAAGGAATGTTCTTGTATTCTGAAGCTGTACCCTCCGGTCCAAGTCTCACCCACTATAGGAAGCATCCTCTCCACATCCACTCTATCTAGGCAATTTAATATTCACTAGGTTTCAATGAGAACCTCCCTCATTCTTCTAAACTCCAGTGAATATAGGCCCTGAACATCTAACACTCCTCATATGGTAACCCTTCATTCCCGGGATCATTCTCATGAGCCTCCTCTGAACCCTCTCAAATGCCAAGACATCCTTTCTTAGATAAGGAGCTCAAAACTGCTCACAATACTTCAAGTGCAGTCCGACCAATTCCTTAGAAAGCCTCTGTAAACACAGAGATTCTACAGATGCTAGAAATCCAGAACAAACCACACAAAATGCTGGAGGAACTCAACAGGACAGACAGCATCCATAGAGAGGAATAATCTGTCGACGTTTCAGGCCCAGTACCTTCATTATGTGGAATGTAACTGTATTAGTTAAGGAACCTTGTAACTGGAGCACGAGGCAAATTGTGTTGTCAAGCAATTGTTTTACCATATAAGCTCTTTTTATGGATATCTGTGAAAAGCAAATTTATCTTTTATGTGGAGTTTGCTAGCACAATGAGTGGGAGGCTTTGCATTTTTGAAGGCTTGATTCAATATTTTTGTAGATAAAAATATGCTTATATATTTAGATAAAATTACTGCTGACAATTTGAAAAAAATAGGAAAAACGGGTTTTACAGCTCCTGACAAAGTCCGTTATCGTTTTTTTTTCCATCGGCGTTCAGAGAGGCGGGACTGCGCAGGTGTGTGATATCGGGCAGTGAAGCGCGAAAGATTTAAAAGGACAGAAATCCTGCTTCGGGTTTAATTCGGAGAAGGAAGTCTGAGAATCAAAGCGGACTGCGGAGTGAGCCGGGAGCAGAGTGAAGGTTTAAGGGCTTTGGCTCAATGGGCTTAGGCGGAAACGGGCGAGGCGCGGAAGGTTTGGTATTCATTTTTTGTTGTTATTTGAGGAGGGGGCGGTATGAGTGTGAGGGCAGCTTGTTGTTCTCGGTGCCGGATGTGGGAGGCCCTGGAGTCTCCCAGCCTCCCGGACATCCACATCTGCCTCAGGTGCACCAAGATGCAGCTCCTAAGGGACCGTGTTAGGGAACTGGAGCTGCAGCTCGATGACCTTCATTTGGTCAGGGAGAGTGAGGAGGTGATGGAGAGGAGTTACAGGCAGGTGGTCACACAGGGGCCATGGGAGGCAGACAAGTGGGTCTCGGTTAGGAGGGGGAAGGGGAAGAGTCAGGTAATAGAGGGTACCCTGGTGGCTGTGCCCCTTGACAATAGGTACTCCTGTTTGAGTACTGTTGGGGGGGGACAGCTTACCCGGAGGAAGCGACAGTGGCTGTGCCTCCGGCACAGAGCCCGGCCCTGTAGCTCAGAAGGGTATGGAAAGGAAGAGGAGGGCAGTTGTAATAGGGGACTTGATAGTAAGGGGGTCAGATAGGCGATTCTGTGGATGCAGTCCGGAGACCCAGATGGTAGTTTGACTCCCTAGTGCCAGGGTCCGGGATATTTCTGATTGTGTTCAAGATATCCTGAAGTGGGAGGGTGAGGAGCCAGAGGTCGTGGTACATATAGGTACCAATGACATAGGTAGGAAAAGGGATGAGGTCCTGAAAGGAGAATATAGGGAGCTAGGAAGGGAGTTGAGAAAAAGGACTGCAAAGGTAATCTCGGGATTACTGCCTGTGCCACGCGACAGTGAGAGTAGGAATGCGATGAGGTGGAGGATAAATGCGTGGCTGAGGTATTGGAGCAGGGGGCAGGGATTCAAGTATTTGGATCATTGGGACCTCTTTTGGCGCAGGCGTGACCTGTACAAAAAGGACGGGTCACACTTGAATCCAGGGGGACCAATATCCTGGCAGGGAGTTTAGCGAGGGCTACTTTAAACTAGAATGGTTGGGGGGTGGGAATCAAATTAAAGAGGCTAGGCGAGAGGAGGTTACTTCACAACAGGGGGATGGGAACCAGTGCAGAGAGACAGAGGGGTGTAAAGTGAGGGTAGAAGCAAAAAGTAGTAAGGAGAAAAGTAAAAGTGGCAGCCGACAAGTCCAGGGCAAGCATCAAAAAGGGCCACTTTTCAACATTATTGTATAAGGGCTAAGAGGGTTGTAAAAGAGCGCCTGAAGGCTTTGTGTGTCAATGCAAGGAGTATTTGTAACAAGGTGGATGAATTGAAAGTGCAGATTGTTATTAATGATTATGACATAGTTGGGATCACAGAGACATGGCTCCAGGGTGACCAAGGATGGGAGCTCAACGTTCAGAGATATTCAATATTCAGGAGGGATAGACATGAAAGAAAAGGAGGTGGGGTGGCGTTGCTGGTTAAAGAAGAGATTAACGCAATAGAAAGGAAGAACATAAGCCGGGAAGATGTGGAATCGATATGGGTAGAGCTGCATAACACTAAGGGGCAGAAAACGCTGGTGGTAGTTGTGTACAGGCCACCTAACAGTAGTAGTGAAGTCGGAGATGGTATTAAACAGGAAATTAGAAATGTGTGCAATAAAGGAACAGCAGTTATAATGGGTGACTTCCATCTACATGTAGATTGGGTGAACCAAATTGGTAAAGGTGCTGAGGAAGAGGATTTCTTGGAATGTATGCGGGATGGTTTTTTGAACCAACATGTCGAGGAACCAACTAGAGAGCAGGCTATTCTAGACTGGGTTTTGAGCAATGAGGAAGGGTTAATTAGCAATCTTGTCGTGAGAGGCCCCTTGAGTAAGAGTGACCATAATATGGTGGAATTCTTCATTAAGATGGAGAGTGACATAGTTAATTCAGAAACAAAGGTTCTGAACTTAAAGGGGGGTAACTTTGAAGGTATGAGACCTGAATTTGCTAAGATAGACTGGCAAATGACACTTAAAGGGTTGACGGTGGATATGCAATGGCAAGCATTTAAAGATTGCATGGATGAACTACAACAATTGTTCATCCCAGTTTGGCAAAAGAATAAATCAAGGAAGGTAGTGCACCCGTGGCTGACAAGAGAAATTAGGGATAGTATCAATTCCAAAGAAGAAGCATACAAATTAGCCAGAAAAAGTGGCTCACCTGAGGACTGGGAGAAATTCAGAGTTCAGCAGAGGAGGACAAAGGGCTTAATTAGGAAGGGGAAAAAAGATTATGAGAGAAAACTGGCAGGAAACATAAAAACGGACTGTAAAAGCTTTTATAGATATGTAAAAAGGAAAAGACTGGTAAAGACAAATGTAGGTCCCCTGCAGACAGAAACAGGTGAATTGATTATGGGGAGCAAGGACATGGCAGACCAATTGAATAATTACTTTGGTTATGTCTTCACTAAGGAGGACATAAATAATCTTCCCGAAATAGTAGGGGACAGAGGGTCCAGTGAGATGGAGAAACTGAGCGAAATACAAGTTAGTAGGGAAGTGGTGTTAGGTAAATTGAAGGGATTAAAGGCAGATAAATCCCCAGGGCCAGATGGTCTGCATCCCAGAGTGCTTAAGGAAGTAGCCCAAGAAATAGTGGATGCATTAGTGATAATTTTTCAAAACTCGTTAGATCCTGGATTAGTTCCTGAGGATTGGAGGGTGGCTAATGTAACCCCACTTTTTAAAAAAGGAGGGAGAGAGAAACCGGGGAATTATAGACCGGTTAGCCTAACGTCGGTGGTGGGGAAACTGCTGGAGTCAGTTATCAAAGATGTGATAACAGCACATTTGGAAAGCGGTGAAATCATCGGACAAAGTCAGCATGGATTTGTGAAAGGAAAATCATGTCTGACGAATCTCATAGAATTTTTTGAGGATGTAACTAGTAGAGTGGATAGGGGAGAACCAGTGGATGTGGTATATTTGGATTTTCAGAAGGCTTTTGACAAGGTCCCACACAGGAGATTAGTGTGCAAACTTAAAGCACACGGTATTGGGGGTAAGGTATTGATGTGGATAGAGAATTGGTTAGCAGACAGGAAGCAAAGAGTGGGAATAAATGGGACCTTTTCAGAATGGCAGGCAGTGACTAGGGGGGTACCGCAAGGCTCAGTGCTGGGACCCCAGTTGTTTACAATATATATTAATGACTTGGATGAGGGAATTAAATGCAGCATCTCCAAGTTTGCGGATGACACGAAGCTAGGTGGCAGTGTTAGCTGTGAGGAGGATGCTAGGAGGATGCAGGGTGACTTGGATAGGTTGGGTGAGTGGGCAAATTCATGGCAGATGCAATTTAATGTGGATAAATGTGAAGTTATCCACTTTGGTGGCAAAAATAGGAAAACAGATTATTATCTGAATGGTGGCCGATTAGGAAAAGGGGAGGTGCAACGAAACCTGGGTGTCATTATACACCAGTCATTGAAAGTGGGCATGCAGGTACAGCAGGTGGTGAAAAAGGCGAATGGTATGCTGGCATTTATAGCGAGAGGATTCGAGTACAGGAGCAGGGAATTACTACTGCAGTTGTACAAGGCCTTGGTGAGACCACACCTGGAGTATTGTGTGCAGTTTTGGTCCCCTAATCTGAGGAAAGACATCCTTGCCATAGAGGGAGTACAAAGAAGGTTCACCAGATTGATTCCTGGGATGGCAGGACTTTCATATGAAGAAAGACTGGATGAACTGGGCATGTACTCGTTGGAATTTAGAAGATTGAGGCGGGATCTGATTGAAACGTATAAAATCCTAAAGGGATTGGACAGGCTAGATGCAGGAAGATTGTTCCCGATGTTGGGGAAGTCTAGAACGAGGGGTCACAGTTTGAGGATAAAGGCGAAACCTTTTAGGACTGAGATTAGGAAAAACTTCTTCACACAGAGAGTGGTGAATCTGTGGAATTCTCTGCCACAGGAAACAGTTGAGGCCAGTTCATTGGCTATATTTAAGAGGGAGTTAGATATGGCCCTTGTGGCTAGGGGGATCAGAGGGTATGGAGGGAAGGCTGGGGCGGGGTTCTGAGTTGGATGATCAGCCATGATCATAATAAATGGCGGTGCAGGCTCGAAGGGCCAAATGGCCTACTCCTGCACCTATTTTCTATGTTTCTATGTTTCTAAAAGGGTTTAAACTGCAGAGGTTATGTTTTCTGACTGTGAACTTACCATTTCTAAACCCCTCAGAATTTTGTATACATCTATCATATCTCCTCTCTTAAACAAAGTGCTCTGAATTCAATTTTGAATGTTCCCCAAAACTCATTTTGTTTTACTAAGCTCTAATGATACAATTTAAAGCTCCCAGAGTTGAAGTCCACTTGAACACTGAGAGCTTTAAGTTGTATCACCTCAAATTACACAAGAGGAAAATATTGATGGCATAGATTGCAAGTGTCGTTGTCACAGAACTCCAGATCACAGAAGCAAGCCCTTCAGCCTTTCTCGTTCATGTTGAACACGATGCCTTTCTATGCTAATCCCATTTGCCTCCATTATGTCCATATCTCTCCACACCTTTCCTGTAGCTGTTCAAATAGTTTTAAACCTCATAACTGTATCTGCCTCTCCCACGTCCTCCAACAGATCAATCCATATAATTGACACCCCTTGTGTAAATCCTTACCGCACAGACCCCTTCTAAATTTCTCTCAAAACAGGGGGATACCGACATTGTGTATTCAGAAGGGATTATTTATGTCCTCCCTAGTGAAGACAGAACCAAAGTAATTATTCAATTGGTCTGCCATGTCCTTGCTCCCCATAATCAATTCACCTGTTTCTGTCTGCAGGGGACCTACATTCGTCTTTACCAGTCTTTTCCTTTTTACATATCTATAAAAGCTTTTACAGTCCGTTTTTATGTTTCCTGCCAGTTTTCTCTCATAATCTTTTTTCCCCTTCCTAATTAAGCCCTTTGTCCTCCTCTGCTGAACTCTGAATTTCTCCCAGTCCTCAGGTGAGCCACTTTTTCTGGCTAATTTGTATGCTTCTTCTTTGGAATTGATACTATCCCTAATTTCTCTTGTCAGCCACGGGTGCACTACCTTCCTTGATTTATTCTTTTGCCAAACTGGGATGAACAATTGTTGTAGTTCATCCATGCAACCTTTAAATGCTTGCCATTGCATATCCACTGTCAATCCTTTAAGTGTCATTTGCCTGTCTATCTTAGCTAATTCACGTCTCATACCTTCAAAGTTACCCCTCTTTAAGTTCAGAACCTTTGTTTCTGAATTAACTATGTCACTCTCCATCTTAATGAAGAATTCCACCATATTATGGTCACTCTTACCCAAGGGGCCTCTCACGACAAGATTGCTAATTAGCCCTTCCTCATTGCTCAAAACCCAGTCCAGAATAGCCTGCTCTCTAGTTGGGTCCTCGACATGTTGGTTCAAAAAACCATCCCGCATACATTCCAAGAAATCCTCTTCCTCAGCACCTTTACCAATTTGGTTCACCCAATCTACATGTAGATTGAAGTCACTCATTATAACTGCTGTTCCTTTATTGCACACATTTCTAATTTCCTGTTTAATACCATCTCCGACCTCACTACTACTGTTAGGTGGCCTGTACACAACTCCCACCAGCGTCTTCTGCCCCTTAGTGTTACGCAGCTCTACCCATATCGATTCCACATCTTTCCGGCTTATGTCCTTCCTTTCTATTGCGTTAATCTCTTCTTTAACCAGCAACACCACCCCACCTCCCCTTCCTTCATGTCTATCCCTCCTGAATATTGAATATCCCTGAATGTTGAGCTCCTATCCCTGGTCACCCTGGAGTCATGTCTCTGTGATCCCAACTATATCATAATCATTAATAACAATCTGCACTTTCAATTCATCCACCTTATTACGAATGCTCCTTGCATGGACACACAAAGCCTTCAGGCGCTCTTTTACAACTCTCTTAGCCCTTACACAATTATGCTGAAAAGTGGCCCTTTTTAATGCTTGCCCTGGATTTGTCGGCCTGCCACTTTTACTTTTCTCCATAGTACTTTTTGTTTCTACCCTCACTTTACACCCCTCTGTCTCTCTGCTCTGGTTCCCATCCCCCTGTAGTGAACTAACCTCCTCACGCCTAGCCTCTTTAATTTGATTCCCACCCCCCAACCATTCTAGTTGAAAGTCACCTCAGGAACCCCCGCTAATCTCCCTGCCAGGATATTGGTCCCCCTAGGATTCAAGTGCAACCCATCCTTTTTGTACAGGTCACGCCTGCGCCAAAAGAGGTCCCAATGATCCAAAAATTTGAATCCCTGCCCCCTGCTCCAATACCTCAGCCACGCATTTATCCTCCACCTCATCGCATTGGTACTCTCACTGTCGCGTGGCACAGGCAGTAATCCCGAGATTACTACCTTTGCGGTCCTTTTTCTCAACTCCCTTCCTAGCTCCCTATATTCTCCTTTCAGGACCTCATCCCTTTTCCTACCTATGTCATTGGTACCTATATGTACCACGACCTCTGGCTCCTCACCCTCCCACTTCAGGATATCTTGGACACGATCAGAAATATCCCGGACCCTGGCACCAGGGAGGCAAACTACCATCCGGGTCTCTGGACTGCGTCCACAGAATCGCCTATCTGACCCCCTTACTATCGAGTCCCCTATCACAACTGCCCTCTTCTTCCTTGCCCTACCCTTCTGAGCTACAGGGCCGGACTCTGTGCCGGAGGCACGGCCACTGTCGCTTCCCCCGGGTAAGCCGTCCCCCCCAACAGTACTCAAACAGGAGTACCTGTTGTTAAGGGGCACAGCCACCGAGGTACTCCCTATTACCTGACCTTTCCCCTTCCCCCTCCTAACCGTGACCCACTTGTCTGCCTCCCGTGGCCCCGGCGTGACCACCTGCCTGCAACTCCTCTCTATCACCTCCTCAGTCTCCCTGACCAGACGAAGGTCATCGAGCTGCAGCTCCAGTTCCGTAACGCGGTCCCTTAGGAGCTGCATCTCGATGCACTTGGCGCAGATGTAGACGTCCGGGAGGCATGGAGACTCCAGGGCCTCCCACATCCGACACCGAGAACCGCAAACTGCCCTCACACTCATACTGCCCCTCTCCTCAAATAACAACAGAAAATGAATGCCAAACCTTCCTCGCCTGTATCCGTCTAAGCCCGTTGAGCCGAAGCCCTTAAGCCTTCACTCTGCTCCCAGCTCACTCCGCAGCCCGCAAACTACGCTGCCCGCTCTATGAGGCTCTGTTCCTTTTAAATCTGCCGCGCTGCACAGCCCGACGTCACACGCCTGCGCAGTCCCGCCTCTCAGAACGCCGTTGGAGAAAAAAAATAATGAAAATTTCAAAAATGTCTTTCTCGGCACTCCCACTCAGACTCTCAGACTCCTTCTTCGACTCCTTTTGAGCTGTTTTTAAATGTCTAATCCTCAGAGACATTTAAAAGTGGTTCAAAGGTATTTTGATGACAGCAAACGAAGATAGGTAATCTTAATTAAACCAGCTTTCGGCAATGAGCTAATTAAATGTCTGAGGAAGCTCAAGGGACTGCATCTGCATTTCTCTCAAGTTCTGACACTCAGAAGCATTATGTAAATAATTGACAAATTGCCTAGTATAATTTGCAGAAGAAAAAGGCAGAACTGCAGGAGCACATGCAGAATGTTTTGGGGAAATCTACGTTCAAACTTGTTAAAAGTATCTTAAACCTGACATTGACTGATTTTGCACCAGGGGGCGCTGCTCTTCTTTAATTGTCATTATTTCATGGAAATACCGACTCACAATAATTTATTTGTTTAAAATTAATTATATTTTTTATTGATTATAGTGTGTAACCTTTTACCCTCTGGTTTATTAGCCACCTGAACTGAGATATATACTTTCTAATGCACTGGATCCCCACAAGGCTGTGTGTTTAGCCCATTGCTGTTTACACTGCTAACACATGACTGTGCAGCCAGATTCAAGGAGAACCTGACCGTTAAATTTGCAGACGATACCACAGTGGTGGGGCTCATCAGCAAAAATGATGAAACTATGTACAGGGAGGAGGTCAAACACCTAGAGAGCTGGTGCAGGGATAACAACTTGATGCTTAATGTCACCAAAACCAAGGAGACGATCGTCAATTTCAGGCGGTCTCAGCCTGAGCACACACCCCTCAGCATCAGTGGCTCCACAGTGGAGAGAGTGGAAAACATCAAGTTCCTTGGGGTGCAGATCTCAGACAATCTCACCTGGTCCAGAAACACCACTGGGATTGTGAAACGGGCCTAGCAGAGATTGCACTTTCTGAGGAAGCTTAAACAAGCATCAGTCCCCACTAACATCTTAACTACATTCTACAGAGGCATGGTTGAGAGTGTGCTGACTTTTTGCATCACAACCTGGTACTCCAGCTGCAGTGCTGTTGACAAAAAAGCCTTGCAGAGGCTGGTTAGGGGAGCAGAGAAGGTTGTTGGGGTCTCCCTACCTTCTGTCCAAGACCTCCTTCAGAGTCGATGCCTCCAGAAGACACGGTACATCATTAAAGACCCCTCACACCCTCTCCATGAACTGTTTGTTCTTCTGCCATCAGGCAAACATTACAGGAGCATCAAAACTAAAACCACAAGGCTACTAAACAGCTTCCTCCCACAGGCCGTCAGACTGCAAAATAGCTGCTCTACCTGACTCTGCTTTGGACACTCTTAACTTGCACTGGACACTTATAACTGATTTTAACTGACATGTGCCTGTTGTGTTTTACTATTTATTGTTATGTTTATTATTTAGTGTTGTGTTTGTTATGTTATGATTGCACTGCCCCTGAGAAACGCTGTCTCATTCTGCCCTGCAGAGCTGATGTACGGTTAGAATGACAATAAAGTTTTTTGAATCTTGAATCTTGTATTTTAAAAAAAATCATGTACTGTTTTGCATCTTAAGCCATTTTTTTTAAGTTATTTAGATTTTGTATCAAGTGCACTTCACCCAGATTGTTCAAAGTTGACTTGCCCTGTAAAGAAGTTTTTAGGAGAGATGTTTCAATGTTTCCATTAGTAGAAGAATCTCAAACAAAGCTGAATTGGTAGTAGGCAGCTGTCGATCCCAGGGCATCATGGGTTTGCAGCTCTGATGGACTGTGTCCTCTCCAGGGTGCAAGCCCGGATGTGGAGAATGAAGAACCGGCTGTTGCCCATGCAGTGGGTTCCCCCTCTCCACGTCACTGACGTAGTCCAAGGGAAGGGCAAGCGCTGATACAGCTTGGCACCAGTGCTGTCGCAGAGGCTGCCAGAGTGAAGTTATAAACGACATCAAACTGCCTTAGGGACCCCGGCTCCAGATTTCTTCTTCAGGGTTTACTCCAGAAATCTTTCCCTGGGTTGGTATGGCTGTAAATTGGTAAATTGATTTATTATTGTGATATGTACTGAGGTACAGTGAAAAACTACTATCCATACAGATCATTTCATCACATTGGTACATTGAGGGTGTACATTACTCCCTCAATGGAGTAAATGAGGGAAAAGGGAAAAGGGAAAATCAATAACAGAATAAAGTGTTAGTTACAAAGAAAGTGCTGTGTAATAAGGTGAAAAGCCATAACGAGATAGATTGTCACCTCACTATAGGAAGGATGTGGAAGCATTGGAAAGGGTACGGTGGAGATTTACCAGGATGCTGCCTGGTTTAGAAAGTATGCATTATGATCAGAGATTAAGGGAGCTAGGGCTTTACTCTTTGGAGAGAAGGAGGATGAGAGGAGACATAATAGAGGTGTACAAGATAATAAGAGGAATAGATAGAGTGGATAACCAGCGCCTCTTCCCCAGGGCACCACTGCTCAATACAAGAGGACATGGCTTTAAGGTAAGGGGTGGGAAGTTCAAGGGGGATATTAGAGGAAGGTTTTTCACTCAGAGAGTGGTTGATGTGTGGAATGCACTGCCTGAGGCAGTGGTGGAGGCAGATACATTAGTGAAATTTAAGAGACTACTAGACAGGTATATGGAGGAATCTAAGGTGGGGTGTTATATGGGAGGCAGGGTTTGAGGGTCAGCACAACATTGTGGGCCGAAGGGCCTGTACTGTGCTGTACTATTCTATGTTCTATGAGGTCAAGAGTTCATCTTATCATATTAGGAGCAAGTTTAATAGTCTTTTAATAGAGGATAGAAGTTGTCCTTAAGGAAGACACTTCCAAGCTTTTGTATCTTTTGTCTGACAGAGTTACATGAAAGGCTTAGGTGACTGTGAACAACTTGCAGAGAGTAGTGAATCCCTGGAATTATATTTTCTGAGGAGAGTAATCCTCTGGAGAGTTGGATCAGTGGGGTATCTAAAGAGGAATTAAATGGAGTCTTTAAAGATCAGGGAATTGAAGGCTCTGGGGAATTGACACAGAAGAGAAGATGATGAGGCTCAGTTAATGGCAAGGCAAGCTTAAGGCCTATTCTTGCGCCTATTCATGATCAACTGATTAGTGAGCTGAGGAATAAAAAATAGAGCTTAATTAGATCAGCACGAAGTGTTGCATTCACAGACAGAACGCGCAAACTCAGCACAGTGGAGATGGGTGTGACTCTGTGACTGTAATTCACTGTGATTCACCTACTCGTATGTCTCCACAATTTGGGATGTGGAGAGAAGACAAGCATTTACAGAGCTGTTTTAAATGTCAAGTCCCCAGGGACACTTAAAACTGGTTCGGTGGTTTTTTTGATGCCAGCAAACTAAGGCGGGTAACTTTAATTAAGCCGGCAACTGGCAATGATCTAGATTGTAAGACCGTAAGATATAGGAGCAGAATTAGGCCATTCGGCTTATTGAGCCTGCTCCACCATTCCATCATGGCTAATTTAATATCCCTCTCAACCCCATTCTCCTGCCTTCTCTCTGTAACCTTTGACACCCTGACTAATCAAGAACCTAATAACTTCGCTTTAAATATACCCAATGACACTTGGTCTCCACAGCTGTCTGTGCAATGAATTCTACAGATTCACCACCCTCTGGCGGAAGAAATTCCTCCACATCTCTGTTCTAAATGGACGTCCCTCTATTCTGAGGATGTGCCCCCTAGACTCACCCACCACAGGAAACATCCTCTCCACATCCACACTATCTAGGGCCTATCTAGGTTGATCTTTGAGATTGTCCCAGTAGATCCCGAAAAAAAAAAGAAAAAATAAATGCACAAATGCTGTTGTAATGTGTGCATTATAAAAATAAGTAATATTTATTAGGATAATGGTAATATAGCAATACTCCCCCTACGGAAAGCTGTTTGTAAAGAGAGATTGTTTCCGGGTTGTGGGGTTTTAGTTCCGTTCTTTCTGCCCAGTGCGCATGTGTGTATAGCCCCTCCACCATGCACTGCGGTTTCAGCATAGCTTGTGCTGCATCAAAGTGACCAATTAGATTAGATCAGAGTACAGACTGTCGCAAACATCAATATACGGCACTGGCTCGTGATATCCTGCAAGGTAGCTAGCTAGCATGGCGGAGGCTCCATGAAAGAAGGTGAAAACGTACAAATTCCATCCAGAATGGGAAGAGGAATTTCTGTTTACCTTGGTGAAAGACAGGTGTGTATGTATGTTGTGCCACCAAACACAAGCACTGACTAAAAGAGGGAATCTGGAGCGGCACCACAACACCAACCACCAGAAATTTAAAGACACCTACCCCCCAAAGAGCACAATTCATGCCAGGAAAGTTGAGAAGCTGAAATCGGGTTGAAGGCCCAGCAATCATTTTTCACAAAACATGCTGCTCAAAATAAGGCTGCTATTGAAGCATCATTTCATGTAAGTCACCTTTTGGCTAAACACAAGAAGCCTTTTACAGATGGCGATTTATTCAAGGAAGCAATGGCCATTACTGCAGAGACTGTTTTTAATGACTTTAAAAACAAAAACGACATCACAACCACAATACATAATATACTGCTTGGCTCTGCAACAGTGACGAGGAGGGTAGAGTCACTATCAGAGGACGTGGATCGACAAGTGTTAAAGGACTTGTCACTCTGTGAATATTTTTCACCACAGTTCGATGAATCCCTGGATATAATGCAAACAGCTCAACCCAGCTTGTTGTATTTGTTAGAATGGCTTTCCAGGATTTTACAACAAAGGAGGACTTACTCACTGTTTTGCAATTAAAGGAGAGAACTGTGCCGTAATGACCCTGATTTTCCCGACTTCCTGGATTATCACTGTGTGATTCATCAGCAGGCCTTGGCTGGGAAGGTGGTGGACTTTTCTCATGTAATGACACTGGTGGTCAAACTGATAAACTTGATTTGAGCAAAAGCGCTTCAGCACCGCTTATTCAAGGTGTTATTGGATGAGCTCGATGCCGCTTATGGAGACATAATTCTTCATGCTGATGTTCGGTGGTTGAGTCGCGGCAAAGTGCTGCAACGATTTGTTGACTTGCTGCCTGAGATAAAGACTTTTCTGTCAACAAGAAACGAGGAGCACGAGGAACTTTCAGATGATGCGTGGCTACTGGATTTAGGGTTTCCGACAGACTTAATGGCTAAATTAAACACACTTATCAACAAACTCATGGGAAAAGACTGACACCTGCCCCACATGATAAGCGTAGTAAATGCGTTTAAGGTCAAGCTTCGTGTTTGGATTTCAAAATTAAAGAACGGGAGGCTGACACACTTTCCCAACTTGGAAAAGATGTGACAGGCCATCAAGGAAAGAAATGCTTTTTGCCCTGAGCAGTACTGTGCTTACCTAGACAAACTGGCAATAGAGTTCGATTGGTGTTTTGGGGAGTCATGAAAGATATTGCTGCATTTATTTCAAACTCATTTCTGCCAATCGATTTAGAACAGATAGCAGCCAAACTTCAGCAAGTATTTGGTGTGCCAAGTGGTATTGAAATGGAAATAATTGATTTGCAAAATGACATCGAGCTTAAAGCAAGATCAAGGGACGGTGACTTTTGGGCGCTGGTTAGCAGGGGGAAGTTGCCTCATCTCACCACATGTGCACTAAAAGTCAGTGCCTACTTCGGGTCAACTTATCTATGTGAAACTGCATTTTCACAGATGAAAATTATTAAATCTAAGTACAGGAGCTGTCTTACTAACAGACATCTCATAGGCTGTCTCAGACCAGCTGTCTGTAGTCATGAGCCAAATTTCAGGGAACTAGCATAAAGTATTCAGCCCCAGTCATCACACTGAGTGCAACAGTCAATTTTTTATTCATTTATTTTTCATGTTGAAATAAAATTAAATAATGAAACTTAGAATTAAAGGTATGAAGTATTGTAATATTCTTAAAGAAAGACAGCAATGGCCTGTTTGATATGCTAGTTACGGTGTTTTCTTGGTTGAATTAATTTGAAAGTTTGACAAAAGCACTTTATGTAATTCAAATAAAGTTAGCCCAAATAAAAGGCCTCAAATTGGCAGTACAATCTGAGCTGTTTTTTCTCTAAACGATTTAGTAGGTAGATCTTGCCTTTCACTAAGGCTGAGGTGGGGGATCTTGGGCTTAAAAAGGTTGGTGACCACTAATCTAGGCCTTTCAGTATTTGATATGTTTCAGTGAGATCCCCCTGCATTCTTCTAAACTCCAGAGAGTATAGGCCCTCAGCTATCAAATGCTCCTCATATGTTAACCCTTTCATTCCCAGAATAATTCTTGTGAACCTCCTTCGGATCTTCTCCAATATTTTTTTCCTTAGATAATGGGACCATAACTGCTCACAATACTCCAAAGTGTGGTGCGGTCTGACCAATGCCTTATAAAACCTCAGCATGACATCCTTGTTCTCACATTCTGGTCTTCTTGAAATGAATCCCAGCATTGCATTTATCTTCCTTCTCACTGACTTAACCAGCAAGTTTAGGGAATCCCATACCAAGACTCCCAAGTCCCTTTGTACCTCTGAGTTTTGGATTTTCTCCGCATTTAGAAAATAGACTAAGCCTTTATTCCTTCTACCAAAGTTCATCCCCATGCATTCCCTGTACTATATTCCATCTGCCACTTCTTTGCCCATTCTCCCAGTCTGTCCAAGTCCTTCTGCAGCCTCCCTGTTTCCTAAACAGTACCTGCCCCTCCACCTGTCTTCGGCTTGTCCACAAACTTGGTCAGAAAGCCATCAAATCATTGACATATAACGTGAAAAGAAGCGGTCCCAACACTGACTCCTGTGGAACACCTCGAGTCACTGGCAACCAACCAGAAACTGCCACCTAAGTTCCCACACTTTGCCTCCTGCCAGTCAGTCAATCTTCCATCCATGCTAGTATCTTTCTTGTAATACCATGAGCTCTTATCTTGTTTAGAAGCCTCATGTGTGGCACCTTGTCAAAGATCTTCTGAAAATCCAAGTAAACGACATCCACTGACTCTCCTTAGTCTATCCTGTCTGTTATTTCCTCAAAGAATTAAAAACATAGAAACATAGAAAACCTACAGCACAATACAGCCCACAGTGCTGTGCCGAACATGTACTTACTTTAGAAACTACCTAGGGTTACCCATAGCCCTCTATTTTTCTACGCTCCATGTACCGATCCAAGAGGCTCTTAAGAGACCCTATTATATCCGCCTCCACCACCGTCGCCAGCAGCCCACGCAATCAACACTCTCTGTACCTCCTTCCAAGCACCTTAAAACTGTGCCCTCTTGTGTTAGCCATTTCAGCCCTGGGAAAAAACCTCTGACTGTTCACATGTTTAATGCCTCTCATCATCTTATACACCTCTATCAGGTCACCTCTCATCCTCTGTCGCTCCAAGGAGAAAAGGCCAAGTTCACTCAAACTATTCTCATAAGGCATGCTCCCCAATCCAAACATCTTTGTAAATCTCCTCTGCACCCTTACTCTAGTTTCCATATCCTTCCTGTAGTGAGGTGACCAGAAATGAGCACAGTACTCCAAGTAGGGTCTGACTAGGGTCCTATACAGCTGTAACATTACCTCTCAGCTCTTGAACTCAATCCCACAGTTGATGAAGGCCAATATACTGTATGCCTTCTTAACCACAGAGTCAACCTGGACTCAGACCCCAAGATCCCTCTGGTCCTCTACACTGCCAAGAGTCTTACCATTAATACTATATTCTGCCATCATATTTGACCTACCAAAATGAACCACCTCACACTTACCTGGGTTGAACCCCATTCCCTAAGGCACACCACTCCATGCAGAATATGACCTGTCTACAACCACTTTTTGTCTTCTGTGGGCAAGTCAATCCTGGGTCCACAAAGCAAGGTCCCCTTGGATCCCATGCCTCCTTACTTTCTCAATAAGCTTTGCATGGGGTACTTTATCAAATGTCTTTCTGAAATCCATATACACAACATCTACTGCTCTACCTTCGTCAATGTGTTTAGTCACATCCTCAAGAAATTCAATCAGGCTCGTAAGGCACGACCTGCCTTTGACAAAGCCATGCTGACTCGTCCTAATCATATTATGCCTCTCCAAATGTTCATAAATCCTGCCTCTCAGGATCTTCCCCATCAACTTACCAACCACTGAAGTAAGACTCACTGGTCTATAATTTCCCTGGCTATCTCTACTCCCTTTCTTGAATAAGGAATCAGAATCAGAATCAGGTTTATTATCACTGGCATGTGACGTGAAATTTGTTAACTTAGTAGCAGCAGTTCAATGCAATACATAATATAGAAGAAAAAAAAATAAGTAAATCTTATTCAGTATACTTTTTACAGTATACGGATATTGAATAGATTAAAAATCATGCAAAAAACAGACATACTATATATTTAAAAAAAGTGAGGTAGTGTCCAAGGGTTCAATGTTCATTTAGGAATCGGATGGCAGAGAGGAAGAAGCTGTTCCTGAATCATTGAGTGTGTGCCTTCAGGCTTCTGTACCTCCTACCTGATGGTAACAGTGAGAAAAGGGCATGCCCTGGGTGCTGGATGTCCTCAATAATGGATGCTGCCTTTCTGAGATACTGCTTCTTGAAGATGTCCTGGGTACTTTGTAGGCTAGTACCCAAGATGGAGTTGACTAAATTTACAGCCCTCTGCAGCTTCTTTTGGTCCTGTGCAGTAGCCCCCCCCCCCCCCCCCAATACCGGACAGTGATGCAGCCTGTCAGAATGCTCTCCATGGTACATCTATAGAAGTTTTTGAGTGTATTTGTGGACATACCAAATCTCTTCAAACTCAGAATAAAGTATAGCCGCTGTCTTGCCTTCTTTATAACTCCATTGATATGTTGGGACCAGGTTAGATCCACAGAGATCTTGACATCCAGGAACTTGAAACTGCTCACTCTCTCCACTTCTGATCCCTCTATGGGGATTGGTATGTGTTCCTTCGTCTTACCCTTCCGGAAGTGCACAATCAGCTCTTTTGTCTTACTGACGTCGATTGCCAGGTTGTTGCTGCGGCACCACTCCACCAGTTGGCATATCTCACTCCAGTATGCCCTCTCGTCACCACCTAACAATGGTTGTATCGTCAGCAAATATATAGATGGTATTTGAACTATGCCTAGTCACACAGTCATGGGTATAGAGAGACACATACCTCTGAGGTGCACCAGTGTTGATCCTCAGCGAGGAAGAGATGTTATCACCAATCCGAAAGGTTAGGAAGTCCAGGATCCAATTGGTACAGAGGCCCAGGCTCTGCAACTTCTCAATCAGGATTGTGGGAATGATATTATTAAATGCTGAGCTATAGTCGATGAACAGCATCCTGACATGGGTGTTTGTGTTGTCCAGATGGTCTAAAGTCATGTGAAGAGCTATTGAGATTGCATCTGCCGTTGACCTATTGTGGCGATAGGCAAATTGCAATGGGTCCAGGTCCTTGCTGAGGCAGGAGTTCAGTCTAGTCATGCCCAACCTCACAAAGCTTTTCCTCACTGTGGATGTGAGTGCTACCGAGTGATAGTTATTAAGGCAGCTCATGTTATTCTTAAACACTGGTATAATTGTTGCCTTTTTGAAGCAAGTGGAAACTTCCGCCCGTAGCAGTGAGCAGTTGAAAATATCCTTGATACTCCCGCCAGTTGGTTGGCACAAGTTTTCAGAGCCTTACCAGGTATTCCATCTGGAATGACATCTGCAATCCTCCAATCCTCTGGAACCTCTCCCTTCCCCATTGATGATGCAAAGATCATTGCCAGAGGCTCAGCAATCTCCTCCCTCGCCTCCCACAGTAGCCTGGGGTATATCTCGTCTGGTCCCGGTGACTAATCCAACTTGACGCTTTCCAAAAGCTCCAGCACATCCTCTTTCTTAATGTCTATATGCTCAAGCTTTTCAGTCCGCTGTAAGTCATCCCTACAATCGCCAAGACCCTTTTCTGTAGTGAATACTGAAGCAAAGTATTCAGTAAGTACCATCACTACCTCTTCCGGTTCCATACACACTTACACACTTGATTGGTCCTATTCTCTCGCATCTTATCCTCTTGCTCTTCACATACTTGTAGAATGTCTTGGGGTTTTCCTTAATCCTGCTTGCCAAGGCCTTCTCATGGCCCCTTCTGACTCTCCTAATTTCATTATTAAGCTCCTTCCTCCTAGTCTTATAATTTTCTCAATCTCTATCATTACCTAGTTTTTTGAACCTTTCGTAAGCTTTTCTTCTTGACTAGATTTTCAACAGCCTTTATACACCATGGTTCCTGTACCCTACCATCCTTTCCCTGTCACATTGGAACGTACCTATGCAGAACTCCAGGCAAATATCTCCTGAATATTTGGCACATTTCTGCTGTACATTTCCCTGAGAACATCTGCTCCCAATTTATGCTTCCAAGTTCACTATCTCCAAAGTGCTCTCCCACTGAGAGACCTGACCAGGTTCATTTCCTAATACCAGATCAAGTACAGCCTCTCCTCTTGTAGGCTTATCTACATGTTGTGAATACACCTAACAAATTCCACCCCATCTAAACCCCTTGTTCTGGGGAGATGCCAATCAATATTTAGGAAATTAAAATCTCCGATCACGAACACTCTGTTATTACTAAACCGTTCCAGAATCTGTCTCCCTATCTGCTCATCGATGTCCCTGTTACTATTAGGTGGTCTATAAAAAACACCCAGTAGAGTTATTGACCCCTTCTTGTTTCTAACTTCCATCCACAGAGACTCTGTAACCAATCCCTCCATGACTTCCTCCTTTTCTGCAGCCGTGACACTATCTCTGATCAGCAGTACCACGGCCCCCACCTCTTTTGCCTTCCTTCCTGCCCTTTCTGAAACATCTAAAGCCTGGCACACTAAGTAGCCATTCTTGCCTCTGAGCCATCTAAGTCTCTGTAATGGTCACAACATCATAGCTCCAAGTACTGATCCGCATTCTAAGCTCATCCGCTTTGTTCATGATTCTCCTTGCATTAAAATAGACACATCTCAAACCATCGGTCTGAGTGCGTCCCTTCTCTATCACCTGCCTATCCTCTCTTTCGCACTGTCTACAAGCTTTCTCTATTTGTGAGCCAACTGCCCCTTTTTCCGTCTCTTCAGTTTGGTTCCTACCCCTAGTAATTCTAGTTTAAAATCTCCCCAATAGCCTTAGCAAACCAACTGCCAGGATATTGGTCCCCCTCGGATTCAAGTGCATTCAATCCTTATTGTAAAGGTCATGCCTGCCCCAAAACAGTTCCCAATGATCCAGAAATCTGAATCCCTGCCCCCAGCTCCAATCACTCACTCAACCAGCTTAGCCATGCACTTATCCTCCACCACACTCTATTCCTATACTCAATGTTGCGTGCCACAGGCAGTATTCCTGAGATTCCTACCCTTGTGGTCCTGCTTCTCAGCTTCTTTCCTAACTCCCTGTAGTCTGTTTTCAGGACCTCCTCCCTTTTCTTACCTATGTCGTTGGTATCAATATGCACCATGATCCCTGGCTGTTCACCTTCCCACTTCTGGATATCGTGGACGCGATCAGAAACATCCCGAAGCCTGGCACCTGGGAGGCAAACTACCATCCGTGTTTCTTTCCTGCGTTCACAGAATCACCTGTCTGACCCCTTAACTATAGAGTCCCCTATCACTGCTGCCATCCTCTTCCTTGCCCTACCCTTCTAAGCCACAGGGCCAGACTCTGTGTCAGAGGCACGACCACTGTTGCTTTCCCCAAGTAGGTACCCACCCCCCCAAACAGTACTCAAACAGGAATACTTATTGTTAAGGAGGAGAGCCACAGGGGTACTCTCTAGTATCTGACCCTTGCCCTTCCCTCTCCTGACATTCACCCGCTTATCTGTTTCTCTGAGCCCCTGGTGTGACTACCTACCTAGAGCTCCTCTTTGTCACCTCCTTACTTTCCCTGACCAGACAAAAGTTTTTGAGCTACATCTCCAGTTCCCTAACCTGGTCTCTAAGGAGCTGCAGCTCGATGCACCTGGTGCAGGTGTGGCCGTCCAGGAGGCTGGGAGTCTCCCGGACATCCCACATCTGACACCCAGTGCAGAACATCGGCCTTGCAGACATACTTCCTATTTCTATTCTTCACAAGTAACTTACCTCGCCTCGACCCATTATTGCCGAAGCCCCATTGAGCCAAAGCCCTCCTACTCTGACTCCGTCTGCTCGGGCACATGCTCTACAAATTAAATTAGATTAGATTAGATTCAACTTTATTGTCATTGTGCCGAGTACAGATACAAAGCCAATGAAATGCAGTTAGCAGCTAACCAGAAGTGCAAAAGAATAGCATTATTTACAAAATAACTGCGAACAAAAAGTAAGTGCTACAGCGCACAAATATAGAAGTACTGAGATAGTACAATATGGGTGCAATACTGCTTAGCGCTGTGATGTGAGGTTCAGCAGGGTCACAGCCTCAGGGAAGAAGCTTTTCCTGTGCCTGCTGGTGTGGGAGCGGAGGCTCCTGTAGCGCCTACCGGATGGGAGGAGAGTAAAAAGTCCATGGTTAGGGTGAGATGCATCCTTGATAATGCTTTTCGCCCTGCCCAGGCAGCATTTATGGTAGATGTTCTCAATGGTGGGCAATTGGGTGCCGATAATCCGCTGGGCAGTTTTCACCACGTGCTGGAGTGCGTTGTGGTCTGATACGGGACAATTGCCATACCACACTGAGATGCAGTTAGTGAGTATGCTGTCAATGGTACAGCGGTAAAAGTCCGTCGGTATCCTGGGACAGAGGTGAGCTTTCTTGATGTTCCGCAGGAAATAAAGGCACTGTTGCGCCTTTTTGATCAGGATGGAGGAGTTCAGGGACCTGGTGAGATCATTGGAAATGTGTACACCAAGGAATTTGAAGCTTGATACACGCTCCACTACAGCTCCATTGATGTAGATGGGGATGTGAGTGTGGCTCCTAGCATGCCTGAAGTCCACAATGATCTCCTTGGTCTTCTGGGTGTTAAGGGCCAGGTTATTATCGGCACACCACGCGGCCAGGTGCTGGACCTCGTCCCTGTAAAGCTGTATTTTGTCATACTGTTAGTGTCTTCCACAATGAAGACTGACGGAAAATACTTAAGTTCCTCTACCATTTATTTGTCCCCCATTACTACCTCTTCAGCATCATTTTCTAGTGATCTGATATCTATTCTCGTCTCCCTTTTTATATCTATATCTGGCCAATCTGGACATCGGAAGTTTAGAGAGGAGGGGACATCGTCAGGTCCACCTTCCAAGGATAAAAGGCAGGAGCGGTTTGTGGCAGCGAAATAGAGCTTTGATTAGCGGCCAATCAGCATTTGGGATTAATCGGTAGGAGCAGATTAAAGAAAGACAGGGGTAAGCGCAGCGGCTGTCAGCTGAGCGGACAGCGTAGTGTGGTGATAGAGTGGCTTTAGCTCTTTGAGGCTTCACTCAGGAAAGCAAAGGAAAGAAAAGCTCTTTTTTTCCTTCTCTTCTTTATATCTGGAGCTCGGATAGTAGAGATGTCAGGCAGGATAGTGCAATGCTGTTCTTGCAGGATGTGGGAAGGCAGAGAGACCTCCAGTCTCTCTAACCACTACAACTGTGAGGAGTGCATCCAGCTACGGCTCCTAACAAACTGTGTTAAGGAGTTGGAGCTGGAACTGGATGAGCTCCGGATCATTCGGGAAGCTGAGAGGGTGATAGACAGGACATGTAGAGAGGTAGTTACACCCAGGGTGCAGGACACAGGAGACCGGGTGACAGTCAGGGAGGGGAAAGGGGTTAAGAAACCAGTGCAAAATAGCCCTGTGATCATCCCCCCATCTTGCTGCACAACAGGTATATCACTTGGGGGGAGAGGATGACCTAACGGAAGTCACAGTGGTTGGTCTCTGGCACTGAGTCTGCCTCTGTGACTCAGAAAGGAAAGGGGAAGAAGAGGCACACTAGTGATAAGGGATTTGTTAGTTAGGGGAATGGACAGAAGGTTCTGTGGGCAAGAACGAGATTCCTGGATGGTACATTGCCTCATGGGTGCCGGGGTCCAGGTTATCTCGGATCAAGTCCTCAGCATTCTTAGGTGGGAGGGTGAACAGCCAGAAGTTGTGGTCCATGTAGGTTCCAATGACATGGGTAGGACAAGTGACGAGGTTTTGTTTAGGGAATTCAGGGAGTTAGGTGCTAAGTTAAAGGGCAGGATCTCCAGGGTGGTGATCTCAGGATTGCCACCCATGTCACGTGCCAGTGAGGCTGGAAGTAGGAAGATTAGGCAGTTTAATAATTGGTTAAGGAGTTGGTGTAGGATAAGATTTTTGGATCATTAGGCTGTCTTTCTGGGAAGGTGGGACCTATACAGAAGGGATGATTTACACCTGAACTGGAGGGAGACTAATATCCTAGCAGGAAGGTTTGTTAATGCTGCACGGTGGGGTTTAAACCAGAGTTGCAGGGGGATGGGAACCAGAGTGCCAGAACAGTTAGTGGAGAGGTTGTGGAGGCAGATGTTGGTAAGACCTCGGACAAAGTTAGGAATCAAAAAGCTGAACATGATGTGACAAAATCAAAAAGGGTGAATACAGGACTGAGGTGTTGTATCTGAATGTGCGCAGTATATGGAACAAGGTAGATGAGCTTGTAGCAGTGTTGCAAATTAGCAGGCACGATGCAGGCATTACAAAATCGTGGCTGAAAGATTATAGCTGGGAGCTTAATGTCGAAGGAGACACATTACATCGAAAGGATAGGCAGGAAAGCAGAGGGGGGCGATGTTGCTCTGTTGGTAAAAAGTGAAATCCAGTCATTAGAAAAAGGTGACATATGGTCAGAAGGTGTTAGATCATAGTGGATGGAGCTAAGGAACTGCAAGGGTAATAGACCTTGATGGGTGTTGTATACAGACCTCCAAACAGTATGAAGTATGTGGCTTACAAATTACAAAGGGAGATACAGAATGCATACCAAAAGGAAAATGTTGCAGTCATCATAGGGACTTCAATATGCAGATAGATTGGGAAAATCAGGTTGGTGCTGGATTACAGGAGGGAGAATTTCTAAAGTGCCTATCAAATGACTTTGTAGAGCAGCTCATGGTTGAGCCCACTAGAGGATAGGATAGAATAGAATATCTTTATTGTCATTGTGGAGCAATGAAACACAGTTTAGCAGCTCAATGTTTTGCAGCATGACAAAGAATATATACATAAAATAAACTCTAAAACCTCAGGAGTGCAGTCCAAAATTAATAATATATGGATGGGTGGGGCAGGACTATTGCACACCTGCCATTCCTGGAAGTGTGATGCATTTAGCTGCCGCCGTCTGAGGAGGGGGGCAGGAGAAGGGAAGGGGGTGTTATACATTTCACTGCTTCTGGGTAGAAGCTGTTAAGGAGTCTCTTTGTTTTCATCCTTAATGCTCTGTATCTCTTCCCAGAAGGTAGAGGGGAAAACAGGTGATGTCCAGGATGAGTGGGATCCTTTGAAATACAAGTAGCCTTCTTTTGAAGTCTGCCAGTATAAATGTCTCTGAGGGAGGGTAATGTTGTGCCAATAACCCGCTCTGTTACCCTCACCAGCCGCTGCAAGTCCTTCCTGTTCTGTTCTGTGCAGCTGGCAAACCACACTGCACAGCAATACGTCAGAAGGCTCTCTATAGTTGTCCGATAGAAGTTGATCCCCAGGTGGAGGGAGGAGAGCGTGCTTTAGCTTCCTTAGGAAGTAGAGCCTCTGTTGGGCCTTCCCCACCTGATAAGAGATATGGGCAGTCCAGGGGAGGTCAGCCGAGATGTGGACGCCGAGGAACTTGAAACTCTCTACTCTCTCCACCTCTTTTCCGTACATGTGCAGAGCGGAGTGTTATTCTGGATTGGGTGTAGTGCGATGAACCAGAATTGATTAGAGAGCTTAAGGTAAAAGAACCCTTAGGGGAAGGTAATCAGAATCTGATCAAATTCACCCTGAAATTTGAGAAGGAGAAGCTAAAGTCAGATGTATCAGTATAATAGTGGAGTAAAGGGAATTGCAGGGCATGAAAGAGGAAAGGACCAAAATGATTGGAAAAGAATACTGCTGGGATGATGACAGAGCAGCAATGGCTGGAATTTCTGGAAGCAATTCGGAAGACATAGGATATATCCATCCCAAAGTGGAAGAAGCATTCTAAAGGCAAGGTTACACAACTGTGGCTGACAAGAGAAGTCAAAGCCAACATAAAAGCCAAAGAGAGGGCATATAATAGAACAACAATGAGTGGGAAGCTAGGGGATTGGGAAGCTTTTAAAAAACAAACAAAGGAAAAGATGGAATACAAAAGCAAGCTAGCCAATAATATTAAAGAGGATACCAAATGTTTCTTCAGATACATAAAATGTAAAAGAGAAGCAAGAGTGGATATCAGACAGCTGGAAAACAATGCTGGAGAGGTAGTAATGGGGGACAAGGAAATGGCGGTTGAACTAAATAAGTATTTTGCATCAGTCTGCACTGTGGAAGGCGCTAGCAGTGTGCTGAAAGTTCGAGAGTAGCAGGGTTAGAAGGGTGTGAAATTGCTATTACTAGAGGGAAGGTTCTTGGAAACTGAAAAGTCTGAAGGTAGGTAAGTCACTTGGACCAGATGGTGGCTGGTCCCAGGGTTCTGAAAGTGGTGGCTAAAGAGATTGTGGTGGCATTAGTAATGATCTGTAAAGAATCAGTGGATTCTGGAATGGTTCTGGAAGACTGGAAAATTGCAAATGTCACTCCATTCTTCAAGAAGGGAGAGAAGCTGAAGAGAGGAAACTGTAAGCCAGTTAGTCTGACCTCAGTGATTGGGAAGATGTTGGAGTTGATTATTAAGGATGAGGTCTCAGGGTACTTGGAGGTACATGATAAAATGTTATCATTCATAATATAAAAGCAAAGATGTAATCTTGAAACTCTATAAAGCACCTATGAGGCTTCATTTGGAGTATTCTGAGCAGGTTTGGGCCCCTTATCTTAGAAAGGATGTGCTGAAACTGGAGAGGGTTTAAAGGACATTCATGAAAATGATTCAAGGTTTGAATGGCTTGTCATATAAAGACCATCTGATGGCTCTGGGCCTGTATTCACTGGAATTCAGAAGAGTGAGGGGTGACCTCATTGAAACCCATCAAGTGCTTAAAGGCATAAATAGAGTGGATGTGGACAGGATGCTTCCTATGGTGGAATAATCTAAGACCAGCAGACACAGCCTCAGAACAGAGGGGTGTCCTTTTAGATTGAAGATGAGGAAGAATTTCTTTAGCCAGAAAGTGGTGAATCTGTGGAATTCTTTGCCACAGGCAGCTGTGGAGGCCAAGTCTTTATGTATATTTAAGGCAGAAGTTGATAGATTTTTGATTGGTCAAGGCATGGAGGGATGTGGGGAGAAGGCAGGAGATTTGGGATGAGAGGAAAATTGGATAGTCATAATGAAAGGGTGGAGCAGACTCAATGGGCCAAATGGCCTAATTCTGCTCCTATATCTTGTGGTCTCATAACTGAAAATACTTTAGGTATCTTCTTCTATATTATTATTGAGCTTTCCTTCATATTTTATATTTTCTCTCATTGTGGGTTCTTTTTAGTTACCTTCTGTTGATTTTTAAAAGTTTCCCAATCCTCTAATTTCCCACTAATTTTCACTCTATTATATGCCCCCTCCTTTCCTCGTATGCTATGTTTGACTTCCCTTATTAGCTACAGTTGGCATCATCCTTCCTTTAGAATACTTCAGGATGTATCTCTCCTGTATCTTCTGAATTGCTCCCAGAAGCTCCAGCCCTTTCTATTCTGCCGTCATCCCTGCTTGTGTCCCCTTCCAATGAAGTTTGGCTAGCTCCTCTCTCATCCTTTGCAATTCCCTTTACTCTACTGTAATACTGATACATCGGACTTTATCTCCCCCCCCCCCCCCTAAACTGCAGGGTGAATTCTATGATATTATGATCATTGCCTCCTAAGGTTCCTTTACCTTCAGCCCCCTAATCAATTCTGGTTCACTACACAACACCCAATCCAGAATAGTTGATCCCTTAGTGGGCTCAACAACAAGCTGCTCTAAAAAGCCATCTTGTAGGCATTCTGCAAGTCCTCTCTTGGAATCCAGCACCAGCCTGATTTTCCCAATCTACTTGTGTATTGAAATCCCCCGTGACTATTGTACCATTGCCCATTTTGCATGCCCTTTCTATTTCCTGTTTAATTTGTATCCCACATCCTCGCTATTGTTTAGAGGCCCACATATAGCCCCCATCAGGGTATCTTTACCCATGCAGTTTCTTAACTCTATCCATAAGTACTTAAGTATTCTACATCTTCCAGTCCAATGTCAGCTCTTTCTAAGGATTTCATTTCATTTCTTATCAAAAGAGCCACCCTAACCCCTCTTCCTGTGCTTTCGATACATGTATCCTTGGACGTTGAGCTCCCAACTATGAACTTCTTTCAGCCATGACTCAGTGATGCGTACAACGTCGTACTTGCCAATCTCTAACAGTGCTACAAGATTGTTTGCCGTATTCCACATACTGCGTGCATTCAAGTAGCACGTTCAGCCCTGCATTCATCACCCTTTTCAATTTTGTCCCACTTCAACTCTCCCACCGACTACACTTTTGTCCTATCATTTGCCTGTCCTTCCTCTCAGTCTCACTACGCCCCACACACTCTGAGTGTCTGAACAAACTTGAGAGGCTGCTTCTGCATTCCATTCAAGGTTTATTTTGTTGATTGGTGTCAACCATGGATATTGTGTCCTAGCTATCTACATGATGCACAAGCCAGGGCAGTGTGATATGGAGAGCAAACTGTTGCCCATGCTCAGGCTCCCCCTCTCTGACTTTAGAACATACACCTTAAAAGATAAAATCCTAGAGAGTATTGCAAATCAAAGGGAATGAAGATTACTGAAGGTGATGGCTCAGGTAGATGCAGTGAGAAGTAAGGCATATGGGGTACTTTCTTTTATTAGCCAGAGCACAGAAAGTAAGAACAGGGAGGTCTTGATACAGCTTTATAAACATTGATTTAATGACTGCAGGAATGTACAGCATGTTGCCTGCAAGAAGGACACAGTTGCACTGGAGAGGATGCAATAGAAATTCACTAGGGATGCTTTAGGATTGGGTTTGAGATGTTTCAGTTATGAAGGGAGGCTGGATAGGCTGGGTTTGTTCTTCTTGGAACAGAGGAGACTGAGGGGGTCAAGCCAATCGTACATTAACTTATTTTATTGTTTATTTAGAGATACAGCATGCTAACAGTCCCTTTTGGCCTAATGAGTCCATGCTTCCCAATTACACCCATGTGACCGTTAACCTACTAATCCGTACATCTTTGGAATGTCGGAGGACCCAGAGGAAACCCACGGGGTCATGGGGCAAACGTTAAAACTCATTACATGCAGTAATGGGAATTGAACCTGGGTCGCTGGTGCTGTGAAGTGTTATGCTAACTGCTATGCTACCATTCTGTGCATAACTTCAGAGAGGTATCGATAGAGTAGATGGTAAGAAACTTCTCCTCATGGTAGAGGTATAATAGGCCAAAGGGCATAGACGTAAAATGAGGGAGAAGAGGTTAAGAGGGTTGTTTTGTTTCACCCAGAGAATGATTAAGTCTGCTGTACACTCTCCAACATGGGGGTGGAGGCAGGTCCTCACAATGTATAAGCATTCGGACAAGCTCTGGTGAAGGGGAATGAAATGCAAGGGTACTTAACAGTTGGCATTGGAACGGTGGGCTGAAAGGCTTGTTTCTGTCTTTTGTGACTTATTGACTAATCTATATGAGATGGTTTAATGCATTGCTGCACACACAATGGAATTCTGTAGAATCTCTTGTGTTTATGGTTTGATCCATTGGTATGTGTTATTGAAATTTGGATATAACATTGTCTTTTTCATTTCAAAGCAAATTTCTGTGATGTTCTTTCTGTTTTTTTCCCAAATCACCACAGGCTGAAGGTTACGTCATTGGCAGTTGTATTAAACATATCCCTGTAGCAGGTAGAGATATTACCTTCTTTATTCAGCAGCTCTTGAGGGAAAGGGAAATAGGAATACCACCTGAACAATCCCTGGAGACTGCCAAGGCCATCAAGGTAGGAATTGAGGGGAAACTCTCTTATCTTTATGTTGTTACCTGTGTGTACCAACATCTGATACAAATCTCTACTACCTTCTCACAAGGACACTGCAGATTCAAATTTTCCTTTTCACTACATCTCATTCAATCACCAGACACGTGAAACAGAAGTTTATATTCGTCAGAATATACTACTTGCTGCTGTTAACATGGTCTTCTCTAAGTCAGAGGGACTGGATGATAAACTGACTGTTAATTACCTCCATTCAGTCAAAACAAATCAAGTTTAATGATAATTCGAGCCATATATTGATACAGCTGAATGAGATAGCATTTCCTCTGGGACCAAGTTGTACAACGTTCAAAATAGCAAGCAAACATTCAAAAATAGCGAGTAACGTAATTCAAAATAACAAGCAAACAAGCGTATTCACTCGCGGGCAACACTTGCAGACTGCCCCCACAGCACATACAACTCAAAATTGTTTATTTATTTACTTATTGTGATACCTTGTGGAATAGGCCCTTCTGGCCCATTAAACCATGCCGCCTAGCAGTCCCCAGATTTAACCCTAGCCTAATCACAGGACAACTTACAATGACCAATTAACCTACCAACCAATTGGAACTACTTACCTGTGAGCTACTTTCCGACAGTGGCGGGAATTGAACCTGGATTCCTGGTACTGTAAAGCATTGTGCTAACCACTATACTACTGTGCTGCTCTGAACTGACAGGCATGCCGAGCTAGTTTTCTGGTTCGCTCCAATGCTGACTTTTTCAACTCTTTGAGCCACACTGCTCAGTGTTCAGCAGCCCCTCGTCCACTGAAAAGGGAAGCACAGTAGCGGAGCAGTTAGTGCAGCATTTTACAGCCACAGTGATCAGCGATCGGGGTTCAATTCTTGCTGCAGTCTATATGGATTTCGTGTTCACCCCATGACAACGTGAGTTTCCTCCGGATGCTCCAGTTTCCTCCCACATTCCAAAGCTTACGGTTGATAAGTTATGGGGATGCTATGCTGGGCCAGAAGCATGCCAACACTTGCAGGCTACACGTCATTGGACTGCGCTGGTTGCTGATGCAAACGATGCATTTCACTGCATGTCTCGATGTACATGTGACAAGTAAAGCCAAGCTTAATCTTAATCCTGGAGGCATTGTAGCTTTCTAACTTCAACACTGATTTCAGCAACTTTGGATTATAGACACTGCTCCCTTGATCACACACCACTCTTCAAATCCAAATTCAAATTTAATTGTCATTCAACTGTACATGAATACAGCCAAACGAAACAACGTTACTCTGGGGCCAAGGTGGAAAACACAGTACCAACAGTCATACACAGCACAGTGCGCATATAGCACTTATAAAATATCAGTAAAATGCAGTCACACAAAAAAAAAGTCCGAGACCCGGAGTCCATGAATGTAGCAAGAGTCTGAAGTTGAACACAATATAGCTTGTCTTCTGCTGAGCAAACACAAAGGAGCATCACCGACTTCCGCTTGGATGCTGTGCCACGCTGATTCCGGTGAAGCACTCCGACTCTGACGCCTCGCTCCTGGGCAGCTGTAAATAGATGACACCGCTCCTGGGGGCCTAGTCCTTGCTACAACCGAGGTCACACAGCTCCCCCGCCCTCCACCAATAAATTAGTGCAGAACTCCACATTAACAATGTCCAACAGGATGTTGCAGACACAAGAAAAGCAACTATTACGGTCACTCACTGCACACCGACTCCCCCAAAGCCTCTCTGACCCAGGCTGCAGCGCGATCTACATCAGGTCCCTCTCGTCCAGTTTCTCCACCAACAAGCAACTTGCTGATGGGGTCGACCTGCTGTGCCTTGAGTTCCTAATGTCCAGTAGGGTATCGTGATCATAAAAAATATGTTCAAAAAGAACACTAGCACCTTTGGTTTACCCCTGCGATCGAATGCGCCACCATTTTTTGCGTATTCTCCATTGCCATACCCATGCCTTGCATCATTTCATCTCCATACACTCATCTTTATGTTTTACATATTGCTCCTTTTCTACAACACTGTTTTTCTCTGGCTATATGTACTAGAAACATAAATAGCCATTGCGGTGACTTGCCTTTATAGCATAGCATAGAATGTAAAAGTTGAGATGTTGTGTTGCAACTTTGCAAAGCATTGGTTAGACCTCACGGAGTATTGTGCGTATTTCTGATTGCCACCTTATAGATTAGATGTGGTTGTGTTGGAGAGAGTGCAGCGATTCATCAGGATGTTCCCTGGATTGGAGGACTTCTCTTCGGGAAGGAATTGGATAGATGAGGCTTCTCTTTACTGGAGCAAAGCAGGTTAAGGAGTGACCTAATAGGAGTATATAAAATTATAAGAGTCGTGGATAGGGTAGATGATCAGAACCTCATTCTTTCGGTAGGAGTAATCATAAATGAGTGGGTAGATCTTTAAGGAGGAGGAAGGAATATTAAAGTGAAAGTTTCATATACAGATAGTGGTTGACATCAGGAACTTGCTGCCAGAGGGAGGTGGTGGAGTTGCATATAGTCACCACATTCAAAAGTCATTTCATTAACACTTACTGTAGATAGGTAAAGTATAAAAGGACATGGAGTGAGAAAGCAAATTGTTCGAGGATCTCTCTGGGCATGGAGCATCTGTAGGGGCAAAGGGATGATCAAAGGGGGCGGCATGGTAGTGTAGCAGTTAACACGACACTATTAAAGCTCGGGGCATTGCAGTTTGGAGTTCAATTCCGGTGTCTTCTGTAAACAAATATATATGTTCCTTCCAGTGTGTACGTGGATTTCCTCTCGGTGTTCTGCTTTCCTTCCACAGTCCAACATGTACTGGCTAATAGGCTAATGGACATGGGGTGGGGGTGGAGGTGGAGATGGTGACAGAGGTGTGGAGTGGTTGATGGGTGAATGGACACAGGTGGGGTGGGAGTGGAGATAGTGACAGAGGTGTGGAGTGGTTGATAGGTGAATGGAGACAGGTGGGGTGGGAGTGGAGACAGTATCAGGGGTGTGGAGAGGTTGATAGGTGAATGGAGACAGGTGAGGTGGGGGTGGAGATGGTGACAGATGTGTGGAGTGGTTGATAGGTGAAAAGAGACAGGTGGGGTGGGAGTGGAGATGGTGACAGAGATGTGGAGTGGTTGATGAGTGAATGGAGACAGGTGGGGTGGGAGTGGAGATGGTGACAGAGGTGTGGAGTGGTTGATAGGTGAATGGACACAGGTGGGGTGGGAGTGGAGATGGTGACAGAGGTGTGGAGTGGTTAATAGGTGAATGGACACAGGTAGGGTGGGATTGGAGATAGGGACAGAGGTGTGGAGAGGTTGATAGGTGAATGGACACAGGTGGGGTGGGAGTGGAGATGGTGACAGAGGTGTGGAGTGGTTGATAGGTGAATGGACACAGGTGGGATGGGAGTGGAGATGGTGATGGGCAGAGTGGTTGATGGGCGAATGGACACAGGTGGGGTGGGGGTGGAGATGGTGACAGATGTGTGGAGTGGTTGATAGGTGAATGGAGACAGGTGGGGTGGGAGTGAAGATGGTGACGGAGGTGTGGAGTGGTTGATAGGTGAATGGAGACAGGTGGGGTGGGAGTGGAGATAGTGACGGAGGTGTGGAGTGGTTGATAGGTGAATGAAGACAAGTGGGGTGGGAGTGGAGATAGTGACAGAGCTGTGGAGTGGTTGATAGGGGAATGGAGACAGGTAGGGTGGGAGTGGAGATAGTGACAGAGGTGTGGAGTGGTTGATAGGTGAATGGAGACAGGTGGGGTGGGAGTGGAGATAGTGACAGAGGTGTGGAGTGGTTGATAGGTGAACGGAGACAGGTGGGGTGGGAGTGGAGTTAGTGACAGAGGTGTGGACTGGTTGATAGGTGAATAGAGACAGGTGGGGTGGGAGCGGAGATGGTGACGGAGGTGTGGAGAGGTTGATAGGTGAATGGAGACAGGTGGGGTGGGAGTGGAGATGGTGACGGAGGTGTGGAGTGGTTGATAGGTGAATGGAGACAGGTGGGGTGGGAGTGGAGATAGTGACAGAGGTGTGGAGTGGTTGATAGGTGAATGGAGACAGGTGGGGTGGGAGTGGAGATGGTGACAGAGGTGTGGAGTGGTTAATAGGTGAATGGACACAGGTAGGGTGGGATTGGAGATAGTGACAGAGGTGTGGAGAGGTTGATAGGTGAATGGACACAGGTGGGGTGGGAGTGGAGATGGTGACAGAGGTGTGGAGTGGTTGATAGGTGAATGGACACAGGTGGGATGGGAGTGGAGATGGTGATGGGCAGAGTGGTTGATGGGCGAATGGACACAGGTGGGGTGGGGGTGGAGATGGTGACAGATGTGTGGAGTGGTTGATAGGTGAATGGAGACAGGTGGGGTGGGAGTGAAGATGGTGACGGAGGTGTGGAGTGGTTGATAGGTGAATGGAGACAGGTGGTGTGGGAGTGGAGATAGTGACAGAGGTGTGGAGTGGTTGATAGGTGAATGGAGACAGGTGGGGTGGGAGTGGAGATGGTGACAGAGGTGTGGAGTGGTTAATAGGTGAATGGACACAGGTAGGGTGGGATTGGAGATAGTGACAGAGGTGTGGAGAGGTTGATAGGTGAATGGACACAGGTGGGGTGGGAGTGGAGATGGTGACAGAGGTGTGGAGTGGTTGATAGGTGAATGGACACAGGTGGGATGGGAGTGGAGATGGTGATGGGCAGAGTGGTTGATGGGCGAATGGACACAGGTGGGGTGGGGGTGGAGATGGTGACAGATGTGTGGAGTGGTTGATAGGTGAATGGAGACAGGTGGGGTGGGAGTGAAGATGGTGACGGAGGTGTGGAGTGGTTGATAGGTGAATGGAGACAGGTGGGGTGGGAGTGGAGATAGTGACGGAGGTGTGGAGTGGTTGATAGGGGAATGGAGACAGGTAGGGTGGGAGTGGAGATAGTGACAGAGGTGTGGAGTGGTTGATAGGTGAATGGAGACAGGTGGGGTGGGAGTGGAGATAGTGACAGAGGTGTGGAGTGGTTGATAGGTGAACGGAGACAGGTGGGGTGGGAGTGGAGTTAGTGACAGAGGTGTGGACTGGTTGATAGGTGAATAGAGACAGGTGGGGTGGGAGCGGAGATGGTGACGGAGGTGTGGAGAGGTTGATAGGTGAATGGAGACAGGTGGGGTGGGAGTGAAGATGGTGACAGGTGTGGAGTGGTTGATAGGTGAATAGAGACAGGTGGGGTGGGAGTGGAGATAGTGACAGAGGTGTGAAGTGGTTGATAGGTGAATGGAGACAGGTGGGGTGGGAGTGGAGATGGTGACAGAGGTGTGGAGTGGTTGATAGGTGAATGGAGACAGGTGGGGTGGGAGTGGAGATGGTGACGGAGGTGTGCAGTGGTTGATAGGTGAATGGAGACAGGTGGGGTGGGAGTGGAGATAGTGACAGAGGTGTGGAGTGGTTGATAGGTGAATGGAGACAGGTGGGGTGGGAGTGGAGATGGTGACAGAGGTGTGGAGTGGTTGATAGGTGAATGGAGACAGGTGGGGTGGGAGTGGAGATGGTGACAGAGGTGTGGAGTGGTTGATAGGTGAATGGAGACAGGTGGGGTGGGAGCGGAGATGGTGACAGAGGTGGAGTGGTTGATAGGTGAATGGAGACAGGTGGGGTGGGAGTGGAGATGGTGACAGAGGTGAAGTGGTTGATAGGTGAATGGAGACAGGTGGGGTGGGAGTGGAGATGGTGACAGAGGTGTGGAGAGGTTGATAGGTGAATGGAGACAGGTGGGGTGGGAGTGGAGATGGTGACGGAGGTGTGGAGTGGTTGATAGGTGAATGGAGACAGGTGGGGTGGGAGTGAAGATGGTGACAGAGGTGTGGAGTGGTTGATGAGTGAATGGAGACAGGTGGGGTGGGAGTGGAGATGGTGACAGAGGTGTGGA
Organism: Mobula birostris; assembly: GCF_030028105.1. Classification (NCBI taxonomy): domain Eukaryota; kingdom Metazoa; phylum Chordata; class Chondrichthyes; order Myliobatiformes; family Myliobatidae; genus Mobula; species Mobula birostris. Next base: position 213,885,052 of record NC_092372.1, on the reverse strand, counting down.
GTGGTTGATAGGTGAATGGAGACAGGTGGGGTGGGAGTGGAGATGGTGACAGAGGTGTGGAGTGGTTGATAGGTGAATGGAGACAGGTGGGGTGGGAGTGAAGATGGTGACAGAGGTGAAGTGGTTGATAGGTGAATGGAGACAGGTGGGGTGGGAGTGGAGATGGTGACAGATGTGTGGAGTGGTTGATAGGTGAATGGAGACAGGTGGGGTGGGGGTGGAGATAGTGACAGAGGTGTGGAGTGGTTGATAGGTGAATGGAGACAGGTGGGGTGGGGGTGGAGATAGTGACAGAGGTGTGGAGTGGTTGATAGGTGAATGGAGACAGGTGGGGTGGGAGTGGAGATGGTGACAGAGGTGTGGAGTGGTTGATAGGTGAATGGAGACAGGTGGGGTGGGAGTGGAGATGGTGACAGAGGTGTGGAGTGGTTGATAGGTGAATGGAGACAGGTGGGGTGGGAGCGGAGATGGTGACAGAGGTGGAGTGGTTGATAGGTGAATGGAGACAGGTGGGGTGGGAGTGGAGATGGTGACAGATGTGTGGAGTGGTTGATAGGTGAATGGAGACAGGTGGGGTGGGGGTGGAGATAGTGACAGAGGTGTGGAGTGGTTGATAGGTGAATGGAGACAGGTGGGGTGGGGGTGGAGATAGTGACAGAGGTGTGGAGTGGTTGATAGGTGAATGGAGACAGGTGGGGTGGGAGTGGAGATAGTGACAGATGTGTGGAGTGGTTGATAGGTGAATGGAGACAGGTGGGGTGGGAGTGGAGATGGTGACAGAGGTTAGGAAGTGATTGGTGGAGAAACAAACAGCTGCAGATTACAGAATCTGAGATGAAAGGAAAGTGGTGAGTGAAGCCAGTTGAGGGATGATGGGTCGATGGATACAAAGGGGGCAGGGGGGAAGGAACGAGGGATGTGTGCAGAAATTTGGAAGGAATGAAGCAAGAGAGACAGAAAGGGTTGGCGGCAGGTTGCCTGCAGTTAGAGAATTCAATGTTCATGGGGTATCTACAACCTAGGCTGGAAATGAGATGCTGTTCCTCTAGTTTGCATTTGGAGAAGGTGGAGAACAGATGGGTTGCTGAGGTTATGAGGAGGGAAATTGGAATGATTTTGAACCGGATGCTCAGGAGGGTCACTAGAAGGATATTGCACCGTAATGGGGCATGAAAGCTGATGTGGATGTGGTGGAGTGATGTGGTTGTAGAACGCTGTGACTCAATTCAAACTACATGCAGTTAATAATAAGTGTCAAATATGGGTTTTTCCAGAGGCTGTAGCATAACCTGCATTGATACTGCAGTCAGACCAGATAATACAGAAATATTGGTAGTATAATAAATTGATGTCATATCTAAAGCTCAAATCTTGTATTTGTAATGATGAAGCTCAAAAAGTTAATAAGTTGACTTTCATTATCACAATTTAAGTGGTTTCATGAATTAGATTTTAAATTCAAATATTTTCTGTAATGAACCCCAAACTGGTAATAAACAAAAGAAAATCTGCAGATGCTGGAAATCCAAGCAACACGCACAAAATGCTGGAGGAACTCAGCAGGTCAAACACCATCTATGGAAAAAAGTACAGTCAACGTTTTGGGCCGAGACACTTCGGCAGCTGTAGAGAAAAAAAGATGAGGAATAGAGTTAAAAGGTGGTGGAGGAGGGGAGAGAGAAACACAAGGTGGTAGGTGAAACCGGGAGGGGGGAGGGGTGAAGTAAAGAGCTGGGAAGTTGATTGGTGAACGAGACACAAGGCTGGAGAAGGGGGAATCTAATGGGAGAGGACAGAAGGCCATGGAAGAAAGAAAAGGAAGGAGGACCACCAGAGGGAGGCAATGGGCAGGCAAGGAGATAAGGTGAGAGGGGGTAAAGGGGATGGGGAATGGTGAAGGGGAGAGGGGGCATCACTGGAAGTTTGAGAAATCGATGTTTATGCTGTCGGGTTGGAGGTTACCCAGATGGAACATAAGGCGTTGTTCTTCCAATCCAAGTGTGGCATCTTCATGACAGTAGGGGAGGTCGTGGATTGTTATATCAAACTGGTGATTTTCTGTTCACTAATATTGATTGCTGAAGATTCACTAGTTTGTTGCATACAGTTTCCCAATGTGCCATTCCAGTTTCTTTTGGCAGTAATTCTGATATTTCTGTAATTCCAGATTTTTTTCAGTTTTCTGTAATGCATTCTGAGTGTGAACATGGTCTTTCATTGAACACGTCAAATAATCAGTCAATTAGTTAGGGCCAAGATTAATCTTCCTCTTCATTAGCCATCTCATCTACCTTGTATCATTCACAGCAAAGAATCAAAATATTTTTGTGCTATTTGCTCACACTTTTCACAGACCCATAGACCATATATTATAAGAGCTGAGTTTGTCTATTTGTCCTATTTGTCCCACTGAGTCTGCTTCACCGCTCAATCATGGCTGATTTATTTTCTCTCTCAACCCCATTCTCCTGCTTTCTATCCGTAACCTTTAATGTCCCAGCTAGTCAATGATCTATCAACCTCCACTTTAAATATACCCAATGACTTGGCCTCCACAGCCGTCTGTGGCAATGAGTTCCACAGATTCACCACCCTCTGGCTAAAGAAATTCCTCATTGTCTCTGTTTTAAAAGGACGCCCTTCTATTCTGAGGCTGTGCCTCAGTCTTAGACCTCCCCACTGTTGGAAACATCCTCTTCCCGTGCAATATATCTAGGCCTTTCAATGTTCAGTAGTTTCAATGAGATTCCCCTCAATCTTCTAAACTTTAGCAAGTACAGGGCCAGAGCCATCAAATGCTCCTCAAGCATTAAGTCTTTCATTCCTTGGATCATTCCAATAAACTTCTTCTAAATACTCTCCAATGCCAACATAGACAAGAGGCCCAAAATTGCCCACAGTACTCCAAATGTGATCTGATTAAAGTCTTGTAAACACTCAGCATTACACCCTTATGATTTTTCTGATTTTTATGACCTTTTGTGATGACAGCTTTTGTAATTTGTATTTTTTTCTAGGAGAGGTACTGTTATATCTGCCCAGATATAGTTAAGGAATTTACCAAGTATGATACAGATCCTGGGAAATGGATTAAGCCATATGTCGGCATCAACGCTGTTAGCAAGCGGCAATTTGCTGTGGATGTTGGCTACGAAAGGTTTCTGGGGCCCGAAATCTTCTTCCATCCTGAGGTGAAAGTATCTACCATGCTCTGATTCTTTTTTTTAAGTGTGTTCTGTATCTTGTTTCTTATCCTGTGTCAGCTTGGTCAAAAATGTAGAGATCAAATCCAAAAGATTTTATCTGTGAATGAAAACTATTGAACAATTAATTTCATAATTTGCAATCTCTTACATTACCTCCCTATTCGTTCTCTATCTTGCACTTTGAATTGGAGCAGTTATGATTATGCAACGGGTTCAAAAGGAGAAGTGAGACTGATGTAAGGAAACTTTGTTCCAGTCTGAAAATGCTTTGGTAAACTAGTAAATTAGTATATTGTTGTCAAAAGTAAGTGAAAAACATTGCCTTGCATACCATCCATGCAGATCATTTCATTACAGTAGTGCATTGAGGTAGTGTAGGGGAAAACAATAACAGAATGCAGAATAAAGTGTTCCAGTTACTGAGAAAGTGCAGTGCAGGTAGGAAGTAAAGTGCAAGGCCTTAATGAGGTAGATTCTGAGGTCAAGGGCCCATCCTATCGTAGGATATAAGCTGTCTTTGAGCCTGAAGACGTGCTTTTGCAAGTTGGTACTGATGTAACTTCCCTACACTGTAAATACTCCTAGTCAAAGAGCATTTCATCCCACGTTCCAAAAGTTATGGAGGACAGCCTCATGTGATCAAATGGTGGCCGGGAGCTTAATATTTAATGGTGTCTAACCAACCAAAAAATGGAGGGAAAATATCAGATCAAAGACAATCTTAATGAATATTGTTAATTACTTTCAACGACCATTTCTATTTTAATGATTTGTAGAATGGCTTGAGGGTTAATCCTCCAAGAGTGTAACTGCCTTGTTGTTGGGTTTGGAGGCTGGTGTGCCTCAATGACCTGGAGAGCTGTGTTGGCTGGAGTCAGGCCGGACTAAGAGTGGTCCACCAGTCCTCCAGGTTCGGGAGTTGAGCTCAGGCTAACAACCCTGACTGGTAAAAAGGAATTGTTACAGAAACAGCAATGAAAAATCCTTCTACATCTGAGCGCGACGGTATTCCTGAGCCTCCACCCGGGACTTGCATGACTGACGGTAGTGAGAACCGAGAGGAAACTGCTGACATGATAAAGGAAACCATGAACATGGTCAGAGATGGGGGATCGTTGCTGATGCCCGAAACGACAGTTGCGTAATAGGCAGAAAGTGAGAAGTGAGGCCATAGTTTAATGGAAGTCCTAATGAGAGGATGGATTAGTGGAAGGAGAGGGGTGGCTCAAACTTCTTTAGATCCCATGATATGCTGCAACTGTAATCTAACAGTAGTTTGAGGGCATTGGTCCATAATATTGTAGATTATAAAGAAGTGAATTTAAACAGTTGCTAAAGTTGAGCATTACCCTTTAACTATTTAATTATTTCACCTTTAAATCTTAGCATCCCAGAAAGATTTATCTTGTGGTAATGAGAGATGCTATTATTTAATTGGGGACTTTATTGTGAATGTAGGTGACATTCCCCATGTATGTGCAATTGAAAAAAGTGAAAATTCAAATTTTATATTGTCTTTACAGTTTGCAAATCCAGATTTTATGCAGCCGATTTCAGATGTGGTTGATGAAGTAATACAAAATTGTCCAATTGATGTAAGGCGGCCACTGTATAAGGTAATAAAATCGCTAAAATAAAAGGCATACTGCAGATCAAAGTAAAAGTCTGCATCCTTTTTGTTGACAGCTCAACCTACAAGATGAAATAGCTTAAAGCAACAGAAGTCAACAGCTTGTAACTGGTCCCTTGAATTCAATAGGGTTGCCGGTGGGAGGAGAGTGGGGAGTTGATTGTATGAGAGGAGAGAAAGTGGGATTGATGCTTTATTTTACTGAGCTACAATGTGGAATAGAGTAGGCCCTTCGAGCTATGCTGCCCAGCAGTCCCCTGCTTTAATCCTACCCTAATCGCAGGACAATTTACAATGACCCATTAGCCTACCAGCTGGTACATCTTTGGACTGTGGATGGAAACACCTGGAGCACCTGGAGGAAGCCCGTATTTTTACGGGGAGAACGTACAGGCAGTGAACCTGGGCCACCTGTACTGTAAAACTTTCTGCTAACCATTATACTATGGTGCTGCCCTTGATGTTTGATGTGGAGACAGTAGGTTGAAAGGACCTGTTTCAATGCCGTGTGTCTCCATGGCGTAATAGGCTTCTGCTCTCTGCAACTGATGGCACCTGCATTGCAGATGCAATTGTTTTCACCCAGCTGGTCTTAGCCCATATTTATGCACCATGCAAGCCTCCATCCCAAATTTAGTTATGATCCAAACAGTTTTTATACATCTATCCACTTTGCTTGCTTAACCACTCCTTGTGTAAAGAAGTTATTTAAAGCAGAGGTTGATAGGTTCCAGATTACTAAGGGTGTCGAAGGAAACAGGGAGAAAGAAGGAGAATGGGATTGAGGGATAATTGAACAGCTATGATAGAATGGCACAGCAGACTTGATGGACTGAATAGCCTAATTCTGCTTTTATGTATTATTGTTTTATGGTCAATGGTTAAGTAAAGTAATCACTCAAGGGCTAATACCAATGTCTTGTATTCTGTTCTGGATTTATTGGCGCCTGCCTTGCATTAATGAACCCAGATTTGGGTATCCCTTAAAGGAAAATATTGACTGCTTATTTTGTCAAAACCCTTTGATTATAGGCCCCTAACATGTACTGTATACACTTCATTCTCATAAAGGTGTCTTTTGCCATCCCTATTCTTCTCTTGATGTCCATGTTGCACCTGCCATCTGATGTCACCCAGCTTCCTAAGTAGCTAAAGTTCTGTACTTGTTTTATGTCTTCCCCGTTTATTCTCAGCCTGCAGATAGGATTCTCCTTCTTTTTGGATATCACCATACATTCTGTCTTTTTGCAATTGATAGATAGACCCATTTTTGCACTTTCTTCAACAACTATATACGCCTCAGAGTACTGAACTGTTACGTTTATCCAGTTATACTGTATGGCTCAGAATGTTGGACAATATCTAGTAACATGAGGAAATGAATTGAAGCAGCAGAGATGTGGTCTTTGAGGAGGATGCAAAGAATATCATGGATGAAATGAATATCTAACGAGGATGTCATGAACAGAGCAAGCACAAAAAGAGAGATAATGTATGAGATCATGAAAAGGCAATGTAATTTCATTGGACGTGATTAGGAAAGAGGAGTCAGAATGTACGGTAATTATGGGAAAGATTGAAGGGAAGAAAGTAAGAGGAAGGCAGAGACAAATGATGATGGAGACAGCAGCCAGAGAAATGGAAATGAATACCAGTGAATTGATCCACTTGACCTGAAACGGAGGTGTGAGGGCCATGGCAGTCAAAGCTCAAACTGGGCACGGCACCTGATGATGATGATGATCATGTACTGTGTTCAGTTGCTATGTTCTTTTTACCATTGGTCCCATTTTCTCTGATTCTTTTAACAGCTTATTTTCCAGAAAAAGTTCTTCTGTATTTGTTTTTTCTGTTATTTACTCTCTCAGGCTGACGGTGTAGAGGCTAGGTGGCACTGTTGCACTTTTAATGATCGCCTTAAGTGAATATTGCATTTAAAAAATAATTTATAGTTTGTCTTTCCTTTATATTGTAAACATATTGTAAAGAAATTGTATGGTGGGATTCAGAGGGATATAACTACTGATAAATTAACAGTGCAGTAGATAATATGCTTAGAGGGGAAAAAGTGTTGTGAGGCACTCAGAGCAGGTTATAGAGCCAAACAACACAAAAACATTGATAGGATGCAAAAATTGGCTGAGAAGTAGCAGATGGAGTTCAATTCAGGTAAGTGTGAGGTGGTTCATTTTAGTAGGTCAGATATGATGACAGAATATAGTATTGATGGTAAGATTCTTCGCAGTGTGGAGGATCAGAAGGATCTTGGGGTCCAAGTCCATAGGACACTCAAAGCTGCTATGCAGGTTGACTCTATGGTTAAGAAGGCATACAGTGCATCGACCTTCATCAATCGTGGGACTGAGTTTAGGAGCTGAGAGGTAATGTTGCAGCTACATAGGACCCTGGTCAGACCCCACTTGGAGTACTGAGCTCAGTTCTGGTCACCTCACGACAGGAAGGATGTGGAAACCATAGAAAGGGTGCAGAGGAGATTTACAAGGATGTTGCCTGGATTGGGGTGCATGCATAATGAGAATAGAAAATATAGAAAACCTACAGCACATTGCAGGCCCTTCGGCCCACAAAGCTGTGCTGAACATGTCCTTACCTGAGAAATTACCTAGGGTTACCCATAGCCCTCTATTTTTCTGAGCTCCATATCGATATCCAGGAGTCTCTTAAAAGACCCTATCGTATCCGCCTCCACCACCGTCGCCGGCAGCCCATTCCATGAACTCACCACTCTCTGCGTAAAAGAACTTACCCCTGTAATCTCCTCTGTACCTGCTTCCAAGCACCTCAAAAACATATCCTCTCATGCTAGCCATTTCAGCCCTGGGAAAATGCCGCTGACTATCCACACAATCAATGCCTCTCATCATCTTATACACCTCTATCAGGTCACCTCTCATCTTCCGTCGCTTCAATGTTAAGTGAACTCAGCCTTTTTTTCTTGATCGTGTGGATAATCAGAGGCATTTTCCCAGGGCTTGATTACTTGGTATAGTTCTGGTCACCACATCACAGAAAAGACAATTCAGAGGAGATTTATGAGGATTTTGCCAAGTTTTGAAACGTATAGATTTGAAAACTGCCAGGAAAAGATTAGAAAACAACAGGAATTCTGCAGATGTTGGAAATTTAAGCAACACACATAAAAGTTGCTGGTGAACGCAGCAGGCCAGGCAGCATCTCTAGGAAGAGGTGCAGTCGACGTTTCAGGCCGAGACCCTTAGTCAGGACTAACTGAAGGAAGAGTGAATAAGGGATTTGAAAGTTGGAGGGGGAGGGGGAGATCCAAAATGATAGGAGAAGACAGGAGGGGGAGGGATGGAGCATAGAGCTGGACAGGTGATTGGCAAAAGGGGATACGAGAGGATCATGGGACAGGAGGTCCGGGAAGAAAGACAAGGGGGGGGGACCCAGAGGATGGGCAAGGGGTATATTCAGAGGGACAGAGGGAGGAAAAGGAGAGTGAGAGAAAGAATGTGTGTATAAAAATAAGTAACAGATGGGGTCCGAGGGGGAGGTGGGGCATTAGCGGAAGTTAGAGAAGTCGATGTTCATGCCATCAGGTTGGAGGCTACCCAGACGGAATATAAGGTGTTGTTCCTCCAACCTGAGTGTGGCTTCATCTTTACAGTAGAGGAGTAATCCCATTCCATTCCCATTCTGATATGTCTATCCACGGCCTCCTCTATCATTTTGGATCTCCCCCTCCCCCTCCAACTTTCAAATCCCTTACTCACTCTTCCTTCAGTTAGTGCTGACGAAGGGTGTCAGCCTGAAACGTCGACTGTACCTCTTCCTAGAGATGCTGCCTGGCCTGCTGCGTTCACCAGCAACTTTTATAGGAAAAGATTAGGTTGTTTTCATTTGAACTGAAGATGCATCATGAGACTTGTCAAATTATGACCCTTTAAAGATAATGGTCAGGGCTTGTTTCCTTTGGCCAAGGGACCCAAACCAGATGGCATAGAATCAAAGTATTTGGTAGGTGCATTAGAGGGGAGATGAAAAGAAATCTTTCCACCAGAAAAAAAATGCTGACACTTACTTCCTGGAAGGATGGGAGAAGCAGAAAACATTAAAAAAAAAATCAGATTTCCATGGCCATAGACCCAGTATTAGAAGAGGCATGTGGTTGTGATGCTCCTTTTTAACCTACACAGACATGACGGTCATAATAGAGCTCCCGTACATTGTAAATTTTGAGTGCTTATATTACAGACGTCGAATAAATGAGTAGTTCTTTATGCAGAAATAGCTGAGAGTATGGAACTTGCTATCATCTGGAGGCACAGTACTATCTTGGATATATTTAAGGAGAATTGAATTTGATGATGGAGAAGAAGAAGTATTTATGTTAATAATAAAATACTGGAGGAACTCTGCACGCCAGGCAGCTTCTATGGAGGGGAATAGCAGTCTACATTTCAGGCCGAGACCTTTCATCAAGCTGATAGTAGGGTGTGAGATGAGCAGAGGCTTACTGGAGCACTATATTTCAATTTTGTTTATTTTTAATATCATACCAGCTGTACAGTATTTGCATTTTCTTTATATGCATAGATATTTCACACAGCTTAAGCTGAAATTAGACACACACAACATGAGAACGTAATTTTTAATTGATTGTTTCTTGCAGAATATAGTGCT